>NC_133203.1:32365880-32373380 GCF_958299795.1 Porites lutea | reverse complement strand
ATACACACGTTCAGATCGATATATCCATGAATTATTTTATGTCTTTGGCGATTTTTATGCATCAGGAACATAGATAGAATGCAGAGGTAACAAAATCACTGATTATATAGCTGCTCTTTTGAGTCCATGTAAAAAATATATATATGAAAGTTTTAACATTCTTATTTGTTACACACACACGCCCACCCACACCTTTATTTATTTCAAAATCTTGGTTACAAAAATGAAAACAAAACAACCCACAATGAATAAATAAATAAAAATAATCAGGTAAATTCATAAAATAAAATATTGAGAAAAAAAAGTGTTACAAGAAAAAGGAAAGATTACTTAGGTAAGACAACAGAGCATAATTAATTACACCAAAAAGGGGGAAGTTTTAAAAGTATACATGCTTCCCACCAGCAAATTGTGGCACTTAATTAGTTCTGATAAATTTCTATTGTTTATTAGCCCAATCACAGTTTTTCATTCTCTGATAAATTTGCATTATATTTCTTTCTTTTTGCATTATGTTTCCTTGTTTTTGCATTGTGTTTACTAAAAAGTACACTGCTCTAAGCCAATCAAATTCACAGAGAAATTTTTTCATGTATATTATTAACTTTCATAATAAAATACCATCTACCATAAACAACTACCGGTATATCAGTACCTGCTGAATGACTTTGCTCTTGTTCACCTGGCAGAGAGCTTTCCATGCTACATTCAAGTTGGAGGACTTCACTTTCATGTTCTTCTATGGCTAAGAAGATAAGATATAATCTTAATAAGTTGGGCAAGCAGATTGTGACACCTGAGGCTGATTGGTTCTTATATATTTCTATTGTTCAGTGTTATCCAGAAGTTTTAGAGTAGCCAGCTCCCAAAGCAAAGAAACTGGTGCCTAACACCAAGCACTGATAAAGCGAGAGTACTGTATCTAAGGGAGGGGTTTGGGGGCATTAAGCCCAGAGATCTGAGAAGTTTTGCTCGTGATTTACAAGCTTTTCCAGAGTTCTCCCAAGAACCAAGTGAGTTATCATGCTGGTAAATCCATAGAAAATGTGGTCTTTTACTTTTATAAAATAACTTTAAAGCATGTTTCAGTTTACTATGAGATTACCAGCACAATAAACTATTGGTTTTTAACCAATCAGAATGCATGTACTATCTTAGTAATTTTATAATTAAAAATATTATCTGGCAATGTCTCATCAAAAATCATTCAGTAAATATATCGATAATACCATTAGCAAAAGGCAAATTGTCATACACCAAAGAGCTTTTTGTACGACAAGTTATTGTTTTTGTTTCTTTTAGGACCTTCTGAAAAATTCAAGATAAAAGGTACAGACAGTTTTTTTTTACTGTTTTGAGTCATAAGAGTAGCCAGCGAAACCACCAGTCGCCTGCGCTTCTGGAGAACACTGATTGTTCACAGGTTTTCATTCTCTGAGAAATTTGCACTTTATTTCCTTATTTTTGCATTATGTTTCCTTGTTTCTTTTACTGTGTTTACTAAAAACTGCACTGCTCTAAGCCAATCTCATTAAAGAAATTTTTCCATGTATATTATTAAGTTTTATAATAAATACCATCTACCATGAACTATATCAGTACCTGCTGATTGACTTTGCTCTTGTTCACCAAGCAGAGAGCATTCCATGCTACATTCAACCTGGAGGACCTGACTTTCATGTTCCTCCATGGCTAAGAAGATAAACAAGCAGATTGTGACACCTGAGGCTCATTGGTTCTTATATATTTCTATTGTTCAGTGTTCTCCAGAAGTTTTAGAGTAGCCAGCTCCCAATGAAAAGTAACTGGTGCCTGACACCAAGTGCTGGTAAAGCGAGAGTACCGTATCTAAGGGGGGGTTTGGGGGCATGAGGCCCAGAGATCTGAGTAGTTAAGCTGGTGGTTTACAAGCTTTTCCACTCTTCTCCCAACATCCCAAGTGGGTTATCACACCAGCAAACCTTTCGAAAATGTGGTCTTTTACTTTTATAAAATAACCTTAAAGCATGTTTCAGTTTTCTATGATTTTACCGGAACAATAAACTATTGGTTTTTAACCAATCAGACAGAATGCACGTACTATCTTAGTTATTTTATAATTAACAATTATTCCACGAGGGCACGTTGGATATGAGATGGTAAATAGCCAACGAGACGCATAACGCCGAGTTGGCAATAATCATCTCATCCAACAAGCGCAAGTGGAATAATTATTTTATTAAAAACGCCCACAAAATCCCTTTGAATCTTGTTAGAACAAACCAGAAAAGACAAGGGAGTTCCGCTATTCACATGTCACATGTCTATCAGAACTGTCAACGCGTGAACCGGCTCGCCTGGACTGGATGAATGAAAAATCAAAACATTGTAAAGATGAACACTTTTAAAAACTCATCGAGATTCTAGGATTTTACACAGCGGGACAGCTAAAAAAACCTGGCAGATAATGTGAAGAAAAATAATTCTTAACAGCCATCAAAATTACTGTGAATTTGGATTTTTGGAGCAGTTACAAAAGTAAGAACAACGGAGAAAAACTATTACCTTGGTCGCTTGTTGTGGCGTTGTTTGAAGCCACAAGCTGGTTTTGCTGAACAAGAAAAGAAGCTTTACTGACACCTCGATTGCTGTAGTGAATGGCTGCATAGCCTGTATTCTGGTTGCTTGTGATTTATATTCTTCATGTCGGATAAACAAGCCACAGTTATCTATCGGCAAGTGCCTCAGCGAGTGGCTTCGCAACCATGAATAAACAACACCTGTCTTCTTTTGTAGCTGTTCAAGGCACTTTAGTTCCATGTATTTTCATGTGTTTTTCGATAAACTTTCAAACAAGCTCTTGTGGCTTTTTTGTTTGTTTGTTATTTTCCCGATGAAATTGCATGTTCTAGTATTCTAACAAATGAATTAACACGATTTGCTTCGGGTGCTGTTTTATCCTTCGCGGAAAAAAATGGAACTTACGAAAAATTCAAGATAAAAGTTACAGACAGTTTTTTTTTATGTTTTGACTCATAAGAGTAGCTGGCACTTTGGAAAAGAGTTCCCAGTGATACTGCCAGTTGCCCGCGCTTCTGGAGAACACTGATTGTTTATTAGCCAATCACAGGTTTTCATTCTCTGAGAAATTTGCACTTTATTTCCTTATTTTTGCATTATGTTTCCTTGTTTTTGTACTGTGTTTACTAAAGACTGCACTGCTCTAAGCCAATCTGATTCAAGAAATTTTTTTCCTTGTATATTATTAAGTTTTATTGGAAAATTCATTACCTGACGAGGGAATTCCACGTTAAATTGCACACGAAAACCGATATCGGTTTTCAAGTGCAATTTAACGTGGAATTCATGAGTCAGGTAATGGATTTTCCTTGAATTGCATAATCAAATAAAAATCAGAAAAAAAAAGAAAACACCAATAATATTGTTTGTTTTTATCCTGGGCGCGCGCCCCAGAAAGCTATTTCAAAGTCAAATGTCAAACCTGTCATTGTGTTAGCGAATAGGAAGCAAGGTCAGTCATACACGTTTGAACCTTTGACAACTTTTTTTGTACCTTGTGCTTGTTTTTACATTTGTTTTCAAACTTTTTTACACATGAACAAGCTTCACACTACTTGTAAGGATAAATAGAGGTATTTCACTGAATTTACAAGCCGGTTATCTATAACATCCTTTTTCAAATTGGTCATTTGCTCGCGAAGGAAAATAATTTACACCTTTTACCTCTTCGGTAGCAAAACTGAAAGAAATGAAGTGTCCAAGGCAAAGCACTGAAAGTTTAACGTTGCGATTGATATAAGGTAAGTACCTTGAAATGTTTTTAAAATGCTGTTCAAGTTCAGCTCTGTTTTGTACTTTTCTAAGTACCACGATTCAGGATGAATGCAAGTGGCGCACTCTTTTTCATGTTTTCAGGGACAATGTGATCTTTGAAGGTATTCATTTCTTCTTCTGTATATGTGACAATTGACCCTGGCACTTCCTCCATTGTCGCTTCTCGGTTTTGTTTGTTTGAATTTGGCTTGCCATTTTCTGGGCTGTGTTCACAGGATTTTCTTGTTTTCTCATTGTCACTAGCGAAAGGGGTTTTTTTATACCTCTCCAAGAATTTGTAGTTTAGTTCAAAACAAGGAAGAACCTCCGGATCACTTTAAAAAATGCTTTTGTTTGTTTTTAACTATTTATTTATTTAGTCACTCACAAAACCTTATACAACATAAACAAAGGGGGGTAATTAAATTATAAAATTAATGTGACAAGGAAGTCTAACGAAGCTTGAAGCTTATATTAATAGGCTTCCTTCAACTACCTAGAGAACTAAATTCATGGCTGAGTACAGAGTGAGCAAGATCAGAAAATTAAGCGACAGATCGGCTATCAGTGAGATAACTCTTTAAATTTTTTTAACAACAAATGTAGAAGGAGAGCTAATTAGTGAAACAGGCAACGAATTCCAGATTTTAGGTCCTCAGTAAAGGATGCTGAATTGCTTTATATTTGATCTACAAAAATGAGGTCTATACTGAGAGGCCAGTTGAATTTTGGTATTGATGGACTTGATTACTACTTAAGAACAAGTCACGAAAGCTACTAGGCAAAAGATTATGGTGATAAGAATACATAAAAGTAGTGACAGAAAATGAATTAATACTAAATATGTCAAGGACTTTAAGCTGGCTAAACAAAGGGGTGGTATTTGCTAGATAGTGAGCTTTTGTTATGAGCCGCGCTAGACGCTTTTGCAAAAGGTAAATACAGTTTAGGTTGGAACAGTAGGTGGAGGACCAGGCGACATTACAGTATGTTAAGAAAGGATATACAAAAGGTGACAATGATTTTGAAAACATTTTAAAATGACATTGTAGAAAACCTTTTTTGCAGTTGTTGTGTTACAATATTTGACGATAGTTGTTACGTAGATGCCAAAAAACATCCCTTAGCCTCATTTTCAACTCGCAATTCCACACTGAATACCTCTCTTCGTTAACCAATCAGAATGCGTGATTTTACTCAATTATGCAATTCTATAATAAATACCATCTACCATGAACTATATCAGTACCTGCTGAGTGACTTTGCTCTTGTTCACCAAGCAGAGAGCATTCCATGCTACATTCAACCTGGAGGACCTGACTTTCATGTTCTTCCATGGCTAAGAAGATAAGATAAAATCTTTAGTTGGGCAAGAATTTTCCCTCACCCCTTCATACACCTATTGTTCAAAGAAAACATGTCAGAACAATACTGAGCCAAAAGTTGTGATTTCTGGTTTAACTCTTATGGGGAATTGTTTTTAAGAATAAACGAGCTGAGCTTGACAATATTCCTGGAAATATTGTTTACTACACTGTACCCTCCAATGAATGAACAACTTGATAACCACACTCAAAACTGGTTTATAATATTTCCCCATCTCTCAACACAAGGAGTTTTTGAGCATTTATGATCACATAATTTTTGTCTTAATTTGGCTATTACTGCAAAGTACAATGTCTTCAATACAGTAAAAACCTAGCTGTGACTAAGAACCTGGTTTTTAGGAACCTGTTAGGCTAAACTTGCCAGTTATAATTAGGCCCCCTCTATACAAGAACCTGTTTAGCCCAATATTTGACACACATCTTTATTTTCTCAGATCTATAAAAAAAATTCTATACACCTGGAAAATATTCAGGTGAACCTCTTTGGGAGACATAAGCCACAATGTTTTTTTCCTTCAGAAAATAAGAACCTTTTCATTTTAGAAAAATAGACAAATTTTTTGCCAATAACTATTTTTGTAAGAACGTACCTGTTAATGCAATGGGAAAATCCAGGTTCTTACCCACGAGTTTTTACTGTCTTTTGACCGGTCCGAGCTAAAATTTGTTTGGCAGGTAATAATTTATTTTGACCGGTTAGTAACTAGACATGACCGAGCTAAAATTTGTTTGGCAGGTAATAATTTATTTTGACCGGTTAGTAACTAGACATGACCGAGCTTAAATTTGTTTGGCCTGTCAACATTCAAAAATAATTTCTAACCCTGGCTGCCCTCCTTATTTACATAGATCTCCATATATATTCTTAAACACTCGAAGATAGGTATCTACAAAATGGAAAAGCCTAGATTTATAGTAAAATAATAAAAGTTATTTCAGTTACAAGAGGGAGAATAGATCCTTCAAATTCTGTTTACCCTGAATAAAACAAATAGAGGTAAGCTCGAACAATCTGCACCAAAACGCTCTTTCAACAGACATTGAAAATCTTCAAATTCAAGGTGCTCTCTGCTCTCTTTTGAGAAAACATAACAACGCTTTCACAGACCGTATAATTTACAATCCTCTAACACTGAATCATTTTAACTTGTCACAGAGGCCAGAGTCGCCTAAAATTTACATAAGGAGTTATCATTTATTCAGCGATGCATCGGACACATGGCAATGGTTATAATTTTCGATAAAATTTCATTAATACAAGTTAAGATTACCTTATTTTCCGCGCCAGAAACAACGAAAATACACCGAGGAGCACGAATTATAAGGTTACTCTATAATTTTATCTTGGACGCGACTGTCTGTGAAATTTCAATCATATCGTTTCTCTTCAACGAACTTGGAGGACACAGGTCAACTTCAATGGATGATAAAAGGTATCAACTCTAGACTGCGTGACAACAAATGACGTGTGGTGATTGGTCCAAAAAAACTGATGCAATTACAAAGAGGTTATTGATTAACAAACAAAACAAAAGCTACCTCTGTTTTCGTAAAATCCCCGATTCATATAACAGAAAGCTAACCTCGGCAAAAATTCGCTCACCTTCTCCTCCTTCTCGTTCGTTTTCGTTTAGACGACGCCTGTTTTCCCTTGCTGTCTCTCGCTCCCTTCGTCGCCGCTCGTCGCTTATTAGGCGTCTATTTTCTCTTGCTCTCTCTCGTTCATTCTCCAGTTGTTCGTCAGTAAAATTTTGCCTCCTTTCTCTGTTTCTCTCTTGCTCTCTCTCGCGTTGCTCCTCAGTAAAATGTTTCCTCCTTTCTCTGTCCCTTTCCTGTTCTCTCTCCCGTTGCTCATCAGTAAAATTGCGCCTCCTTTCTCTATCCCTTTCTTGTTCTCTCTCCCGTTGCTCATCAGTAAAATTGCGCCTCCTTTCTCTATCCCTTTCTTGTTCTCTCTCCCGTTGCTCATCAGTAAAATTGCGCCTCCTTTCTCTGTCCCCTTCCTGCTCTTTCTCCCGTTGCTTGTCAGTAAAATTGCGCCTCCTTTCTCTGTTTCTTTCTTGCTCCCTCTCCCGTTGCTCGTCAGACCAGTTTCGCCTCCTTTCTCCACAGTTAGCGTTTCTCTAGCTCTCTGTCGCTCTCTCTCTCGTTGAGCTTGGCTTGGTTGCCGCCTACTTTCTCGTTTTCTCTGCCTCTCTTTATCTCTATACTCCAAACTAGAGGGCATAATAAATAGATAATGTAGAAAATACGGATGTATAAAAAATGTCAACCGACACGAAAAATTTCTTTTTGTTCT
>NC_133203.1:32348380-32363380 GCF_958299795.1 Porites lutea | reverse complement strand
CTTTCAAGTGGAAATTACTATTTTTATGTATTGATGAAAAAGATAGTTTTATTTTGTGTGTTTTTCATCATTAAAAGATGTCGATACTTACGTTTTCCAGTAAGTTTTAGAACTAATATTCCTTAATTTTTTTGAAACAAACCTACATACAGCTGATACATTTTATCACGTTTGAGGCTATTCAAAAAAAGAGTATTTTACAGAACAAATTGAATGTCAGAAACCGTATCTTCTTCAACTGTAATCCTTCAAATGATTCACAATCTGAAAGCCTGTGATCCAAATGCAACCTTCAAGCCACCAAGTGGTTACAACAGGTGATTAGGGATAAACGAATCATATATTACATAACTATTATTTTTGAACCATGTTGGTGGTGGAGCACACGAAACACTCGCGTATAATTATGTGTTTTACCAAGAGATTTAGCGAAACTCTTTTAAAAGGTTTCGCTTTACAAATAATGACCTCGTCAGCACCGCTTTTACTTAATTGTAATATACAGACAGGACAGTTATAACTCCGTTTTTGGCAGGTAAAATCATTGTTGTCGAAAGTGTTGAGTAAACGAACCTTCCAGACAAAAGCCCAGACTATTTTGCCTAAATGTTCTTACGTTCTGTCGTCTTTTTCTCCGGAATTTGTTTAAAGCGTCTTTGAAAATTTGCATTCTGAAACTGTAGACGAGAGGGTTCACCATAGAATTTGCCATATACATGGCATCCACGAGCCAAAACACCTGTGGTTTAGAAAAGCAGCTCGGACAGAATCCTCTCGTTGAATAGACGACAAAACCAGGCATCCAAAGCACAATCGATGAAGCAATTGTGATATAAAGTGTTCTTGCAAGCCGTAAATCGTGCTCCCTTGATCCCTGCCTATGATTGTCTACCGTGGCCGATGATGTTGCGCGCAATCGAGTACGTATGCTAAGGTAACTTGTACAAATTATCAAGATGGAAATAAGAAGGCACATCCTACTCGCGACAAAAACATATTCCCCTTCTACTTCTGACAAATGGAAGGATAATACGGTAAAACAAAAGAAAACAAGGCCGACGACCCAAACAATAACGATGCTGTAGATGTAAACCCGACTGTTTGTAATGCGATGACGGATTGGCCGCAAGACGGCGAAAGCACGTTCCAAGGAGACAAGGGCGAGAAAATAAACGGACGAATTCGAGAAAAGCACAAAAAATGCCGCTGAGGGATTTGATCGGCTTTGCCTTAATACACCGCCTGCGTAACCCTGTCCAGTATCTTGAAATTTCACCGTTCCTATGACAATAAGTTCTGTAATCCCCACAAGAAAATCTGCGACTGCGAGGTTGACCAGAAGGAAATAAGTACGTGTTAGGCGGGATCTCTGGGTCCAAAAGACGAAGATAGTAAAAGCGGTTCCAACGATGATAATGATTCGTTGTAATGCGTAGATGACAACGAGGGTAATGTACGTTGAAGTAGGCATGTCCCTGCTCGTTCTGTTGTCAATTTATCCCAGCAGTCGCGAAACAGCTCTTACATGCACAGTTGAAAAGATATGATGAACTCAGCATATAAATAGCCTTCGTCTATTATTTCAGAAAGGAAAATCATGGAAATACAGGTGCCGCTGATCTTTAGTTCGATAAGCTTCAAATAGCTGCGTTGTGTCGAGGATATTCGATTAATCTGAGATGTCGCACCTGAATCAATAGGCTATTTCAGAGTTCCCCAGGGCCTCTGTATCAAAACGAGGTTAAGCGGTCAGCCTTTGATATGGAAATGATTTTTCATTCTCATGCAAATAAAACTCATTTCCAAAAGAAAGGTTGAGCACTTGGCCTCATTTTGAAAGTAAGGGTTTTTGGAACTCGGAAGTAGCTAATTAAAATTTATAGGAATTAAAGGGGATAACGTCCTTTCACATATGCCCCATGCCCCCTATGGGTTTTGAAGAATTTAAATTCATAACAGCAGGTGTAAGTAAACACGATTATTAGCGTCTTACGCGATAACATACTACTGCTATGATTGATTGGGGGATGAAGTCGGTGTCCGTGAAAAACAAAATAACCTTGCCATCTGTGTTTTAAGATTTCTTTAGCCTGCGAAAACATCCGTTTCTCCTCGCTCTTCGCCGCTGGGGACGTTTCGCGCGGAGGAACGTCTGCGACTCAGCGACAGAAATTCCAGACTGATGACGTAAAATCTGTCCGGAATCCGGTCAGAAGCGCTGATTGGTCGACGCGGCAGCTACATTGTTTTAGCCATTGTTTATGAATGACAGAAAAAAAACAAAAGGCCACAATGGTCAAACGTAAACGCGAAGAATTTCTAACAAAACAGTCAATTTTTGTGGAATATAGACTTCTGTAGAAGAAGCATTTGAATTTTGCTGGAGCTCGTGGGCAGATCAACACAACACTTTACCAAAATCGACCAGAAGACACGCAAAATTAGACAAATTTATATATGGAACCCCATGACAACCGGATTAATTATGTAAACATTGATTTGCGTCATCAGTATGGATTTTCTGTCGCTGAGTCGCAGACGTTCCTCCGCGCGAAACGTCCCCAGCGACAAAGAGCGAGGAGAACGGATGTTTTCGCAGGCTAAGATTTCTTTGGCAAATCAAAATTTCGTCAATGCAAAGATTGAATTATATTAGTACATGGGCCAGGACCCAAAAATGAGAGAGTAGGTACCACTTGGGAGGACAAAGGCTTATATCCCTGGATCATTGATTCCTTGTCTAAAGTTTATATTAAAGTATGATAGCAATGTGTCTCACAGCCTTTTAAGAGATGAGGGGTGTGCTAACAACCTGTTCAATCTCCTATAATGCTTGATCTTAAACGATTTCTAGTAATAGGAGATCACGAAAAAAAAAATCAAAAAGCTTTGAGAAAATGCCAGAGGAAAGCGTCCGTGGATGAAGTAATTTCACTGTAGATTGTGATGATTCTTGGAACTCACAAATTGAACGATCGCGTTTTTAGTCAGATGACAAGCAAAGACACAATCTCCTTTCATTTCTGCCCGGTTGAGTTTCTCACTATGATAGCATTTACTTTCTGGCTGCAGGAAGACTAAAAAAAAGGCGGATGTTTCAACCTAAGGTGGTTTTTCTGGCATATTTCTCTAGTATTTTCTTTTCATTTAGTCACTTGAGCAATCGGATTTTCTTAGCTTAATTCAAAGGCATTATTGACACAGCTTTTAATATTTGATCAATTATAATATACATTCAGGGTTAATACTCTACTTTAGGCAGGTAAAATCTTTCGAATCGAAAGTGTTTTTGAATCCTATGAACAGAATTTTTCCGGATTCCACATTTCACAAGCAAACGTTTCCCGGATTCCAGATTCTCTTAAACGGGGCGACCTGTTCTTATAAATGCAAAACAGCCCTCACACAGTTGAAAGTTATTTTGAAGTTATCGTAAAGAATTGCGGGTTTGTTATATTATTTCTCGGTGGAAAATACCTTTTCTTTAGGCCAGTATATCTACGTTCATACACTCCCGTAGCCCCCTCGAAAACCGTACCCGATTCCAGACCAAACGTCAGGGTAAATACAAATATTCCTTTCTATCCAATTTTCCTAATGTGATCTGCCTAACATTGCACTTGTCATTTGTTATCAGTAAGGCATGTTACAGCCCCGAAAATAAATTCTCCTTTTGCAAGAACTGTTCTTTGAAACCTGGAGGCTTTGTCCCTTCCTAAGAAGCGCCGCTGCTCTCAGTTGCTACAATGGCGCGAGGGAGTAACCGTGGGATGGAATGCAGTGCATTATCTCTAAAGGTGGATTTCCACTGTCGCGTAATTATTTAAAAGTGCATGCGCACATAAATTGTACGCGCGCAAACGGGTAAACGTGAAAGTTGAGCTACCTATAAGGCACAACTTCCGATCAAAACTTGGCAGTGAGTACTTGCTTTCAGGGTATTTGAGTACTGTTCATGAATTTTGATAAAATTGAACGGCAATACGGAGTGAAAGCATTTTTTCACGAGAACACTTCGGTCGAGTTTGGAAGCTTCTGGATAAATTTTGTAGAGCATAACGCCAGTTGCTTTAGCGGCTTTGGTGGTTGGCGGAAAGCTAGACCGCGGGTAAGGCCTTGGATGTCAAATGTAAAAAAAAAACCTCAAAAGTTAGTCGTCCGTTGAACGAGTTTTTGTTATATTATTATACTCTTTTGAACGATGTTATCTATGGTTGTCTCGGACGACCTGACGACCGCTTATATGAATCCGCCTAGAGACAAAGCATGGGACAATAACCCCTAACAGATAGCCTGAAAAGGAAAAACCTGGCAATACAAGTACGCTTGCCGCATCGGTCTATGTTTTCTCTAAACAGAACTTCGTACATGGCTACAGCCACACAGGTTATCCTACAGGGCCCAGTTGTTCGAAGGCCGGTTAGCGCTTAACCCGGGGTTAAATTTAACCCTGGTTTCTTTTCTTGTGTTCAAAAGCATTTTCTCGGATAATTTTCTCTCTTATTCTTAGAGCTTCCAATCATGAACTTGTGGACAAAAAGAATTAAAACTGAAATGCTTTTTAAGCTTTCAAATCTTAGTTCAAATCTCGCACTAACCCTGGGTAATCTTAACCCAGCTTTGAACAACTAGGCCCAGAAACACACACAAATAGACATTATGGAAATATCAAGGAGAGTAATGAAATCAGTTTTATTGGACCGTCAAACGTTTGGATTTTTTTTTACCCCGAGTGAAAAGCACAATAAACAGCGACACACAGAGACACTGCTTCTGCTCAGTGACCCTGGTTTCAATTCGCCACTTATAGAAACGAGAAGGCAACTGGCGCCAAAATGCGCCCCGCAATTGTTTCTGGGATTGTTGCGCCGGTCAGCTATTGGCCTTTTTTCCCTTTCCCTCGTAACCATCCCAGAAGTCTTTGCGAAAGTCAACTCGGCCCAGTTTCCTTCTGGTTTCTAAAAGTGGCGAATGGCTACATGTACGCATTTCATTTAACTACCCGGCTGTTTCAAATAAAAGCATAAAAACAGTCTTTAGGCAATGTGTCATGTGTATACAAAAGCTAAACCCAGGGCTTATGATCTCCAAATAAATGTTTGTGAATACATTTTATGTACAAGCTGTATAAACTTGCAAAAGGACGAAGTGATAAGATGAATAATACAATAAGCGAGAAATGGAAACGGGAGAAGACAGCTCTTCTCTCCCTTTGACATTGAGCGAAAGGACATGTTGTAACTCTAGAATCGAGAAAGTCTGGCAAAGAAAGTAGTCAAATAAATAGAAAGGAGAAAGACAGGAAATGTTTCAGGTGAATGATAGCAGATTAACTGTACAAAAATGAGCGAGTAGAACAGAAGTGTTCAGGTGACTTCTTGCTCAGAAGACGTAACGTACAGCTCCTTAAACAACCACGACGGTAACAGAACAAAAAAAAAGGACTCCTGTGTTTCAAACGTCCTTGCGATTACTCTAACTCGCCTCCCGAATTTTTCTCTACGCGAACTTTTCTGGACTCGAGTTCCAAAAGGATTGTATCCAAATTCGGAAAGCTAGAACAAAAATTGTCTCCTTGCGTTTATGTCCGTCATAAAATGTGTTGTTAGGAAGATTTACTTCGTTGTCGTGCAGTGAAGGCAAAGATACATACCAAGAAGGGGGATGCATATACAGAATTGTTTTGCTTATTAAACCTATTGCTTATTAACCGTTCTCGTTGCTGTCGCTGTCGTGTTTGCGTAAGCTCTTCAATAAAATTGGCCTCATTCTATGCTTTACTTGCGAAGTAACATGTTCTAAAGAGAACCAATTTCGTTAAGCAACGATAAAAACCGTATTGTACATTGTTCTCGTCAGCCAAAACAACGGCCAGTTTTACGTTCGTACTGTTCACGCTTTCACTGATCCGTTGGAGTTTTCTTTGCTGGCATTTTACTGTTCGTTCTAAGATACATGTTCCCGGAACAGCAGATAGTCGGTATTTCCCTCTGAAATATGACGATTGATGAACGACCGCTACCCATTTCTTGAAGTTTTCTCCAAGGAATTTGAACTTTTGTCCAGGTCGAAATACTGCAAAGAAAGGAAGAAAGAAGGAAAACAATGTAAGATGGAAAGATAAAACAATGTTAAGGTAGGGTGAAAGTTCTTATTTTACGTGGGTAACCCGTACAGTACACATTTGACTGACAAACCTGAGGCCGACGGAGTGCCCATTTTACCCCCGTCTCTCCATCAGTGTTTACGGGTTTTCAAAGCTACTTTTAGCCACTCGGCGAGGAAAGACGCCGAAACAACGATTTTGAGGTAACACCTGGGAAACCAACTCGGAACCGTCCTCACAGAAGGCCGCACAATAACCAACTTTGCTAACCGTTGCTTCAGGTATTCTCAGGGTTTTAGGTAGCATTTGGAAGTACCGGATGCAGTGGTTCAGCTGGCCGACGTGCGCCGTTCACGCCGCTGGGGCGAACGTTGAGTGCCTGAGGCACGAACTCCTAAGGGGGCATGCCCCCCCGGGAAATTTTTAAAATTGGACTCTCTAAAATGCAATTTCCTGCGTTCCCTGTACCGGAATTGGGTAACCGGGAAGGTCTTTTAAGGCGTTATAAAATGCTCCCAAAAAGATATACATGTGTATGATAGCAATTAACTCTTTTTCTCGATTGTATGCATTACATAACTAAGTGAGCAAAATAAGGTCAAGTCTTTCTTTGGTTAATAAATGGTAAAAACGATTTTCACGCTTGAAAAAATACTAATTATTTCGTGTGTGAACTACCGGACGTTCCATGTCAAACAACCGTTGCGTCCGGCGTCCGCTTTTCGGCCTGAAACGAAACCCCTGTATTCCCGGTGCTACGCTATTCCTTTTTGGAATGTCAACACAAAACAAATTTTGATGGGCAAGACAGTTTATTTATTGAGACTAAAACAGTCTATTTCTTCTACAACATGTTCTCTAGTTGTTCCGTTATCATACATTAATAGAGAGCTTTAGATTCTGAGACGAGGACGACTACGAGTACGAGATTTTCTCAATACTGAGTACTGCTTAAGCGTGAACCAGCGTCATTTTGGATGGGACAATGTGATAGCCGTCGTCATTCTACCACGAGTCATAGCGAGAATGTCGTAGCGGCGGGAACAAGTTATCAAATGTACGAAGTTTTATCATTTTCCTATCGGGAGAGGGCTAAACCTCCTTCAGGGGGAAAAAAAGTAAAATAAAGCTTTCCAAGGTGTCTTTTTTTGAGAACATGCGCAAAAACTTTAAGTTAAATTTCCTACTCGTACTCGTCCTCAAATCTAAAGCTCTCTATTTATATCCCTGGATCTGAGACTCGTCGCCGTCGCCAGAGTCGCGGTTGCTAAAGTTCCCTCATGACTAGAGAGCAACAAACATCAACCTAAGGTGCTCGTCTTAAGCCGGAGTATCGGGTTCTCAAGATGCGTACGAACCCTGTGTAACTAAAACCCCATTTACACGCGCTAAAAAATTCGGCACGGCACGCCAAATTTTTGGCACCGTGCTTACGATTTTAAGGCACGGCACTCCCAATTTTCGGCGTGTAAACGTATCGGTCCCAAATGTAATATGGCACCAGTGCTCAAAATTTTAAGGGATGCCGAGACTACCTCCCGCCACCTCCCGGAGGTAGTCTCGGCACGGGTAAACGAGGCATGGTGCCAAAAGTTTGGCGTGCAGTGCCGATTTTTTTCGCGCGTTAAAATGGGGTTTAAATGTATTTATTAGGGCATACCTGAGCACGGTCCTTAGTCCCCGCCTGACTGCCGTCTAAGGAGACCATGGAAAGAGGCGCTAAGTGTGTGGCTTTCATCATGTCCACGCGGGCCCCACTTAGTGCCATTTGATCCGTGAATGTCAAAAACCCAGGGTACGAAAGCGACAGTGAGTGCCCCTGATTTGGACCCGTGGTGGGTAACAACTTTGAGGCCTGCGCTTGTTGGGACCCTAGTTGTTGTTTGTCCAGGCCGAATGTGGCCTGGTTGGGCAAGCGGTGATGGTCCTCCTGTTGTTTTATAAGCTGTAGGAGGACGTGCTGTTGACTGGGCGTTTGCTGTGGCTGGGAAAATGCTACGCTTGTGGGTGACGGCTGGGGGAGGATTATTTTTTGCTGCTGAAAGCGTGGCTGTAATTGCGATTGCTGATGCTGTTGTTGTTGTTGTTGGGCGGGCTTCGAAGTGGCCAGCGCTGAGACCATAATCGGCTGTAATGTGGCGTTTACCTGTGTCGGCTTGAACTGCTTTTCCTGCTGAATCTGTTGAGGAGAGTTTGTCTTCGGCTGCTGCAGAATCAAGCCACCTACATTGAGAGATTGTTTCTGTAAAGTTGAGGATGGTGAAGACGAGGAAATGCCCGGTGCAGAGCCAAAGCTCGTCTCCGGGCGCTTGACTTGCGGCTCCTTCGTCTTGTTGTCCTTGGCTACTCCTCCATTTACCATTCTCTGTTCGCCTGATAAAAAAGTAATAAATAAAGGCGTTTGTTTTACTCTGAGTACCAGACGTTAATTTTGACGAGCGCAGCGGGACCGAAGCCACGAGCGGCGAAGATAAAACTCTTCGGCTTGACCTGAAACCGTTCAAGAAATATCTCTGGCAATCAGGGTACTGAGGTTTGTTACCATTACATTTATAATAAATATATATATATATTATTCCAATGATGAGAATCTCGCCGTTTGGTATTGACACAATAATTTTGTAATAGGACTTCGTTTCGCACACTGAACTCGGGGGTGATCAGGCTCGCGTTACCAAATGGACCTTTTGTGTCCAACCGTTCGTCCAAAACTATCTCCAAAGTAGCCATTATAATAAGTAAGAGTGCAACCATCGCTTTTTTCGCCTCTTCTTCTTTCTTCCTCCTCGCTCTTTCTTTTTTTCCTTTTCTTTTCCATCGTTAGTGTGATTTTGGAGCTTATCGAGCCCAAAAAATTTGCCTTCTGACGCCTTTTCACTCAAATGACGGTAAACTCCGTTAGGATGGTTTTTAAAAAATCGGCTAGAGATATTTATTATATAGACACGAGTGTTTTACAGGAAAGTATACCACTCGTAAAGTTCATAAAAACTACATCCAGGACCCGAGTGGTTTATTTTCCATAATCTCACACGAGAGTTTATCGATGACGTAATTTCGGTAATTTCCCTTCGAAATTTGTAGGCGTCTTGCGTCTTTTGAATTTTACTTCCACATTTTTCAAAGCGTTGCTTATATTTTGTCATTGTAGAGCCCTATTCAGCTCAGTGTTATTTCTCAAGATTATTGTAACCAATGTCATATTGCTGTACTGTAAATTTGAGCCGTCGCAATTACTTTTTGGCGAATAAAAATCTGTTATTTTATCGATGTCTTTTTGTCTATATAATTCTCGTGGCAATATTTTAGTCACTCGCTGCGCTCGTTCGTAAAATATTGTTTTGCCAGTGGAAAATAAAATTCATATCTTCGCGCCACCGTGTAACGTAATATCTTCTACATATTTCACCTTGGAAAATTTATTAAACACTGATGATTACCGCCAGTGATGCTCCCTGGCTTAACATTGGCGCTCATGGGGGCCTTGCCCTCACTAACTAAAGAGACCTTCCCCCCATCAGCACTTTGAGAGACTTTCAGATTAGGTGCCCCGTCAGCCCCTGCTTTTATGGTTCCACGTGGTCCTTCAAGGCTCTGGGTCGTTTTTGTCTCAGTGGATAGTGACCCTTGTGATGCGGCCGTTGCAGCTCTAGAGGAGGTTGGAGTGGATTGACTCACCACGCTGGGAGTGGCTGTTAGGATTGTACTTGTGCAAGACATGGGTGTGGCTAGTCGAGCGTTGACTTGCAGTAACTGGTTTTTCCGGCTTGTCAAGGAGGCGAGACGCTCCTCGAGGCGACTGTTGTCAGCTTTCAGCTGATGAAGACTGGACATCAGTGAAGCAACTGCAAAAAAACGCATACGAAAGAGGCATAAAAATACACTTCCACTTACAACATTCGTTGTTTACATGTCGGTATCTTCACAACATTGAAACCTAAGTTTATTCTCACTACCTGGCCTAGATTGAGTGGTTAGCGAGTTGTAATAGACGGTCGTGAGTTCAATACTTTCTTTCATGTCTGGTGTTGCATCTTCTGTCCAAAAATTGAAGTTTACAAGGAACGTTACATGGTTCCTGAATCTCAAAGAAACTGGACTAACAAAATGTAGAATTTCCAAAATACGCTGTCATCCGAAGAGAGGAATGTAGAAAATGCGCAAAATGTTGGCTTCACTCTTCTCGGTTTGTCATTTGAAATTGGCCCTTGAAAATCATCCTTGATCCTTGAAAGTTTACTATTTACTTAACTGATACGCGTTTTCTCATTTTACTACACTGATGCTTACAGTACTTACCAATATAATTTGGTAAGGTTCCACATAAAGACATATACGGCTATTTCGAGAAAAGTTGTCGGATAAAGTGCACACGACAAGCCCGAAAGGTATTGTGGGTGGTTTTGAGTTCACATTTGATAGAATGGCAGAAGAGGCCATGGACATATGTCTGTGAGTGCTAAAGGAAAGCAAGAAAAGCAGGTTCGAAAGCTACAGTGTCAGGAACAGTGTATTGAACATATCCCATATTACCTTTCGAGATTGTCGCGTGCACATTTTTTCTGACAACCTTTCTTGAAATAGCTGTATGACAGACCCCTTTTGATATTGTCACACGTTTTTGTATGCAATTCTTACCATCATATTGGGAGGCCTGTTGCATAAGAAACTGGGCTTCCTGATCCCACTGATACTCCAGCAGTTCCTCCAAACTCGTTGGAAGCTGCCTGCAAAGAAAGGAAAAATAATTACAAATAATCAACCGTTTTGCTCTCAAGAAAACTAAAAATCAGATGTAAAAAATATCGACATTAATTTTTAGAATTCAATTTTTCACTAATCTGAGAAAACAGACAACGTTTCTCAACGCCACCGCGAAACGAGCGTAGAAACTCCATACTTATGACGCGTCGCTACCCAGATCTGGGTATTACTTCTAACAGGGTTCGTACAGATTTTTGGATCCAAAATTCCAGACTTTTCAAGACTTTTTTCCAAAACAATAACTTCTTTTTCCAGACGCAAGGTTATCAAATAGGTCAGTGATCAATAGAGACCTTAACAACGCAGGTACAAAGCTTTTTTAATGATGCGCTGCAAAAAAACGGGCGAGATCGAATAAGATTTGACCAAAACAAAAGCAAGTTCATTGATAAAGCACTTGTAGCTTTTAGAACAAAAAAAAAACAAAACAAAACAGAAACTCAAGACTTTCACCATTTTCAAGACTTTATCTCTATTTTCCAGACTGTATTTCTGGGCAAGTTTCAAGATTTTTTCAAGAATTCAAGACTCTGTACGAACCCTGTTCTAATAATTAGTTGAACCTTTGCTTTACGAAACCAGACTGGGGAGTGACACGACATCAGTATGGAATTTCTGCAGTAGTTTCCCAGACGTTATTTCGCGGCAAAACCAGAGGTGGCTTCGCAAAATGTCGTCTGTTTTCCCCGGCTATTGTTCCACATATCCCTTATTAGTAAAAATCCAACAAGTGGTCTATTATCAATGCTGCGTTCTGATTGGTTGAGCTACTACTAGGCTATATGTGTATACCTCGCATTGTTTCAACTGTAAACACAATGTAACCACAGCCTATTTCAGTGACCATTTTTCACAATCAGCGTCATTATATTGCTATCCTTAGTTTGACATACCAACTGAGTCAACTCATAACCGTAGATGTTGGTATACAGTGGAACCCCGTTAATACGGTCACCAATTTGCCCAAAATATTTGGCCGTATTAACGATACCGTATGAACGAGGTTTTTTTTACAAGAAAATGTATGGCCGTTTTGCCCGGCAGCCAAAAAAAGTGGCCGTAATAACGAGGTGACCATATTCCCGTGGTGGCCGTGCGGCGAAGTTTCACTGTACCTTGATGTTGAATAAGCGACATGTTTTTGACACTCAAAATACAAGGCTGTGTATATGTCGGCTTGCTAGCCTGCTCCTATGTTCTCTTGTCTTTTCCTGCAGAGTTTCTTTAAAGCGTCTTTAAATATTGGCATCCTAAAACTGTAGACGAAGGAATTCACTATAGAATTTGCCAGATACATAACGTTCGCGAACCTAACTACTGGTATAGGAAAGCATTGAGGACAAAATTCTCTGGTTGAGTAAACTACAAAACCAGGTGTCCAAAACACCAGCGAAGAAGCGATTGTGATAAAAAGCGTTTTGGAAAGCCGTAGATTGAGTGCCCGTAATTGATGATGGCCATGAATATCAAGCCCTGGTGATGACACTCGCAACCGATTGCGTATTTTAAGGTAACTTATACACATTATCAGTTGGGAAATAAGAAGACCTGTGTTACTTGTGATAAAAACATATTCCTGTTTCACTTCTGGGTAAAGAATGGCGATGAGGGTTAAAGCAAAGAAACAAAGTCCAACTGCCCACCCGAAAACGATGCTAAAGATGTAAACTCGACTGTTTATGGAGCGATGGCGGATTGGCCATAACACAGAGAAAGCACGTTCCAAGGAGACAAGCGCGAGAAAATAGATGGACGTACTCGGAAACAAAAGTTGGAAAGCAACCGAAGGATTCATCAATAGTGCGTCACTTTCAAGCATGACCTCAAATTTGAAAGCTGCCAAGACTGTTAGTTCTGTAATCCCTAGAAGTAAATCTGCAATTGCGAGATTAATCAAAAGAAAATAAGTTCGTTTTATGAGGGATCTTTGATTCCAGAATAAGAAAATAGTAAACGTGTTTCCAATAATGATCATGATTGCCTCCAGTGCGTAGATGACTGCGAACAAAATGGACGTCGATGAAGGCATGTCTTTCCTCGTTCTGTTATCTACTTCCCTATCCCAATCAGTAGTAATAGTCGCTACTTCATCACACAGCCAATCAGAATCGAGTATTTCAAACACGTGAACGAATTCGACCAATCAGCGTCCAGGATTTTCATGGGGGTAAGTACTACATGTAAAACCATCACGAAAAGTCTCCCAACATTCCCCCGTCATGTAAGACATAATTTTTCAGGCAAAACATGAAAACGAGGTCGAAGCTCAGCGAAGCGAAAAACTGCCTATCAAGCAAAAATGACATTTTTTGTTTACTTGACTCTGTAGAAAGTATTACACAGGGTATCAAAATTCTATAGAAAACAACGGGTGGCTGTAAAGTAAACCCTAACTCTTTTGGTTCTTAAATCAACTCCATTTTTGTTCCTAATGAGTGGAAAGTTTACTTATAAAAATAGGAATAAGAGATGCGATCCCCTAGCAACACATGTCTTCTTATTTAGCGCTAAAAATCGGATATATAACAAAACACATACACACATACAAAAAGTGGAGCTGAAAACTCTCTATTTCAATTTTGACTCACCATTACGAAAGCGTTTTCTCCGTTCCATCTCGAGGAAACGACTAACTATTGAAATCTCAGCGCTTGATGAGCTTATGGTTTTGTCAATTTACGCGCCGTTGGCGTTAGTCAGTTAATTATGCGGGCTAACAAGTCTTAAGTTGAATACAAATTAGTTCATCTCTACAGCTAGACCCAAGGGGGCACCTTGACTTATTATTGTAAAAGCACAAACAATTGATAACTTAACAAGGATCAATTTAAACACGCGACAAATAAATTGACAAGACACGAGATACAGTTTTAAAAACTTTATTGAAAACCAGTGACAAAAAGAGTCAAATAAACAGCGATTTGGAAGGGATGGAAATTAATCATCTTCTTCGTTCTCCTCTTTAGAAGGTGAATAAAAATTGGTTTCCAACGTCTTGACGTTTTTGTGTGTAATAAATCCACAATCGTGACACCGAAGAAATTCCTCTTTGATGTATTTTCTCTCCTCGGGGATCTGGTGATCGCATATAGGACAAATCTTGTAGTTATCGTGCCAAAAGCGTTTAGGACATTTCATGATCAATGTGGAATTTACATTAGAGTTTTCGCAACGTTCACAGGGACTTTGAGAGTGAAAGGTGGTGGACGCTTCAGGGCTACTACTTTCTGCTTCCTCACTATCGTTTTCAGTGTCGTTGTCGCTCTCTTGGGTGCCTTCAGTTTCAACGCCATTCTCAGAAGCCACTTCCTCCTCCTCCTCCTGATTTTCAATATCCGATGAACTCTTCTCATTATTACTCTCATTATCGGAAGTATTTTCTACATTTCGGTAGCCTTTTTCCTTTTCTATTAAATCACTTAACAACTTTTTGTTTTTGATTAAACCTTTATCGATTCCTAACTCTGCAAGTCCATCTAGAAACGTATTTAGCGCACGAGGCTTGGTAACCTCATTGTTATGAGGGAGTAACACATACTCAACTAGCTCGGCGATGTTTGTGACGGGAATAGTGCGTTTATTTCGAAGTAATTGTCCGCTGGGAGTCCAGAAAAGAATATCTTTGGAGGCGGCCATACTATGCAGCAAATCAGAAGCACGCTTTTCCGACACTGCTCGGGAAAGATGACTCAAAACATCTTTTATTCTTGGTTCTTCTTTTATTCTTGGTTCTTCATCCTCGCTTTCATCATCAGAACTTTCACTTTCTTCATGTTCACTCTCGTGTTCTTCTTCAACCAAATCTATCTTTCTCTTCATTTTGATGAGTACCCGTGACAGACCGTTGCTTCAAATGAGTAACTTATAGTTTCGTTTCCTCTTTTATAGCATCAAAAATCCTAGGCTTGTAACAGCAGGTACCAATAGGTCTTGAACAAAACCATCACCCTCTTGTACAAGGATTCGCTTCTTTGTTTTGTAAGGTACATTTGTTTCTGCTAGGTTTACTAGAGCATCCTCATATGGCAACACGTTCCGCTTATTTTCTTCGGGGATAAGAATGTATTCCTTAAGTATATTGTATAAGACTTGGACTAATGCATGTAGTTGTTTTGGACTGGCTGTCCGCA
>NC_133203.1:32312568-32348180 GCF_958299795.1 Porites lutea | reverse complement strand
TTTACCCTCCCCCGGAGAGGATCGTTTGGTGTTATTCACAATGGCAGCCTGCGTATACACAAATGTTAATCGCCATGCCAAACATTGAATTCGTCAAGGGAATTCCTAGGGCTTTGGAGCAGGATTCTTATTTTGACGTGAACAAACGGAATTTGATCGTGTTTGATGATCAGATGATTGACGCCAGTAAAGACAAGCGAATTGTGAACCTCTTTACTCGTGGTTCTCATCATCGCAATCTGAGCGTGATTTATATCGTGCAGAATCTATTTCCTCATCAGGGGAAAGGTAGCCGCAGCATAAGCCTAAACAGCCATTATCTGGTGTTATTCAAGAATCCACGAGACAAATTGCAAATCCTGACTCTGGCGAAGCAAATGTATCCCAAGCAGACTGATTTCTTTTTAAATCAGTACGAAGAGGCTGTAAAAAGACCTTTTGGTTGTCTTCTGATTGATCTGAAAACTACTACCCAAGATAATTATCGGTTGCGAACAAACGTCCTACCCAGTGAAGAAGGCTTTAACCAAGCAGGGTTTCAGGAAAATATTCCTCAAGAGCTTCTAAAATATCTGAAGCAGCAAACTCTTTCGCCTGTCCCGCTTCTTCCAGCTATGCAAGAAATACAAGGCAACATGGATGACGTGCTTTCTCGAAACGATCTTCGGGACGATGAAAAAGCTAAACGATACTTTCAGTTGCAAAACAGATACGTGGCTTTTAAAGAACAATTAAATACAAGAACACGACCGGAAGAAATAATCAGCACTGTTCCAGACTTAACATCAAGGACACAAGATTCTTCGACAGCAACGACAGCATTCTCGACTCCCCTCAACCCCTTTAATGTAACACCTGAATTAACACAAGCGGCTATCTCTCAAAAACCTGACAAAGAAAGCCTCACCCCTCCAACACCCTTAAATCCTGCTTTCCTGACCCCTCCTCCCACAGTAGAAACCCCATCACCACAAGGCCCGAAGCGTAAGAGGCGTCGGATTCAATTTCTAAATTATTTGGATGATCATAAACCTCATGGCAAACAGCTGAAGAAACGTCGGCATAAGAAATTTCGAGTTAGACCTTACAAGTACTCCATAGGCGAAGAAGATGATTAATTTCCATCCCTTCCAAATCGCTGTTTATTTGACTCTTTTTGTCACTGGTTTTCAATAAAGTTTTTAAAACTGCATCTCGTGTCTTGTCAATTTATTTGTCGCGTGTTTAAATTGATCCTTGTTAAGTTATCAATTGTTTGTGCTTTTACAATAATAAGTCAAGGTGCTCCCTTGGGTCTAGCTGTAGAGATGAACTAATTTATATTCAACTTAAGACTTGTTAGCCCGCATAATTAACTGACTAACGCCAACGGCGCGTAAATTGACAAAACCATAAGCTCATCAAGCGCTGAGATTTCAATAGTTAGTCGTTTCCTCGAGATGGAACGGAGGAAACGCTTTCGTAATGGTGAGTCAAAATTGAAATAGAGAGTTTTCAGCTCCACTTTTTGTATGTGTGTATGTGTTTTGTTATATATCCGATTTTTAGCGCTAAATAAGAAGACATGTGTTGCTAGGGGATCGCATCTCTTATTCCTATTTTTATAAGTAAACTTTCCACTCATTAGGAACAAAAATGGAGTTGATTTAAGAACCAAAAGAGTTAGGGTTTACTTTACAGCCACCCGTTGTTTTCTATAGAATTTTGATACCCTGTGTAATACTTTCTACAGAGTCAAGTAAACAAAAAATGTCATTTTTGCTTGATAGGCAGTTTTTCGCTTCGCTGAGCGTCGACCTCGTTTTCATGTTTTGCCTGAAAAATTATGTCTTACATGACGGGGAAATGTTGGGAGACTTTTCGTGATGGTTTTACATGTAGTACTTATACCCCCATGAAAATCCTGCACGCTGATTGGTCGAATTCGGTCACGTGTTTGAAATACTCGATTCTCATTGGCTGTGTGATGAAGTAGCGACTATTACTACTCCAATCAACCAGCAACCAGTTACTTCGTCCTTAAGAACAACTCGAGCACAGTTGAAAAGGTCACAGTAGCAAAGATGACAAGAAAATATCGTTCCTATATTATTTCTCAGTATTGATACTGTTTTTGTAGACCAAATATAGATACTGAGTTTCTACATGAAGGCAGTTAGGACGGTCAAGTGATCTTTGTAAAGCTCAGCGAGTCCAAGATACATGATGCTTGAAGCTGACGAAGCTAACGAAATGACTAAATTAACATTTCGTGAGAAGGACTCTTAAACGCTGACAAACGTCAACAAATAGCGAAAACTATAATTTCTATATGTTTGCTTTGCTGGAAATCGCGCGCATTTACAAGGCCCTAAAGCGTTTTGCTGACTTGCAAGGACCCATCTGTTATAAGGATGCCCAAAATACAGAGAGATGAATCTCATAGTTCATTAGATATAATCCGTGTAAAGTTTGCTTATCATTTTCGCATAAATTATGACCTAAATTTGGAAACCGCTGAATTTCTCGAATTGGGTCTTTGCGATTTTGGTGAAACTCTGTTCAGCGCAAGGCACTAATGCGCATTATGTGTAGCCGTGAGATTTTCACGAAAAAATGCCGGCAACAGCAGATTTTCGACTCAGACCTCAAAGGGGCGTGGCATTATAACCACGTGACATTTACTCCGATCGCCAAAAATTTTATGTCATATTGTAGATTGATCTATATGTTATCCATTCTGTGTGTTAGACTTACGATAAAAGTAAAGGTAGGGATACCAGAGAGCTTCAAAGTAGGATGGTACCCCCCCCCCCCCAAAAAAAAAACTGGGTCGAGTCACCTTAAACTGACTTACTGCATGGACGTCACCCACGCTATTGAATAATATTTATGCGCTTTGGAAAAACGCATAAATTCTACAAATTTCTTCGTAGAAATGATTAAAATAAATAAAGCTCTGTTCATACACCAAGTTAGTGGAGCTCAGTAAGCTTAAATGAGTATTATTATTCATTCTATGCTAGAAAGAATATTCCCCCTTCATAACCTTAGAGTGCAGAGGAGTGAGGCATTGAAGATGGGATCTGTACAAAGATGGAGGTAACTGGCATGTTTAGTTGATGTCGGACTAGAAGATCACGGCCGATAATCCCCTCCTCAATCGTCTTAATTCTTCATAGCACTAAATGAAACCCGAATCAAATAATTGCTATTTGATAAGTTGAGGAGACTTTATGTTAATCTCAGTTGGCCACAAAGAAACAGAGAGGATACAAAGTCGGTTTCACAACATCCACATCTCATGTCAATAAAACACGATTATTTATTCGCATCTATAATGCAAAGATTGTATACTTCGGTTATCAGTTTTTTGGACATCGGGGTTATCTAGTATTGGTAATATAAAAAAGACGAGTGATTCAAGAACGCATATTATCTGGGAAACTGAAGAAATACCAAAAGACTGGAAGGATGCCATTATCGTGCCAGTCTTCAAGAAGGGAAGAAGAAAGGACTGTGGGAACTATCGAGGTATTTCTCTTCTCTCAATAGAAGAAAAGATCTTAGCTCGCATACTCCTCAACAGATTGAACGAACACATTATTCCCCATATCGTGCCTGAGACTCGATGTGGTATTCGCAGTGCATGGTAGAGGCACTGTGGATATGATCGATCCTCTGTTTCCGACAGTTATAAGAAAAGTGTGAAGAGCATAATATGCCGCTGTATGCCGTTTTTATCGACTTCTCTGAGGCTTTTGATACAGTGTTCGGAAAGTGTTGATGTACTACTGAATTCATCAATCTGGCGAGGGCACTGCACAACGTAATGTTAACCATGTTAACACGTGGATCAGTGAAGCTACATCTCCAAGGTATTTGCTGTCACCGATTTAGTCAAGCAAGGTTGCGTGCTTTCTCCGACATTTTTCTCTCTCTACCTAACAGCAATGCTAAAGTAGCCTTTGACGGTGTTGGGGACGGTATCTTCATCCAAACTCGTACTAATGCTGACCTGTTTAACGTACCCCTTTTCAGAGCAAAAACACACACAGCCTAGATCCTAGGGAGGGAAATAATGTTTACAGATGATAGTGCTGTAGTTGCCCACAGTGCTGGTGACATTCAGAGTCTGGTGGACAGCTTCACCAGAGCTGCCTCCCAATTTGGCCTAAGTTCAACATCAAGAAAACTGAGTGCTTAAACCAACCGCTGCAAAACCTAGATCCAGTTCCTGAGCCAACAACTATAACTATCAATCAAGAGGCCCTGATGCAGTGATACGACTTCAGATACCTGGGAAGCACTATTTCCAACAATGCTAGCCAAGACAGTGTACTCAGATACAGGATGGCAATTGCAAGTGCTGCTTTTGGAAAACCACAGGACAGGTTTTGGAAGAACCGGCATGTGTCTATTGAAGTCAAGTGCAATGTCTATCAAGGTGTTGTCCTTTCTTCTCTCCTCAGTGATACTGAAACATGTATGGACTATGCATCAGCGTAAGTGAAGAAGCCTTTGCCTAGTCCCAAGGCCTCATTATCCTGCTCGGCCAAAGCGTTTCGAGTCGCGTGGTTCAAGCGAAAATGTGTTTCGCGCCCGTCCGCCCCGGATACGTCACCGAAGTGAATTGGCCGAGAGGGGCTGGGAAAACGCCGTACAGGGACTAGCTCCATGCCTGTATGGTAGAACATCTAAAAGTAATAATGAACGTATCCTGGAAGGACAAGATCACGAATGTGTAGAGTCTCTGCCTTGCAGGACTACTATCAATGGCTGATATTCTCATTGAGAAAAATCTAAGACGGCTGGGTCACGTGCATAGGATGGATAATAACAGACTACCAAAGTAGCTGTTAGCTGCTACAAAATATGCAGCTGTCAACTCTGTTTGGTAATGCGTGATCAAGGGAGGCCTAGATTAAGGTCCACAGATGTTGCAATTGAAGAAAAACATGAATTCAAATGGAGAGACATCAATCTCAACCGATGGCAGGAGAGTGCCAACGACATACCTATCTGGAGGAGACTTATCAAACTTTGCTGAAACCTAGAACAGTCTCAGTCGAACCGACTGACTGCCATGTTGATGATATTATTGGCCGTTCCAACCATCTCTAACCAGTTCAGGATCCACGAATAGGGCACCATATCACTAGAAGGATTACTAACCAAAGATCAGAGACCCTTATACCCTCATCAAGGTGGTCGTTACCGCGCCAGAAACCACGCTGGTGTCTTCTGGTAGAGAGTGACCTATGTCACTTTCTAGCATGACCTCAGATTTAAAAGCTCCCAACACTGTTAGTTCTGTAATCGCTACAAGCAAATCTGCAATTCCGAGGTTGATCAAAAGAAAATAAGTTCGTTTTAAGCGGGATCTTTAATTCCAGAATACGAAAATTGTAAACTTGTTTGCATGTTTGCGCGTAGATGACCACGAAGGAAATGGACGTCGATCAAGCGATGTCTTTCCTCGTTCAGCAGCCAGTTGCTTCGCCCTTTATTCGGAACAACTGGCGCACAGTGGAAAAGGCCAGTACATTGTACTTACCAATCACAAGAAGATATCGTTCTTATATCATTTCTCTGTATAAAATACTCTGTTTTCTTGTAGACCAAATAATATTTCTACATCAAGGTAGTAAGGACGGCCCACTAATCTTTGTAAAACTCAGTTCAAGGTTCAGAATTAGTATTGTTGCATGAGACGAATCAAGTCGAAGATACTTAGCTGAGTTATTAACGAAATGATTGAATTAACATGCATATGTAGCAGTAATACTGAAGGTAGAGTGGCGCTCGTCCGTTAATTACTCCCTTAAGCTTTTTTTGCGACATTTCCTTGGCAGCAGTATAAACAGAGACGTTTATTTATTTGCATCTAATGTGATAGCAGAATTCTTCGGGGTGATTACTGGGCATTACGTCATTTTTAATTTGCGAACACGAAACCGGTTGGCAATGAAAAAGCAATATACAAGAAAATTCAAAAAGAAATTGGCATGTCATAAAAAAAATGTATCTTAAGTTGCCTTTTGTGCATATAATCGATTTTTTCTGCTGATGTTTTTTCAGAGGTAATTATACATATTTCGTTCTATATAAAATTGTCATTTTTAGTGTCCATATTTTTATTAAAATTTAAGGAAGAGTAAGAGAGAAATGTAAGACATTTTTGTGACATTTTTGTGACTCTGAGGACTCATCTCATCAAAGTTGTTTCAAGAAATCCAAGATGTGGTTGTCACGGCGCACTTACAACAGTGCTATAAATTGTTCGTATTTATCTGCCTCCTTTCAAATTACTTATTTACAAAGCCCATGCCAAATGCTGATGTATCAACTTTTTATTAAAGCTTAAGGCGTTAATAGTATTACGTTATGTTTTGCTAACGCAGTTGCTTAAATAACTAGCCCAAAACGTTCTATATTCTTTTTATAACACGACAAAAAATTAGTTAAAGTAAAACATGTTGATCATTTGATTTGTTTGCCTCAAGTTTAACAAAGATTCAATTCCAGTCTAGATTTAGCAGCATTTTTTTTTTTTCTCATTTGCCTCCCTCATTTTCTATTTATCAATTTTGGCCTTTTAATTTGTGGCGTATTAGTGCTTTTTTGACTTAAACCAAATTACTGCAATACGGCATGATTTGTAAATCTCTCCCACTCCAGTAACTCACTTTGTCTACTGGAAAAAAAGATCTGCCAAGCGGAAATAATTTCTTTGTAGAAAATAATTAATTAAAAATAAAAGTTGCGTTCATTCGAATTCAGGTGGAAGCTCAATAAGCTTCAGTTCAAGTACTGTTATTCATTTTTCGTCAGAATGAATACCCCTTCATAATCTTAGACTGCAGAGGAGTAAGGCAATGGAGATAGAAACTGTATATAGTAAGTATACGTACATAGATGTAGGTAAGCATGTCTTGTTGAAGTCGGAAATATAGCAGATCGAGGCCGATGACTCCCTTCTCTGCCTAATTCTTCATATCATACGAGAGCCAAACCAATAATTGCTAATTGATGGGTCGTTTGAGTTGTCCACGAAGAAGCAGTATTGAAGATAAAACGCCGATTTATATCTGCCCCTGAGGCCTAAGCCGGTTTCACAACGTCTTTTTCACATCTGGTGTCAATATTCGCATCTAAAGCAAAGACTGTATATTTCGGCTGTCCTTTCTTTGGACATAGAGGGTTATCTATTATTGGTATATAAAAGAGAGAAGCGTGATTCAAGAACGAATAGTAGATATGAAATGAAAGTACGACTGAAGAACTTTAAAACGTAATATTAACTTGATTTCTGTGCCGTAAGATTTTTTTGGCTCATTAAAAATCTACCCATGGAAAGATTTATATTTCATTCCAGTCATCCCCTTTCAAGTGGAAATTACTATTTTTCTGTATTGATGAAAAAGATAGTGTCATTTTCTATGTTTTTCATCATTAAAGGATATCGAAATATGAAACACAGTGTAGCTTTTTCCCGTTCATAGTAATTTCGTTTTTGAAATTAACTGTGAAATATTTTTTTTTGAGTTTTACGGGGATTTCTGTGTTTTTATAAACGCATTTTGGGTTTATTCATCCGTCGTTTATAACTGTTTAAAGTGCTTAGCTAATGAGTACCATCAGGCCAGGAGTTTATTATTGCAAATGAAGATTTATTGCATCCTTTTCTGAGAAAAAATGGATTAAATATTATTTGAAATATTACTGGTATTAAAGTAGTGAAACCAAAAAGTTAACATTCATTCTAATGCCACGAACATCGCAAAGATCGTTTTTGAAGTAATTTCATTACTGACAGCGTGAAGATTCTGATGTTGGAACGTAGAATTAGAGAAAAAAAATATTCTTCAAAACCAACAATTTGTTGAAAGTTTAGTAGAATGGAACAATTTTGCAGCCTCATCAAAACTGGGCTGCGAATAAAAGCAAACGTCATCACTGATGAAGGGGATCCGGATGATTTCTGGAAGCTCTGCTAAACTTTCAACAAATTGTTGGTGCTGAAGAATACTTTTTTTTCTGTATGTGATTACTGTTTGGATTTAGGAAAAATGTAACCTATTCCTTTTTTATTTAGGACTCAAGCCGACTTATCGCAATAATTTCTTTAATAAGTCAACAGCGCTGAAATTTAACAGCATAGGATATTATCTTTATCTCGCTTCATGAAACTGGCTCTAGGTTCCTTTCAAGCTTTGTGCTTCACTTCCAGACTCAATGGCAAGTCGTTTAGTTGATACTTACGTTTTCCAATAAGTTTTAGAACTAATATTCCTCAATTTTCTTGAAACAAACAAACAAACCTACATACAGCTGATGTATTTTATTACGTTTGAGGCTATTCAAAACAAGAGTATTTTACAAAACAAATTGAATATTAGAAACCGTATCTTCTCCAACTTTAATCCTTCAAATGATTCACAATCTGAAAGCCTGTGATTTAAATGCAGTGTAAATGCACCCTTCAAGCCACCAAGTGGTTACAACGGGTGATTAGGGATAAAAGAATCATATATTACATAACTATTATTTTTGAACCATGTTGGTGGTGGAGCACACGAAAATCACTCGCGTATAATTATGTGTTTTACCAAGAGATTCTCGCATTTAGCGAAACTCTTTCAAAAGTTTTACAAATAATGACCTCGTCAACACCGCTTTTACTTAATTGTAATATACAGACAGGACAGTTATAACTCCGTTTTTGGCGGGTAAAATCATTGTCGTCGAAAGTGTTGAGTAAACGAACCTTCCTGACCAAAGCCCAGACTATTTTGCCTAAATGTTCTTACTTTCTGTCGTCTTTTTCTCCGGAATTTGTTTAAAGCGTCTTTGAAAATCTGCATTCTGAAACTGTAGACGAGAGGGTTCACCATAGAATTTGCCAGATACAAAGCTTCCACGAGCCAAAAAACCTGTGGTGCAGAAAAGCAGCTCGGACAGAATCCTCTCGTTGAGTAGACGACAAAACCAGGCATCCAAAACACAAGCGATGAAGCAATTGTGATATAAAGTGTTTTTGCAAGCCGTAAATTGTGCTCCTTTGATCCCTTCTTATGATTGTCTACCGTGGCCGATGATGTTGCGCGCAATCGAGTACGTATGCTAAGGTAACTTGTACAAATTATCAAGATGGAAATAAGAAGAGATATCCTACTCGCGGCCAAAACATATCCCCCCTTCAATTTTGACAAATGGAAGGATAATACGGTAAAACCAAAGAAAACAAGGCCGACGACCCAAACAATAACGATGCTATAGATGTAAACCCGACCGTTTGTAATGCGATGACGGATTGGCCGCAAGACGGCGAAAGCACGTTCCAAGGAGACAAGGGCGAGAAAATAAACGGACGAACTCGAAAAAAGCATAACAAATGCCGCTGAGGGATTTGATCGGCTCTGTCTTAATACACCGCCTGCGTAACCCTCTCCAATATCTTGAAATTTGACGGTTCCTATGACAATAAGTTCTGTAATCCCCACAAGAAAATCAGCGACTGCGAGGTTGACCAGAAGGAAATAAGTACGTGTTAGGCGGGATCTCTGGTTCCAAAAGACGAAGATAGTGAACGCGTTTCCAACGATGATAATTATTCCTTGTACTGCGTAGATGACCACGAGGGTAATGTACGTTGAAGTAGGCATGTCCCTGCTCGTTCTCTTGCCAATTTATCCCAGCAGTCGCGAAACAGTTCTCGCATGCACAGTTGAAAAGATGATGATGAACTCAGGATATAAATGGCCTTCGTCGAACTATTATTTTTATGTAGACGTAGACTGATAAGGAAAATCATGGAAATACAGGTGCCACTGATCTTTAGTTCGATAAGCTTCAAATAGCTGCGTTGTGTCGAGGATATTCGATTAATCTGAGATGTCGCACCTGAATCAATAGCCCATTACCGAGTTTCCCCGGGCCTCTGTATCAAAACGAGGTTAAGTGCTCAGCCTTTGATATGGAAATGATTTTTCATTCTCATGCAAATAAAACTCATTTCCACAAGAAAGGTTGTGCACTTGGCCTCATTTTGAAAGTGAGGGTTTTTGGAACTCGGAAGTGGCCTATTAAAATTTATAGGAATTAAAGGGGGATATAACCTCCTTTCACATATGCCCTAAAGGTTTTGAAGAATTTAAATTCTTAACAGCAGGTGTAAGTAAACACTATTATTTGCGTCTTATGCGAAAATAACATACTACAGCTTTGATTCACTGGGGTATGAAGTCGGTGTCCTGAAAAACAGAATAACCTTGCCCTCTGTGTTTTAAGATTTCTTTGGCAAATCAAAATATCGTCAATGCAAAGATTGAATAATATTAGTGCATAGGCCAGGACCCAAAAATGAGAGAGTAGGTACTTGGGAGGACAAAGGCTTATAGCCCTGGATCATTGATTCCTTGTCTAAAGTTTATATCGGAGTGTGATAGCAAGGTGACTCACAGCCTTTTAAGGTATGAGGGGTGTGCTAACAACCTGTTCAATCCCCTTTTATGCTTGATCTTAAACGATTTCTAGTAATAGGAGATCACGAAAAAAAATTCAAAAAGCTTTGACAAAATGCCAGAGGAAAGCGTCCGTGGATGAAGTCCTTTCACTGTAGACTGTGATGATTCTTGGAAATCACAAATTGAACGATCACGTGTTTAGTCAGATGACAAGCAAAGACACAATCTCCTTTCATTTCTGCCCGGTTGAGTTTCTCACTATGATAGCATTTACTTTCTGGCTTCAGGAAGACTAAAAAAAACTGGCGGATGTTTCAACCTAAGGTGGTTTTTCTGGCATATTTTTCTAGTATTTTCTTTTCATTTAGTCACTTGAGCAATCGGATTTTCTTAGCTTAATTCAAAGGCATTATTGACCGCGTCAAGTCAACACAACTTTTAATATTTGATCAATTATAATATACATTCAGGGTTAATACTCTACTTTAGGCAGGTAAAATCTTTCGAATCGAAAGTGTTGGAGTACAAGAACCTTCCAGACCAAAGCCCAAATTATATTGCTGAACTGGTCTTATGTTTTTCGCCTTTTTCTCCGGGATTTGTTTAAGGCGTCTTTGAAAATTTGCATTCCCAAACTGTTGACGAGAGGATTCACCATAGAATTTGTCAGATGGCACCCACGAGCCACACCACAGTTCCTTGCAAGCCGTATCAATGATTTTGAGATAAAGAGCCGTAACATTGATTCTGAATAGGTAGCGGTAGAGAAAAGTATTCAAGAAGCAACCAAATATGGAAGACAATTAACAATATCAGTTATATTCCAAAGCATTATATTATAACACACGAAAATCACTCGCATAAATGAAACATTTCAATGCAAGAATGTTCTGTCCTTTCAGAAGAGTACTCTTTAGGGTTATCTGCTCTAACAATTAAAGCTTTCACCTCATCCCCAATTCTATACAATCAGAGCGTTATTACTCTATTACGTGTCAAATTGTTGTCGAAAGTTTTGGAGTAAAAGAACCTTCTAGACCAAAGCCCAGACTATTTTGCTGAACTACCGGTCTTACGTTCTGTTGTCTTTTTTCCAGAATTTGTGTAAAGCTTCTTTAAAAATTTGCATTCTGAAACTGTACACGAGAGGATTCAATATAGAATTTACCAGATACATAGCATCCACGAGCCAAAACACCAGTGGTCTAAAGCATCGCTGACAAAATTCTCTCGTTGAGTAGACCACAAAAGCAGGCATCCAAAACGCAAGCGATGAAGCAATTGCTATAAAAACTGTTTTTGAAAATCGTAAATTGCGCTCCCTTGATCGATGCCTATGATTGTCTAACTCCGCGGGTGGTGGTGCTCGCAATCGAGTGCGTATGCTTAGGTAACTCACACAGATTATCAAAAAGGAAATAAGAAGGCATGTCCTAAAAAGGAGGAAAACATATTCCCCCACAAAATCTGAATAATGGAAAGATAAAACTGTTAAACCAAAACAAACAAGGCCCACAGCCCAAACAATAACGATGCTACAGTTGTAAACTCGACTATTTGTGATGCGATGACGGATTGGCCGTAACACAGCGAAAGCACGTTCCATGGAGATAAGCGCGAGAAAATAAACGGACGTACCCGAAAAGAAAAGTATAAAAGGCGCTATCGGGTTTGCTCGGCTCCGCATCAAAAAACCGTAACCCTCCCCTACATTATGAGATTTAGCAGTTCCAATGATTATAAGTTCCATAATCCCCACAAGTAAATCGGCGACTGCAAGGTTGATCAAAAGAAAATCAGTTCGTTTTAGGCGGGATCTCTAGGTCCAGAAAACAAAGATGGTGAATGTATTTCCGAAGACGATAAGGACTGCTTGCAGAGTGTCGATTATTACCAGGGTAATGGACGTCGAAGGAGGCATATCTTAGTTTCCTTTTTCTGTTGCCAATTTTTTATATTCAAATATGTCCCTGCCTAAATAAAAAGGAATCAGCTCTCGTACAGTTGAGAAGGTATGGTGCACTTAGCATAAAATGGCCTTCTTGTATTCCTTCAAAAATCCTTTTGACCTTTTGTTTAGACCAAACAGAGATATTGCTATATGGAAGTAGAGTTTCCGTTGATCTTTAGAAATTAAGGCCAGATAACAGGGGCACCCACATGGCCAACGACTGTTTTCTGTAAAATATCTGTTCGGAGAAGCAAATATTGGCTAGAAGTTTCTATTGCTTCAGGACGGCTACAAATTTCTAGATAACTGTTCCATTTATGTACAATTTACCTACGATTTTCTGAGGCTTAGTTTTCCACATTTCACTCCCCAAATAATGCTATTTTTTATTTTTCACTCCCCAAATAATGCTATTTTTCATAATAAAAAAGGAGACCTAAAATCTTCGGATTCAAAAATGTGATTGAGATAGGAATTAGAAAAATTCTCTCATTCGTAAAACGATAAATTGCATCTAAACTTGTTGGGAAAATAATTCTGCAGCCCTAGTAATTTCCAGACACAAGTTCCCCTAGGATGACCGAACAGATAGGTGACAAATTTTATAGCGCAGCTTAGAATGTATTTCTAGAAATCTAAAAGTACTCTTTGTAGTCTAAAAAGTGTTTTCGACGTATTTAGGAGGAAATCGTCGTTGGGTGTACCTGAGATAAGCTCACGGTCAATTAGTGGTGTTGTGTCGAGGTAATATTCAGTATATTGAGTATACAACGTGTTTCCTCTTATACGGTATGCCCTAAAGCTTTTTAGTGAATGCCTTTCCAAAGATGACAATGATTGCTTGCAATGTGTAGATAACCAAAAGGACATTTATGCACGTTGAAGTAGGTATGTCAATAGGCTATTTCCGAGTTCAAAACTCTCCTTTCAAAACGATGCGAGGTGCAAAACCTTTCTTTTGAAAATGAATTGAACAGTAACAGCTTTTAGTAGCAGCTTTATTAATGTGTCAGTGTGTTTAGTTTTCACAACTAGTTGGGGACATAACGCTTTGAAACAGAGGATTGAGGCAACTCCGAAATGTTCTATTTATCTGTCCAAATATACCTTGTCTTGCCTCATTTAAGCGAATCCAAAACAGTGGATTTTGGAATCCACGCCATGGATTCCGGATGTAAGGTATTGGATTCTAGTCGTTGTCAGTGCAACTTTGATTCTGGATTCCAATCGTTAGTGGGATTCCAGATTCCTTGAGCTATATTCCGAATTCAAGCTAAGATTTTGGATCCTATGAACAGAATTTTTCCGGATTCCACATTTCACAAGAAAACGTATTCTCTTTAATGGGGCGACCTGTTCTTATAAATGCGAAACAGCCCCCACACAGTTGAACGTTATTTTGCAGTTATCGTAAAGAATTGCGGGTTTGTTATATTATTTCTCCGTCGAAAATACCTTTTCTTTAGGCCAGTATAGTTCATGATCAAAAGAATGGTTCTCTGTCAAATTCTCTAGAACTGAAAAAATCTTTTACTAGAATTGGTGTGTCTATTTGGAATTCTATTCCACTTTCTGTTAAGACTCTCAACATATCTAATTTTCGTAAAAAAATTAAATCGCTACTCCTTAATGTTCTAGGTAATGAAGATAATTATTTGAATATGAATTATTTAATAGAATATTTTGTGAAGTTAACCTGATATGTTGTATATACCTCCACTTGTAATTTTAGTCCTTTTCAAATAACAAAATCCCCTGTACTTGAATTAATATGTAAGGTGTTTCTATCTGCATGTTTTTGTATTTCTTTTCTGTTCTTTTTTCTTATGTAATTTAATAACGTCTTTATTTAAAGTCTTGTCCTACCTAGATTAGCATTATAGCTATTTGCAGGACATAAAATTGTAAAGTTTAGATTTCTTTAAATAAATACGTTGTTGTTGTTGTTGTTAGTATATCTACGTTCATATACTCCCGTAGCCCCCTCGAAAACTGTACCCGATTTCAGACAAACGTCAAGGTAAATACAAATATTCCTTTCTATTCAATTTTCCTAATGTGATCTGCCTAATATTGCACTTGTCATTTGTTATCAGTAAGGCATGTTACGGCCCCGAAAATAAATTCTCCTTTAGCAAGCACTACTCTTTGAAACCTGGAGGCGTTGTCCCTTCCCAAAAAGCGCCGCTGCTCTCAGTTGCTACAATGGCGCGAGGGCGTATCCGTGGGATGGAATGCATTTTATTATCTCTAAAGGTGGATTTCCACTGTCGCGTAATTATAAATTGTACGCGCGCAAACGAGTAAACGTGAAAGTTGAGCTACCTATAAGGCACAACTTCCGATCAAAACTTGGCAGTGAGTACTTGCTTTCAGGGTATTTGAGTACTGTTCATGAATCTTGATAAACTTGAAGGGCAATACTAGGTAAAAACATTTTTTCACGAGAACACTTCGGTCGAGTTTGGAAGCTTTTGGATAAATTTTCCAGAGCATGACGCCAGTTGCTTTAGCAGCTTTGGTGGTTGGCGCAAAGCTAGACCGTGGGTAAGGCCTTGGATGTCAAATGTAAATAAAAAACCTCAAAACTTAGTCGTCCGTTGAAAGAGTTTTTGTGTTATATTATTATACTCTTCTGAACGATGTTATTTATGGTTTTCTCGCACGACCCGACGACCGCATATATGGATCCGACCGGAGACAAAGCATGGGACAATAACCCCTGACAGATAGCCTGAAAAGGAAAAACCTGGCAATACAAGTACGCTTGCCGCATCGGTCTATGCTTCCTCTAAACAGGACTTCGTACATGGCTACAGCCACACAGGTTATCCTACAGGGCCCAGTTGTTCTAAGGCCGGTTAGCGCTTAACCGTGTTCAAAAGCATTTTCTCGGATAATTTTCTCTCTTATTTTTAGCGCTTCCAATCATCAACTTGTGGACAAAAAGAATTAAAACTGAAATGCTTTTTAAGCTTTCAAATCTTAATTCAAATCTCGCACTAACCTTGGGTTATCTTAACCCAGCTTTGAACAACTCGGCCCAGAAACACACACACAAATAGACATCATGGAAATCTCAAGGGGAGTACTTAAATCAGTTTTATTGGACCGTCAAACGTTTGGATTTTTTTACCCCGAGTGAAAAGCACAATAAACAGCGACACACAGAGACACTGCTACTGCTCAGTGACCTTGGTTTCAATTCGCCACTTATAGAAACGAGAAGGCAACTGGCGCCAAAATGCGCCCCGCAATTGTTTCTGGGATAGTTGCGCCGGTCAGCTATTGGCCTTTTTTTCCCTTTCCCTTGTAACTATCCCAGAAGTCTTTGCGAAAGTCAACTCGGCCCAGTTTCCTTCTGGTTTCTAAAGTGGCGAATGGCTACATGTACGCATTTCATTTAACTATCCGGCTGTTTCAAATAAAAACCATAAAAACAGTCTTTAGGCAATGCGTCTTGTGTATACAAAAGCTAAACCCAGGGCTTATGATCTCAAAATAAATGTTTGTGAATACATTTTATGTACAAGCTGTATAAACTTGAAAGAGGACGTAGTGATAAGATGAATAATACAATAAGCGAGCGATGGAAAACGGAGAAGAAAGCTCTTCTCTCCCTTTGACATTGAGCGAAAGGAATTGTTGTAACTCTAGAATCGAGAAAGTCTGGCAAAGAAAGTAGTCAAATAAATAGAAGGAGAAAGCAGGAAATGTTTTAGGCGAATGATAACAGATTAACTGTACAAAAATGAGCGAGTAGAACAGAAGTGTTCAGGTGACTTCTTGCTCAGAAGACGTAACGTACAGCTCCTTAAACAACCACGACGGTAACAGAACAAAAAAAAAAAGGACTCCTGTGTTTCAAACGTCCTTGCGATTACTCTAACTCGCCCCCCGAATTTTTCTCTACGCGAACTTTTCTGGACTCGAGTTCTAAAAGGATTGTATCCAAATTCGGAAAGCTAGAACAAAAATAGTCTCCTTGCGTTTATGTCCGTCATAAAATGTGTTGTTAGGAAGATTAACTTCGTTGTCGTGCAGTGAAGGCAAAGATACATACCAAGAAGTGGGATGGATGTGCAGAATTGTATTGCTCATTAAACCTATTGCTTATTAGCCGTTCTCGTTGCTGTCGCTGTCGTGTTTGCGTAAGCTCTTCAATAAAATTGGCCTCATTCTATGCTTTACTTTCGAAATAACATGTTCTAAAGAGAACCAATTTCGTTAAGCAACGATAAAAACCGTATTGTACATTGTTCTCATCAGCCAAAACAACGGCCAGTGTTACGTTCGTACTGTTCACGCTTTCACTGATCCGTTGGAGTTTTCTTTGTTGGCATTTTACTGTTCGTTCTAAGATACATGTTCCCGGAACAGCAGATAGTCGATATTTCCCTCTGAAATATGACGATTGATGAACGACCGCTAACCATTTCTCGAAGTTTTCTCCAAGGAATTTGAACTTTTGTCCAGGTCGAAATACTGCAAAGAAAGAAAGAAAGAAGGAAAACAATGTAAGATGGAAAGATAAAACAATGTTAAGGTAGGGACAGTACACATTTGACTGGCAAACCTGAGGCCGACGGAGTGCCCATTTTACCCCCGTCTCTCCATCAGTGTTTACGGGTATTCAAAGCTACTTTCAGCCACTCGGCGAGGAAAGACGCCGAAACAACGATTTTGAGGTAACACCTGGGAAACCAACTCGGAACCGTCGTAACAGAAGGCCGCACAATAACCAACTTTGCTAATTGTTGCTTCAGGTATTCTCAGGGTTTTAGGTAGCATTAGGAGGTACCGGATGCAGTGGTTCAGCTGGCAGACGTGCGCCGTTCACGCCGCTGGGGCGAACGTTGAGTGCCTGAGGCACGAACTCCTAAGGGGGCATGCCCCCCCCCCGGGAAATTTTTAAAATTGGACTCTCTAAAATGCAATTTCCTGCGTTCCCTGTACCGGAATTGGGTAACCGGGAAGGTCTTTTAAGGCGTTATAAAATGCTCCCAAAAAAATATACATGTGTATGATAGCAATTAACTCTTTTTCTCGATTGTATGCATTACATAACTAAGTGAGCAAAATAAGGTCAAGTCTTTCTTTGGTTAATAAATGGTAAAAACGATTTTCACACTTGAAAAAATACTTATTATTTCGTGTGTGAACTACCGGACGTTCCATGTCAAACAACCGTTGCGTCCAGCGTCCGGTTTTCAGCCTGAAACGAAACCCCTGTATTCCCGGTGTTACGATATTCCTTTTTGGAATGTCAACACAAAACAAATTTTGATGGGCAAGACAGTTTATTTATTGAGACTAAAACAGTCTATTTCTTCTACAAGATGTTCTCTAGTTGTTCCGTTATCATACACTAATAGAGAGCTTTAGATTCTGAGAGGAGGACGACTACGAGTACGAGATTTTCTCAATACTGAGTACTGCTTAAGCGTGAACCAGCGTCATTTTGGATGGGACAATGTGATAGCCGTCGTCATTCTACCACGAGTTATAGCGAGAATGTCGTAGCGGCGGGAACAGGTTATCAAATGTACGAAGTTTTATCATTTACCTATCGGGAGAGGGCTAAACCTCCTTCAGGGGGAAAAAAGTAAAATAAAGCTTTCCAAGGTGTCTTTTTTTGAGAACATACGCAAAAACTTTAAGTTAAATTTCCTACTCGTACTCGTCCTCAAATCTAAAGCTCTCTATTTATAACCCTGGATCTGAGACTCGTCGCCGTCGCCAGAGTCGCGGTTGCTAAAGTTCCCTCATGACTAGAGAGCAACAGACATCAACCTAAGGTGCTCGTCTTAAGCCGGAGTATCGGGTTCTCAAGATGCGTACGAACCCTGTGTAACTAAAACCCCATTTACACGCGCTAAAAAAATCGGCACGGCACGCCAAATTTTTGGCACCGTGCCTACGATTTTAAGGCACGGCACTCCCAATTTTCGACGTGTAAACGTATCGGTCCCAAATGTAATATGGCACCAGTGCTCAAAATTTTAAGGGATGCCGAGACCACCTCCCACTACCTCCCGGAGGTAGTCTCGGCACGGGTAAACGAGGCATGGTGCCAAAAGTTTGGCGTGCAGTGCCGATTTTTTTCGCGCGTGTAAATGCGGTTTAAATGTATTTATTAGGGCATACCTGAGCACGATCCTTAGTCCCCGCCTGACTGCCGTCTAAGGAGACCATGGAAAGAGGCGCTAAGTGTGTGGCTTTCATCATGTCCACGCGGGCCCCACTTAGTGCCATTTGATCCGTGAATGTCAAAAACCCAGGGTACGAAAGCGACAGTGAGTGCCCCTGATTTGGACCCGTGGTGGGTAACAACTTTGCGGCCTGCGCTTGTTGGGTCCCTAGTTGTTGTTTGTCCAGGCCGAATGTGGCCTGGTTGGGCAAGCGGTGATGGTCCTCCTGTTGTTTTATAAGCTGTAGGAGGACGTGTTGTTGACTGGGCGTTTGCTGTGCCTGGGAAAATGCTACGCTTGTGGGCGACGGCTGGGGGAGGATTATTTTTTGCTGCTGAAAGCGTGGCTGTAATTGCGATTGCTGATGCTGTTGTTGTTGGGCGGGCTTCGAAGTGGCCAGTGTAGAAACCATAATCGGCTGTAATGCGGCGTTTACCTGTGTCGGCTTGAACTGCTTTTCCTGCTGAATCTGTTGAGGAGAGTTTGTCTTCGGCTGCTGCAGAATCAAGCCACCTACATTGAGAGATTGTTTCTGTAAAGTTGAGGATGGCGAAGACGAGGAAATGCCCTGTGCAGAACTAAAGCTCGTCTCCGGGCGCTTGACTTGCGGCTCCTTCGTCTTGTTATCCTTGGCAAGTCCTCCATTTACCATTCTCTGTTCGCCTGATAAAAAAAGTAATAAATAAAGGCGTTTGTTTTACCCTGAGTACCAGAGGTTAATTTTAACGAGCGCAGCGCAGGGTCCGAAATTGCGCCTTCCTGGTCGCCAATGCGACTAAAAATTTAGTCCTGGCGACCAGAATTTAATAGCTGGTCGCCAGCTAGCGACTTGTAAAGTTGGTTGTTATTGTGGACTTTAAGGTTCGGAGAACTGATTAAGAAGTGAAACCTCGAAGCTATTTGCCAACAGTTGTCTTACTTTTTGTCCTGGTGATATTTTTTAACTAAAAGTGAAACGAATCTTCCTGTAATAATCAGAATAATACCTCTACAACAGCTACGATCAATACGAGTTGAACGTTTCCAAGCCGCTATGTTGTTTTCAGCTGAAATACGGTAAGTACGTTATGTACTTTGTGGACTGGTACGAGTAATGTGGCACAGTTGTGGCCTGGTACTGTCACAGTGATATGGGCATCGCGGCTTGACTCGTGTTTATGTTTCGTGTTTCGTGGTAGTTATCGGAAGAAAATAGAGTTTTGATATGATTAGTGCAGTTATGGGCAGACAGCTTTCTGTTCCTACGTTCTAGGTCAGACAGCTCTATATCTCCAAAAAGTAATTTGTGGAAAAAATAAGACTTCACTCGTACACGTACGGTTGCTTTCTGGTATCGGGAGCGAAAGTATTGCAATTTTTGAGCATAAAAACGTCCATACCATGCATTTTTTATTCTTGTTTAAACTTTTATTTGAAAAATAGGGAGGGGAAATTTTTGGCGACCACAATTTGCCCTCTGGCGACCAAAAATTTATACTTCATCGCCAGTTGGCGCCCGTATTAAAAAGTTAATTTCGGACCCTGCAGCGGGATCGAAGCCACGAGCGGCGAAGATAAAATTCATCGGCCTGACCGAAACCTGAAACCGTGCAAGAAATATAACTGGCAATCAGGGTACTAAGGTTTGTTACCATTACATTTATAATAAATATATATATTATTCCAATGATGATAATCTCGCCGTTTGGTATTGACACAATAATTTTGTAATAGGACTTTGTTTCGCACACTGAACTCAGGGGTGATCAGGCTGGCGTTGCCAAATGGACCTTTTGTGTCCAAACGTTCGTCCAAAATTATCTCCAAAGTAGCCATTATAATAACTAAGAGTGCAACCATCGCCTTTTTCTCCTCTTCTCCTTTCTTCCTCCTTGCTCTTTCTTTTTTTCCTTTTCTTTTTTATCGTTAGTGTGATTTTGGAGTTTATCGGGTCCAAAAAAATTGCCTTCCGACGCCTTTTTACTCAAATGACGGCAAATTCCGTTAGGTTGGTTTTAAAAAATCGGCTAGAGGTATATATTTCACCTTGGAAAATTTATTAAACACTGATGATTACCTCCAGTGATGCTCCCTGGCTTAACATTGGCGCTCATGGGCGCCTTGCCCTCACTAACTAAAGGGACCTTCCCTCCATCAGCACTTTGAGAGACTTTCAGCTTAGGTGCCCCGTCAGCCCCTGCTTTTATGGTTCCACGTGGTCCTTCAAGGCTCTGGGTCGTTTTTGTCTCAGTGGATAGTGACCCTTGTGATGCGGCCGTTGCAGCTCTAGAGGAGGTTGGAGTGGATTGACTCACCACGCTGGGAGTGGCTGTTAGGCTTGTACTTGTGCAAGACATGGGTGTGGCTAGTCGAGCGTTGACTTGCAGTAACTGGTTTTTCCGGTTTGTCAAGGAGGCGAGACGCTCCTCGAGGCGAGAGTTGTCAGCTTTCAGCTGATGAAGACTGGACATCAGTGAAGCAACTGCAAAAAAATGTATACCAAAGAGGCATAAAAATACACTTCCACTTACAACATTCGTTGTTTACATGTCGGTATCCTCACAACATTGAAACCTAACTTTATTCTCACTACCTGGCCCAGATTGAGTGGTTAGAGAGTTGTAATAGAAGGTCGTGAGTTCAATACTTTCTTTCATGGCTGGTGTTACCCTTACTGTCCAAAAATTGAAGTTTACAAGGTATGTTACATGGTTCCTGAATCTCAAAGAAACTGGACTAACAAAATATGGTATTTCCAAAATACGCTGTCATCTGAAGAGAAGAATGTAGAAAATGCGTAAAATTTTGGCTTCACTCTTCTCGGTTTGTCATTTGAAATTGGCCCTTGAAAATCATCCTTGATCCTTGAAAGTTTACTTTTTGCTTAACTGATACGCGTTTTCTCATTTTACTACACTGATACTTACAGTACTTACCAATATAATTTGGTAAGGTTCCACATAAAGACATATACAGCTATTTCGAGAAAGGTTGTCGGATAAAGTGCACGCGACAAGCCCGAAAGGTATTGTGGGTGGTTTTGAGTTCACATTTGATAGAATGGCAGGAGAGGCCATGGACATACGTCTGTGAGTGCTAAAGGAGAGCAACAAAAGCAGGTTCGACAGCTACACTGTCAGGAACAGTGTATTGAACATATGCCATATTACCTTTCGAGATTGTCGCGTGCACATTTTTCCGACAACCTTTCTTGAAGTAGCTGTATGACAGACCCCTTCTGATATTGTCACACGTTTTTGTATGCAATTCTTACCATCATATTGGGAGGCCTGTTGCATAAGAAACTGGGCTCCCTGATCCCACTGATACTCCAGCAGTTCCTCCAAACTCGTTGGAAGCTGCCTGCAAAGAAAGGAAAAATAATTACAAATAATCAACCGTTTTGCTCTCAAGAAAACTAAAAATCAGATGTAAAAAATATCGACATTAATTTTTAGAATTCAGTTTCTCACTAATCTGAGAAAACAGACAACGTTTCTCAACGCCACCGCGAAACGAGCGTAGAAACTCCATATTTATGACGCGTCGCTACCCAGATCTGGGTATTACTTCTAACAGGGTTCGTACAGATTTTTGGATCCAAAATTCCAGACTTTTCAAGACTTTTTTCCAAAACAATAACTTCTTTTTCCAGACGCAAGGTTATCAAATAGGTCAGTGACCAATAGAGACCTTAACAACGCAGGTACAAAGCTTTTTTAATGATGCGCTGCGAAAAAACGGGCGAGATCGAATAAGATTTGACCAAAACAAAAGCAAGTTCGTTGATAAAGCACTTGCAGCTTTCAAAAAAAAAACAAAACAAAACAGAACGTAAACTCAAGGCTTTTACCATTTTCAAGACTTTATCTCTATTTTCCAGACTGTATTGCTGGGCAAGTTTCAAGATTTTTTCAAGAATTCAAGACTCTGTACGAACCCTGTTCTAATACTTAGTTGAACCTTTGCTTTATCCAATCAGGCTGGGGAGTGACACGTCATCAGTATGGAATTTCTGCAGTGGTTCCCCAGACGTTATTTCGCGGGAAAACCAGAGGTGGCTTCGCAAAATGCCGTCTGTTTTCTCAGGCTATTGTTCCACATGTCCCTTATTAGTAAAATCCAACTAGTGGTCTATTATCAATGCTGCGTTCTGATTGGTTGAGCTACAACTAGGCTATATGCTATAGCCCCCTAGTAGCGAAAAGCGCGGGCTTTTTGGCGGCAAAAAGGATTAAAGTCTAGCTTTAACTAGCTAATTTTTTTTTATTCTCGATATTTTTGACAAACTAGTTGGATTTTACTAAAACAATTATTCCTCTCGCCCTCATGGCCTCTGAGTCAATAGCCCATTCAGCATTCGGCCCCTAGGGCTATTGACTCAGAGCCCAATCGGGCTTAAGGAATAATTGTTAAATACCTACACTTGTACTAACTAGTAAATGAAATCACCCTAAATGAAACCTAAAAAAGAACGCCCATGGACCCTGCTGCAGCTATTTGTATTTCAGATACTTACAAGGGGCCTGTGTTCACATTATTGGGTCTTTGTACATGCCCATTTTCCAACAGTCCTCTGTTGCGGGGCTGTGGAATCATATACGGATTAGGACTTGGCGTCCGGGGACCATTCTGAGGAACACTGGTCCCTTGGTTGCTTCCACTGAACATACCCGGGCTTGAAAAGCTGGGATATGAAGGCATTGCCGTGGATGTTCCTTGAGTATCTTGGGAAAAGGTAGAGGGAAATGCTGTATTCAAGGGAGATGTCACCAAGTTAGCGGCAGAAGTACGAACGTTATTCTTATGATCTCCGGTTGAAGCATTTGCCTTAGATTTCAAGGGCGGTCTGCCAACTTTTCTCTTCGGTTCATCACCACCCTTGTTAGCAGGCCGTTTCTTGGGCACACTACTTGCTGGCGGTTGCTTTGGGGCACTACTAGCCACAGGCTGTTTTGGGACACTACTCGCCACAGGCTGTTTTGGGACACTACTCGCCGCAGGCTGTTTTGGCGTTTGTTTGGGTGTACTTGTTACAGGTGACATTATCACGTCCATTGGTTGTGTTATCTCAGGAAAAAGAACATTTGTGGCAGTCTGAGAGATTTCTTGCAAGTGAGTGGTGACCGTTTTAGGAATCATTTCTGGAACAAGCACTGAGGATGACATTGCTCTCGGAGAGGTCATGTCCTTGGTGGACAACACTGGACCGTCCTTGGTGGACAACACTGGACCAGCACTATCAATTTGAACAGGTTCTGTAGGTAACTGTACCAACCCTGGCAAGGGTGACTGTCGTGGGCTACCGCTTGAAATGCTCGCAGGTTTTTGCGTCTCTGGTGTTGTCTTTGCATCTGGAGAATCAGTTGATGCTTTCACAGTCGAAGGCTTTCTACCCCTCTGTTTTGGAGTAGAGGGCTGACTTGATGAGCCAGAAGCACCGTTTTCAGGTCGTGTTGACTGCTCGGTAGATGCCGCTGCAGTGCCAGTGGAAAGTCTCGGCTTGGGAGGCTTCTTTTCTTTTTCTTTATCAGTCTTGTTTTTAGGTTTCTCTTTCTCTTTTTCTTTTTCTTTATCAACTTTATCTTTTTCTTTGTTGTCCTTTTCTTTTTCTTTGTCAGCTATTTTTCCTGGTTTGTCTGTTGGTTTGGTGTTGAAAAGAATGCCTTTGGCCTGTAAGGGAATTACAAAACTAACTTATTATCAACAACAAATACATGTACAGTTAAACCCTGCTTTAACGACACCAGCTGGATTTCAATTTAGTTTTCCTTTTGGAGGCAGAGGGATGGGGAAGTGCTGTACTTGTATTTTTGGTAACTACTCGTGCATCAAAGAGCTTAATTGTGAAACTAGACACATTGGCAATAATGATTTTCCAACCATGACATCTTGCCAAAAGGCTATAGTGTCACCTACTCAGCTCAGCCGTAAAGGTGAATCTTGTTATGGCCCTAATTTACAGCTCTGGATTTTACCAACAACATCTATCCCCTAAACAGGACAAGTAAGTGACATTGCACCCAAGGGTTCATTGACCTTCTTATACTGTTTTAAGCTAGTTCTGGAAAAATTATATGGCCTTAGTTTTGTGAACCCAATGTTGCCCTCTTTATTCTTGAAAAATTTTATAGTACTATGGAACTAACCACCTGAATGCCAAAAAAATATTAATTCTAAAGTACGCTATTACATGGTTACAATAGTGTTCATGTTCCAGACTTTATCTCCATTTTCCAGACTTTTTCCAGGTCTGGAAAATTACTGGGCAAATTTCAAGACTTTTTCAAGAATTCAAGTCTCTGTATGAACCCTGTCAAGTGTACAATGCATTGAGGAGATGTGTTTTTTAAGTTATCTGCTGACCAGTTATTGGCTTAGATTGATCACAGGCTCAATTACTTCTGGTGTTTTATATTATTGCAATAAAAAGGCCATATAATAAATAACTTATTAACCTCATCCATTCAGTCATCAAAGGGAAATCTCAGACTGAGGCCTTGATGTATTGACCTTGCTATTGTTAATAAATAATATTAATTGATATAGATACAAGGCCTTGGTCTGAGATTGACCTGTAATGATCCAGCAGACAAGGTTAATAAATGGTATTTTTTATAAGGCCATGTCTCAAAAGGACTGGGAACAAACAAATTCAAGAATTTGATTGGCTAAAATCGATTTTGACCTTGGTCTAGATTTTCCCATCTACACCGGCATCTAGACTGATCTTGTTGTAACAGTTGTCCTCAAAAACGTTACAAACAAAGAATATGAAAAAATTGGCTTGTTGCTGTTAATAATACTAAATGGAAGAATCAGTGGACCTTCACGAGGAAGCAGGCAAAGAAAACGAGCAAATGTTGGCAAATCTGAGCCCTGCCAAGGAAGCAAAAAGCAAAGATGAAGTCGAAATTGATGTTTTTGTTCCTTTGTTTTCTTGTTTGGCCACATGATAACATCTTATTAACCGAACTAGGTCGGTCTGTGTGGGAGAATCTTGACCTTGGTTGCTGGTACAGACCTCACTGCGTTCCGTCTGTACTAGCGACCTCGCTCAAGATTCTCCCATACAGACCTACCACTCGGTTAATAAGAGCTAAGTAATCAATAAAACATCAAAAGACAAAACCAGTACCTTTTTGTTCCAATGGAACTGACAATAACCAACATACTTGACAGTAGGTCCTGACTGGCCATCATTTTCTTCACATAACAAGCCAGAGCTCTGAGCACTAAAATCCAACACAGTACATGACAACTATGAACAGGAATCACATTTACTCAAAACCTGTACATAATATATGTAGAAGGAAAAATTTATTAATGCCAGATATGCAACATAAAGCCATACCAAGTAACATGGAAAGCATGCCTGCAGCCAGTCTTGTTACAGTTCATACAGGCTCCATGTGCTGTTTTACTCTCTCGTCCTCTTTCTTCACAAATATAGCAAGTCTGATCACAAATGTAAAGATAAAACAAACAAATCAAACCAACTGGAAGGATCACATTAATCCACTGGAATACATAAAATTACCAGCATCTATTTTTCCTTTCTTTATACATGTAATACACAAACAGTATTTCTTTTTAATCAAAAAAAGAAGAGTTGTAAGGATAAATAAAACTGATCACCAGAAGATATACACCTTGAACACGCTCTTTAAACAAGGAATATCACAAGAATATTCCCCTTAATTTTCTGTCAATTACCCTACAAGTACATGTACAATATACAAAGGTTCCCTCATTAATGAATACAAGCTAACCATGTTCTGTTACCAATAAATCATAAAAGAACCCATTCGCAGGGTTATCAGAAAGTTTTGAAGTAGACAGCTGAGTTGTCAAATTAAGAGGCCAGTCCAGGGATATTTTATTTAAAAAATGCCATCCGTAAAGAAATGCCAATTAGAGTAGCCGGTCGATAATAACAAGTAGGTGGTGATCTTTTCCGGCAGCTGGCTACTTTTGACAGCCCTGCATTCAAGAGCATGGGCGTGATGACAAGCACTGTCATCACAATCTCTTTCCTATCACATTGTCCTTTTAATGCTAAGCTGGGAGTTGCCCAACAACAGCATATCAGAAAAGAGAATATGGGAGGCTTACAGGAGCTGTCCCCTTCTGGTAGGTTGGATTAACCTTGAGCATTCACAAGGAGTCAAATTAATAAAGAAAACCAGAACTGCTTTGCTCCAAGTTTTAAGTTGGTGGCTTACATTATTTATCACTTTGAATAAGACAATTTCTTTGACTTGCTAACTTGGTTGTAAATTGAGTACAAAGAATTTTTTGCATTAGTCTATTTTAATATGGATCACAATAAAAATATTTGCAGTACCTTACAGAAGCGATCATGTGGCACTGAGGCCAAAATTATTGGCTCCATTGTTGTAACATTTCCAAATCTCACTTCAGGAATGTATAGTGCACAAACAACATGCGCCCAGCCTGTTAACACAGACAAAAAGTTGTAAACTGGAAGGTAACTTGAACACATACAGCTGTATACATGCCTACATAATAATGTTATTATTATGAGTAAAGGCCAATCAGAGTATAAAGGCTTTCATGTAGAGAGGCACATTTGGTCTATTAAAGCTTGATACACAGAAAAAGAAGACACATTCAGCCAGCCACAATTAATCTTATGTAAGCTTCATTACTCAAGGAAGCTGTCAGTACGTTGATCTAACATTACCATGAGAGATCTAACCAGCAAGATTTTATAACAGGGGCCAAAAATCATGACACATGTAACTCCACCATCATTAATTCACTATTACCACTGTATTAATGGCTGCAGGAAAATGGGTCATGATACACGTACAATGTAACACATGACAAATGACATTAGAGTGGTTTTCGTTTGAGTGTCGTAAAACCAAAACCAAAGTAATTACTCTGGCCAATCACATAGGACACAGACAATACATTGAACCAATCAAAACTCGAAGTAATTACATGTGGCTGATGCAAAGCGCGGGAAAATGCATGCGAGCGCGTCACAATTGGCTTTGGTTTTACTTCTGATTGGATGAAAAGGTGGCGCGAATCTTTTAAGCCAATCGCATCGTGTAGAAAGTGCAAAACCAATTACTTTTCGACACTCAAATGAAAACCGCTCTAGTCTGCACTAGAAATTGAGCGTTCCCTCTCTTGAGCTGTAGTCTTCAAACTTTGGGTGCAGGATTGCAATACATGTACATGTAAATACATTTTTACACACCCTCTGATTGGCTGAGAGACGTGTTCGCATGAGAGTATGTAAACATGGTTGTGACATCACGATGTTTTGCTTTTTGTGCGCTAATCACACAAGCACAAATTTGAAAAAGTTTTTGAGTTGAAAACTCAACAACTTTACTTTATGTACCCATTCTCTTGTTGGCTGAACCTTGGAAAATGTGTCAATTTCATTTTGCTTAAGCTGACGGTTTAAGCGAGAAAACTCCGCATTTTGGAAAGCACCTTTTTCAAGAACCAAGAACTAATTATGTGAGCAAGACCTTGTTTACAAGACTTCGTGACTGGTAAGAGTTTCTCTTTTAATCAGTGTCATAACAATGAGTTTTGCAATTTTTCTTGGGCAAGTTACCCCGGTAATAAATATAAGCAATACAAATCTTTTTTCCCTCTATTTGCATAGCCTGATATAAACAAGAGTGGGGTTGGGAGAATTCTCAACAGTTTTATGAACCCTAAACTTCGTCTCAGGTTTGCATAACCGTCTTGAATTCTCCCAACCGCTTTTGTGTTCATATCAGGCTATGCAAACACGGAAAATGTTTCTATTGCTTAAAGGCCACGTCAATAAACTGGCCTAAACTTAACTTGCTCATGGTTCTTTGTAGAAAAAGGAAAGCCTTTATTTAGATGTTGGTTGATTTATTGGAGGATATACCATATTTCCTCAAATAATAGCTGTCCCTCGATTAATGGCGTCCGTTGAATATTCATCCCCCTTGGACAGAGATATTTAAAATAATTGCCTTCCCGCCGCTCCTCTCGCTATCTTCTGTTCCTTTTATCCCCTCCCTGTCAAGTTGAAGTGAAATGAGATTCATGCGAGACTGATCAGTGATGATTCAAGCTAGGAACTTAATTTGGAACACTTAAAAAGCCCATGTTCAGTTAATTCAATGTCCTTATTTTTTAATTTAATGGCATAATTTAGTAAAACAAATGACTTCCAGTGAGCAATATTAAAATAATCACCTCCCTCAAAAAATCACCTTCCCTCGAATAATCACCCGCTTTTGTGCGAAAAAGAAATAATCGCCCCAGCTATTATTCAAAGAAATACGGTAATGATGATCATACTTGGAGGAAGGGGAGAGACAGGAAAATGGATAATGCAAAGAGATAAAAGCAGGCATTATCTAGTTGTCTGGTGGAAGAATAATTGCATATTGAACATGCCACAAGTTGTAGAAAAATGATAGCATATCTAATATTATCTATTTAGCATTTCTCAACATGTTTTTAAAAGTGTCAAAGCAATCATTTGAAAGTGTACGCCTTACGTGTAAAAAACAACAAGCTCTGGGAATGGGGACTACAATGTCTATGAAATATAATTTGTGTATCCGGTACTGGACCCATATTTTACCAAAAATTGAGTTTCTTTCTGCTAAAAGTAAATGCTCTAACCCAGGCTTCTTACACATACACTTTAGGTTTCCTTCTCCTTATGTCAAATGCAACAAAAAACTTAAGGATTAAATAAAGACACCAACCTCCAGTATCTGTTCTCTTCAATGCTCCCTCTTTATATGGACACAACTCACATTTCTGTGCAAGCAAATCAAGAACCAGAAAGTTAGAAAGAATATATGTATTTATTCAATTATGGCAGTTAAAGTTGATGCTTGTGCAGTTTTCTAAAGAAAGCCTGAAAATTTTTGGGCTTCCTCTTCACAACTGCATAAGTTGACTTTCACTATGATGATCTTCTTTGGAGAAACGCAGAGAGTTCTTATCTTTAGTTCAGTGCTACAAGATAGTTTTTGGAATAGATAGAATTCCTTTTTTGGACTTTTTTGAAATTACCAAGTGTCATCTAACTAGAGCTAATCACGATTATAATTTTTATGTAAAAGTTGCCATCCTAAATTGCTACAAATATTCTTTCTTTGTATGGATTGTTAATGCGTGGAATAACTTGCCTAAAGATGTGGTACACTCAGGATCGCTGACTTTATTTCACAACAGATTAAGGATTTATGTGAATATTAATTGATACGATTGTAAATAGTTTTAATTAGGATGTGCAAATAATTTTTTTTATTCTAGTTTTCAGGTTTTAGATTTTTCTCTCTGTATATAATGTTTTAGATTCTAGATTTTACATTTTCATCTTTTATTTTCGGGAATCTTTCATATAGGGTTGACCTCTAGATATCCCCTTTCGAGAGGTATTTGGAACTTTAGTTTTTATCTCTTGAATAAAGTATTATATTGTATTGTATTGTTTCTTTGCATTTATTTCTTCATTTTGCAGTTCCAATATATAAAATTATCATTCAATGCAAAATTTTCTTCCTTTTTTATTGGATGAGTGTGTACAATATGACCTACAAATTAAATAACTGCCTTTTTACTGCTCATGTGCAATGTCATCCAGCTGTGTTTGGCTGCAAATAATATTCTGCTCATGTGTCATGAAAACCACGCTTTTCTGCTTCTTGCGATCACTCTTGTGTGAAAATAGTAGATCGCAATTATTTGCCTCAGCCTTCTGCTTTGGCAAATTATTGATCTGCTCGCCACTGACAAATTACAATATTTGGCTCAACCTCGTCCAATAACTGTTAATTATATATTCATTGATTCAATATTTACTCAGTGAACCATCATTTTTAAAGGCCAAAGAAACAATGAATATTTATGCCATCTAAGGTTAGTTACATGTAACACAAGGCCGTTGTTACAAGCCAAAAATTTAACTGGTTATTAGATAAATTATGCAAGTCCTAGTGACTTTGGCAGAAACACGTTAAGTCGATAACACAAGAAAAATCTCAAATCCCTAGTTTTCCCATTTTTCCACTGTTTATTTCAAAATTACAAAAAATAGACTGTTAGACTTTCAACTTTAAAAACATTCAAACTGAAAATTCACAACTTGTACATGATTATCAGGAAACAAAACAGATTGGCTCTTCTCTTACACTAATGATAAACCTCGCACGAATTACTCTATTGACGAAATTTGAATAACTGAACTGGAACTGTCAGCATGAAATCTACAACCTACATGTAAGTCAACCTGCAGGTCACGCCAACTTGTAAACAAGAAGTTCGTGACAATTCTTCCTGTTAGAGCAACGCAAAATTCCTTATACCAATAATTTTGGGGGAAGGATTCCGCTAAACAATCATCAATATTGTCGTTTCATATGAACAGGGCTGTCAATAATAACATTTAAACAACGTAAAGTATATAACTCACTACTCGAGCGATTCTCTCCTGAGACTCGCATTTTCGACAAAACCACGGTCCTTTAGGTACATGAACGATTCCATAGCAAGCTGATGGTCAAAAAAATAAAACGATCAGAGACATATCTTCAGTGAACAACGAACAAATAATAAACAGCGCCAAGAGCAAACACCTTTATGCACAGCGACATTGCAGCCATGTCCGTCACAATAAACCAACGGGTTTTCTTCCCATCCTCTTTCGTCCGAACAAACACAACAGCCCCCTATCATCTCCTTTACCATGTTTGGAAATCACGATAATTATGAAGCCCTTTCAGGAGCTCTTTGGGCCCGATTTAAAAGAAATCGGTTCGAAAGGGACAATAAAAGTGCGCCGCTCCATGTATTACATGGTTTTTGAAAACTAAAATGGACGCGCGATGCAGCAGCACATGCTAGCAGCGCGACTGCGTTGAATGGAAAGTCGCTGACCAAACGAGGCTGACTGTGGACCCCAGGCTGTGTTGTGTCCGGTCTGTCCGGTCTGTATATAGCAAATTCTCCCGCAAATTCTCAATCTTGGACAAAATGAAATGGAAATTCCAGCCCCCTTTCCCGCAAAATTAAAGATAAAGTCGCGCAAATGTGTTTTATTTGGGGGAAAGGGGGGAAATTAAGACGTCTAAATTTTCCGTCTATTTTGTTCAATATTTTAGTCTGCAAACTACCCGCCTCGTTCAGACTCATTTTCGCCGGCCCGTGTACGAACTTTATGCAGGAGCCTATGACAAGTGGTGGGCTGAAGGCCTCGCATGGCCGAAAAAGTCGCTCGTGCGCGCGATGAAGTAACCTGGGGCCCGTCGAAAGTTTTGCATCTAACATGATAAAATCAGTTAATGAAACAAAATGGAGTAGCCTTGCTAGCCAGGACCCGTGCTCTTATTCTTTATATTTCGATTTGAATATTTGTTTTCGGGCCCGAAAAGTTACCGGGACTTCCGAGAAACGGGCCCCTGACTCGGAAATGAAACGGAAAGAAAAAAAGGTTTGTTCGTGCCTGGTTCAGTGTCAAGCTAGTTGGAAAGCCCTGCGAATGTATACACACCGATAACAGTTCTTCCCTTGCGTTGATACTTCCGGTAGTCATTCCGCTGTCCGGTCATATACCAACTATATACCATATACCATATACTACAGTTTGCCGAAGGGAATTTTCGCAATAAAATTCTTTCGACCAGAAACTCCACTATAACGAGTGAGCTACAATAACAAATCGAATTTCCAGATTTTTTCTTTTCTTTTTTTTCATCTTCACGGATTTAATGAAGAAGCGGAGAGTCGCTAGTAGATGGCCGGAGGCGGGCATACCCGCCATGCGCCAGTGATTCAGAGGCGGCCTTGTTGTGGTAGTGGACTACCTTTGGACTATCTAGTACTTTTTCTTCTAATTATTCCCTTTAAATTTTAGCTTTCAGCAACCCCCAAATCTAATTGCTCCATGATTTAAACAGCACTTCCCCCGCCAATTTTTGTTACACGAAAACATTCACTCACCCAAAATCTCAAACATTTATTGGGGCAGGGTCATGGGCTTCTGATTGAAAAAAAAAATACTAGTACATCATGGAGAATGAAATCTTAGCAAGAGCTGGGAGAAAAAGGGCATTTTTGCGTCATTTTTTCCCGCCCTTTTAGAGACTTTCCCTCGCCCCCACTATCTGCTCCAACTTCGGCTCGAAAAGACTGGGACGAGTATTGACTGGAGCTGTTCATTTCCCACGAGGCACTTCGCGTCACCAAGCTGCGTTCAAACTCAACATGGCTGCGAATCACCAGCAACAGATGGATTCCGGTTCAATTTCAGGACGCGTCGACGTCGATAATCCGCCGTTTTCTCGCATCTTCATAGTCTGCAGCAAAAGACATACGGGGGAGGATATGAGGGCCGCATTTGAGCATTTCGGTAGCATCGAAGACATCTGGGTTGTGAAAGACAAGCACACGAAAGAAAATCGCGGCGTGTGTTACATCAAGTTCGCGAAAGCTTCCTCAGCTGCCCTAGCTTGTGAAGAAATGGATGGCAAGCTTATTGGAGAAGACACTAAGCCGGTTAAGGTAAGATAAAATTGTTACAGGTGTAATAATTTGGTACTGTGTTTAAATTCTGAGGTTTGCGTTGCTTTGAAGTTTGTGTAAGCATTGTGACAACTCGCTAATTTGCAAGATCGCAAAACATGTGCTCTTGCTTAGAGCTGCCTTAACTGATTCTTCGATATACCGATTATCAAAAACTGCTGAGTTTTGTTTTGTTCCGTGAGAGAGTTTGTCTCATTCAGAGTTTTAAATTGTAAAGTTGTCTTCTAGGAAATTTTGCTAAGTGGAAGGTAGACACTTCACAACTTTTTTCATTGTCTTCAGCGAGTGCGTTTCAAATTGTTAATTATTGATGTCAGGTAACTATTTTGTTATCAGAAGTCTTGAAATAAAGTCGTTTTATTGATCTAGTGAAAATCTATATCTTCACTTTCGTACATTATGTTGTTGTCATTTGTATTCAAATTTCTTAGCTGTGTCCTGTTTGTGTAAGGTTCATGCATGTAAGCTTAAGTTTCTTTCACAAAAAGAATAGTATCAAAACATCTCGCTACGTGGAAAAGTAAATAGACATTTTTCCAAACCATAAATATTTTACGTTTTGTAGATTAACTGCGTAATTGACCATAGATAAGCAAAAAGTTCAACGAAATAACTTTTTCTAGTAAGCTATCTGGTAATGGAGTAAAATATACCATTTTACTTTATGATTTTTTATGTTTATGTCTTCTTTTCTATATTTTTTGTACCCTGTGAAGTCCTGTAGAAAGCTCTTTGTTTTATTTGGTGAGATAAAGTTTTTAAACATTGATAGCAAATTGCTTGTTCCAGGTTAAATATTTGTTTAGTGGCTGGGCACCTAATTAGATTAAACTCTAAAGTGAATTTTTGCTTTCTAACTAATTTTCATGTCAGAACCTTTTTATTAATTCAAGTGATTTTCATTTTTAAATCTCTAAATAATCTCTCTATCACAAGAATTTGAGTAGTTTGTTTGAAAATATTTTTAAAGTACCTTTGGCTTTGATATGTATATAAATATCAGTAGTGCATTAAAGATTTTGCAAAAAGTAAATCAGATATTTTAGTTTTTTCGTAACAGTATGGCTTTCATACTGTTGTCAAAACCAATTTAAAATTTCAATCAAACATGTAGTTTTAATTGCATCACTTGATTGTTTTAAGAGGAACACACTATATTGACTACAGTGTTGTTACCCTTAGCTGCTAGATAATTTTGCAGATGGTAGTCTGCTAATTGATTCTTTTAGCTTTAAATGTACTTTCACCTAAGCTTATTTGGATGAAAAAATTTAAATAGTTTCACCTGTTATTTGATATCTGTTGAGGCTCAATTTTATCCTTAGTTTACCAATGTATATAATTATTTTATTTTCCGTTGTTTCCAACTCAACGTGACATAAGCATACATGTAATTGCACCAAAATATTAAAGGAAAATAAAGATTAAGCCCAAATTTAAATTAAGTCACTGCATGTAATGTATTTTTTTTTTCTTTTGTCAAGATGCAGTGTCATAGTTCTTTGACAAAGAGTTGCAGTGATTATTTTTTTTGCCCCTTATACTTGTAGGTAATGATTGCCCAGTCCAAGGTTTCTGGCTCAAAACAAGACTTTCAAGATGATACAGCACTTACCAGACTGTTTGTCATTTGCCCAAAAGAATATGCAGAGGATAACTTGCGGCAGAAGTTCCAGGAGTTTGGCGAGATAGAATATGTTCAGATTGTACGTGACCACAAGACACATGAAAATAAAGGCTATGGCTACGTGAAATTCAAAAAGTCGTCATCAGCAGCTGTTGCTCTAGAAAACTGTGATAAGTCACTAAAAGCAGTTTGGGCGGAACCCAAATCTGCAAAGATTGCTCGGAATGCTGCTGCTGCTGCCGCCGCCTTACAGTCCACGCTAATTCCTCATAACCCATTTCTCGAGGCAAATAGCTTTGCTCCACCACCACCAACACCCCCTGTCAACATGAACATGACACCAGCAGCAGGTCTCCCGGGAATGATGGATTACTACAGTTCTCAAAACCCAGCTGCAGCCGTGGCAGAATCAATAACAACATCACACACTCCCACCCGGCTTTTTGTTAAAGTCTCACCGATGATCAATGCAGAGCAATTGTCGCGCCTGTTTGATATCATCCCTGGCATGCAGATGTGTGACTTGAAGCGGAACTTCAGCACCGGAGAATCAAAGGGTTTTGCTTATGTCACATACAACTCTGTTGGATCTGCAATCTATGCCAAGGAAAAGTTGAACGGGTTTGAATATCCTCCGGGCTCAAAGCTTGTGGTCAAATATGCTGAAGACCCTCCAGCAATGCGAAATAATGGTGCAGGTCTGGGTAGTGATACCACTTTCCAAGTGCAGTCACACGGTTCTAAGTCATCACTCTCTGGAAGTTCATATGCAGTGGACTCAGCGGCAGTTTATACGACAGCAGCTCTCCCTGCTCCTTCTCCTTTGGCAGACCCAAACTCGGAGGTTG
>NC_133203.1:32280068-32307568 GCF_958299795.1 Porites lutea | reverse complement strand
CGTAACAATATAGAAAATGTTTTTGATCAACCTGATCCGGATGACAGAGAAATTTTAAGGCATGTTTTCAAGAATGACAAGAATAAAAAGAAACTAAACGTTTTTATCTTTTTATTTCACAGAAAGCGTTCTGTCTTACATTAAAAATGTTGGAAAATATCTGCTCGATCATTCTTTTGTTTATTAGATTCTTTGCCCTCCCCTTTACACGGGCGACTTTTGATGCGATTTATCGGAGATTTTCTGCTCGAGAATTTTGAAGTCATTTTTTGGTGGATGAACATTTGCATCATTCGTCCTGAAATATAACTCGAAATATCCCATGAGTATATTAACGGCCCTTCACTTTTCTGTTTTTTCATTTTACAACCCTGAGGCAAAAACAAAACCTTTTGGTTGCGCGTTTTGCGAGCGATAATCTATGCTTTATTTCGTGAAACTTCGATACTAGGCCTATGTCACGGCCTTTTTGAAGTTTTGGTATATTTTTAGATCAATGGAAGTTCTACTCCCTCTGAGCGCATTCCAAGTATAAGAATCAAAATGGAAAACTAATAAGTCATTTAAAGGTAAACTAAGTTTTGGTGAATGGTTTGTGGGGCTTAATTAATATTCTTAACTTGTCTCAAAATCGTTTTAAAACTAAACTGGTCAATCAAAACCCCTTCAAACGAGTACACATAAGTTGCTCCACCCGCTTTAATTGAGCTGAAGGACGGCGAAAGAAAGTCTCTGGAAACCAGACGTTTCACTGGTGCAAACTGCCCTTCTAAAGTCAGCGTGCCACGTAGCAAGCGTTCAAAGAGACTAAGTCGGGAAGGTTGAGGAGTTCAGATTGACGCCACCATCGCCTCGTACCCAGACGCTTCTTGGGACTTTTGACGGTAGTCTCGGCGCAAGGTTCATGAGTAAAGCTCAAAAACGCAAAGGCACAAGGGAGGCTCAACGTGAAAGGCGGAGCACCGCGACCTGTTTTTCGTCCTTCCCATGACCTCTTGCGCCGCGACTACCGCAGATGTTCCCAAGAAGCGCTTGAGTACGAAGCTGACAACGTCAATTGACGTCACCTTTCGAACTTTTTGTGCTCGTTTACAAGCCTCCTTCACTGCGAATTGACCCCCGAAAGAGACTGCGAGAAACCTCTCTGGCTGCTCCCGTTACAATTTTCGGGCTTTGGCGTCGCGACACTTTTTTCACCCATGATTTTCTGCAAGATTCCGGCGCGAAAAAAAAAATGGATTAAAAAATTGCAAGAAATTTGAGGAAAAGTTGCACACGTAAAGTAGGTTGTGCTGGCTGGTTTTTTCTTCCTTCTCTTGTAACGTATTTTATTCAGAATTGAATGAACGTGCCGGCGCGTCGGGGGTGTTTATTCCTAGCAACCTCGTCTACATGGCCACAGGGCTTTTCTCTAAAAAATGGGAAGGGGCGCGACGCGTCTCCCAATTTTTTAGAGAAAAGCCCTCGGGATCAGGTTACATTCCTAGCTGCCAGCTAAGGTCATAGCGCGAGAAAGCAATAATTCGATCAAGACACGATCGGATCGCTGTTTACATTTTTTTGTGAGCTGTTGTGATTGGCTACTTTCTCATTTTATTTCCACTGTTTTTAGGATATTTCCATAATTATTTTACCCTGTCGGTTTACAAATATTACTTGGGCTCGTCATTTTGACAACAAAAACGCAACATAGAATATAGCCTACGTGGGAGGCATTGAAAGGGATGGGAGAGAAAGGAGAAAAATGGGGGTAGAGGGTTTCCCTTCCGCTTCTTTCTTTCTTTTTTTTTTTTCGCCATTTTCATCTGCCAGCCATTTCCAACTTGTTTTACCTGCCACGTAAGCTATACCGGAATGTCTTTTTTTATGAGGCAGTACGCTTCGCTATCTTTTGGAAGTGCGAGTCCAGTACCGAATAAAAAAGACCCTGATGTAAGACTTCTGGTCATTTCGCTTTTTATACATGAACTAGAAGTCAAAACTGCGTTGTTTTTCTCTGTACTTGATTCAGTATTTAAAGGTTTGAAATAATATTAAACGAGACTTTCAGAGATTATATTGTTCTCGAGCATTCTTTGTATGCCAATAATTGATACTTTTTTGGTGTGTTTAGCGATTTAGAAGCCTTGTCCTTTTTTCCCGTAGATTTGTTTTTCTTTTGCCTTCTTGGCAAACTTGCTCGTTATGTTCCTGTTTTAAAGGAAAACTTCACAAATGAATTTACTTGGACACTATATTTCTCTGTTAAATATAAATCACAGCTGATGATTTTGACTTTATCATCGAGGCTTTATAACGACCAGATTATTTACAGTCACAGTCTTTTCCAATTGGCCCTTTTCAGCTCAGGCCCACGTGACATATATCTCAAGCCAAAACTAGGAGATACCGTATGTAGTAATGTTAAGTGTTGGTGTTTGTAAACAAAAAACGGCGGCAGTGTTAGGCTGTTTTCTCACTATATCAGATGGTTTTTCGTGCAAACGAAAAGCTATTCGGTATAGTGTGAAAAGGAGCTACCCGAAGCCAAAAAATTGAAAGAGCAAAAAGCAAATAGCGAGCCCGCCGATTTTCAGGAGATTGTAATAATGACTAGAAAAAACTTGCCGGACGGCACTCCCCTCACGGTTCAATATTTTTTTCTGCTATATTTTGACCAACATTCCAACGCCTATGAAGATACTTCAGTTCTAAAGTGCCAGTCACCTAAAAATTGCTTTTCTTGCTGTTGTTATTTTCTCGTCTTGTTTCAACTTCTGCTATTTCAAGTTACAAGTTGTATCCCATAATTTCAGCATCAAGCAAGGTCACGTGACTGCGAGCTGCAAAGGGTCTATCCAATCAGATCAATCGATCATCAACCTGAACTGGTGTTCGCTTCCTGACCCACTTGAATATTCTCCTGATCCCGAGTCTTCACCAGAGCTATCCTCGTCGACTGAATTACTGATTTCCACAGTTTTTGGCATCTCCATCATTCTTATTGTGTCTACAGGCTCTATTTCACACATAAACACCATTGACCCGATTGTAGGGTTCACACATAATTCATCGTTCCATTGCTTGGCCTTGTCCCTTGAGTAGATGTACATGTGACCGCAATTCTCGCCTCGCCCGTAAGCGTTGTTAGGTTCGCCAAGCGCCCAGTTGAAGTACATTAAGGGTGAGTGATCGTTAATCCAGGTGAATGTCTCGTCGGAAGAACCACGTAATAAACCTATCCACATAAATCTTGAGAGAATGAAAAAGAAGCGTTTTGAGTTTAGGTCAATATTTTCATGATTCACATCTCTTACGTAAAAATCCGTTTTCTGCGTCAACAAACTCGACCTCAAACTTGGTCAATCACAGAATAATATAATGCATAGTCAAAAGGTACCGTTGAATCAACTTGCGCAGCGATGCGATGTTTGAGACTGAACAAGCTCGTACTGAGAGAAGTGAAGGAGCAAAAAGTTGAAAAAAAAAAAAAAGGTTAAAAAGCTTGTTCATAATGGAAAAGTGCACTTAGCCTATCCAGCTAATTAACAGGCACTCTTCTCAAATACTAGACACGAATAATTCAAATACAACATAACAGGATTAAAAACCCAAACTGGTAGGAGGCAACCAGTCGGCTATTTACAAGCTTTGCCGAGAATTTCAATTCGGGACGACCGAGAACAAATCCAGCAAGTGGCCAGAGCGGGATTCGAGCCCAGGACCGCCGGATTTCGAGTCCGACGCCCTGACCACTCGGCTACGCTGCAAAGATTACCACATCTGTTTTTTTTTTTGCCCGAGGTTTCGGAGTTCGATTACTGGGTGTGACTTCAAATTTTTGTTTTGACTCCTTTCTTTTCCGTGCAGCTTAAAGTAGCTTTAAATACCCGTAAAATAGAGCACTGATGGAGAGATTGGTAAAATGGGTACACCGTCGGCTTCAGATTTGTTAGCCTAACGTGTACTTTTTCTAGTTACTTTGCCTTGCCCCTGTACGGCTTCTTCCCAGGCCTTCTCGGTCAATGCATTTCGGTGACGTATCCGAGACGAACGGCTAAGAGTCTCAAAAAGGGAAAAACACTCGCTAGGACCAGGTGACCCGAAAAGTATCGGCCGCGCACAATAATGAGGCCTCGGGACTAGGAGTTACCGTCGAAAAATAAGGACCAGGGACCTCCTATTGCAATTCAGGTGGCCACTTTTAGGACCCCTCTGTCTCAGAGAGATTTCATCTACATTCGATGGAGCCTTTACGATATCTTTCAAGTCAACTCTTCAACTTACCTTTTATCGGAAGCTTTAGCGCGAGCGAGTGAATAGACAAAGTGGTTTTCTTCTGAAGAGCCAATCTCAACCAGGTCTCCTCCATGTTCTTGACAAACCTGTCTAGCTTGATTCCACTGCCTTGTTAACCGGTTGACTACCAAGTAACATGAGAAACGATACCCCGTCCAACCTTGTGGGCATGCCCCAACTACGAATAACAGGATAATAAAAAACTTAAAACATATTTACACAAATTAACGGTATTATCGTCTCTCTCTAAACCTCGAAAATTCAACTGTAAAAGGAGGCCTTAAAATCCGAGGGCGAGGACAACCACGAGGAAGGAAGAGGTTTGACTAAAACTCAGTTTTGGGGCATTCTAAGATAATGGACACCCAGAAAGCTTCACTTTACTTTATTCTATTTTATTTTTTCACCAGAAAAGCTAGCACACACTGCTATTTTTATTGAAGGAGGTTAAGCCTTCTCCTGATCGCAAAATGATAAAATATCTAATACACTATAGCACTTATTTCCGCCACTGTAACATCTTCTCTGAAACCCGTAGAAGAATGACGACGGCTATCGCGATTTACCGCCGAAATTATGCTAGTTCGTGCGCGCGCTACTTGGTACTAAGAAAATCTAGTTGTTTTACCTTCAATTGGTCCTGCGACAGCCTCGATCTCACGTTGACTCAATGCCTTGTCATAGACTTGCATCCGGGATATCCGTCCATTAAAATAGTTCCCATCATTCACAGCTCGCGCGCCCATTCTGGCGTTATTTGAAGTCGACAGTTTGATATTGGTTCCAATGCCTCTCTGACTGCTCACTCGCTTGTTCACCCACAGCCTCGCAATTCCGCTGGTTTGATCGTACGACATTCCAACATAATTCCACGCCTTTGTTTTTAGAGGATGAGCGCTGTCAATGCAAGTCTCACATTGGTCGTCCTGTTCAACAAACTTTGCTGCTAGGTGACGCTTCGAATTTACCCAAAGGCTGACTCCCCATCCCAGAGGATTGTAGTTGAATATAGGTCCATTGCCCGACTCGATATAGACCCAAGCTAGCAGGGTTATAGATTCTCTAGCTCTAAGCGCCCCCATGTTTGGGAATTCAATAAAACTGTCGCTCTTACCAGAGAACTGGTACGAGCCGTTAGGATGTCCCTCAGGTCCTGTAGCGAGATGAACTCCACGCGCCATGCCGTTGGGATTGCTTCTACCGCTGACATCCCAAGTTGTGTATTTGCCATTTAGTGGATATAAAGCGATAGGAACTGGTAAACTTACTGGAGTGGCTGTAAGAAAGCAATTATGAACTGTTAAAAAGAAACTGTGTTTAACAGAGGAAATATAGCCTTCCCGACTACATCGGTTCTCTGGAATAATAAATCCCCGGAGAGGCAAGAGAAAAGGAAAGCTAATAGGTCTTTTCCAATCGTTTTTCAGAGTCAATTTTTTTTACAGAGAGATGTATAGAAAATTTTGAAAAGTGGTTCTGGCCCATGAAGCTGCACGTAACGCCTTCAAACTTTTTTAGTAGAATCATTAGGAGTGAAGCTTTAGTTTACCATTCTTTTTTTTTTTTTCAGAACAGCCGTTTTACGGAAATTATTCGACTACAAACACTGCAATTTCTCACTCGGTTGCCAATTCGTCAAGATGGCTTCCAAAACCGTGACAAGGTCTATACTAGCGAGCGCCTGGAAAAGCATCCTCGGAGACCCAGGGGCAGATAGTGGGAGCAAGGGAAAGTCTAAACGGATGCAAAAAAAAAAAAACAAAACAAAATGGCACGGAGAAACTCTACCTTTTTTCGCTATTAGACTTTCCCTTGCCCCTACTATCTGCACCTGGGTCTCCGAGGATGCTGGGAAGGGAGAGGGTGCGATGGGACGAGGGACAAGGCGGCAAAAAGCTTTCCTTATCTTTCCATTTCCAATCGTTTCCCGCGCCTTTTTAACCAACAACAGGCGAGGAGACTGAAAAAAAGAGACGACGTTTCCCGACACCACTTTTGGCGTTCCCCAAGAAATGACATCTGAGGAACGAATGCAGAAATTCGATACTGATGATACGTCACTACCCAGATCTGAGTAGTGCTTCCTGATTGGCTGAAAACTTGCTTCGTCCAGTCAGAAGCACAAGCCCGCAGATCTGGGTGGTGAGTATGGATTTTGCGTGTGCTCTTTCATTTCTTGGGGAAACCAGTGCAGTGGTGGCGTCGCGAAAAATCGGCTGTTTTCTCAGGCTAGACTGCTGATAGTACAAAGTTGCTTGCAGATGACCTATAAAACAGAGGCGAAATGTCATCTTACCTGGTGTCCCGGGCTCAACCGGATCTACTTGAATCACTTCCGGGTCTCGTCTTCCTTCCGGTTTGTCTTTGGTCATCATGGTAACTTTGTTACTCACGTTTGTATATAACTGTCTGTTGAGATGTTCTGAAAACTTGGCTGTCCAGTTGGCAAGTATCGCGCTAAACATCGCTGTGAAAATAAATGCATTAACGTTCACTATGCTGTGGTTCATGACCTGATTAGGAATAACGCTAAGCGGGGTGTAATTTGCTGTATTGAATCAGACCAGCAGTTCAGAAAGCATTGACTCTGAATGCGCATGCTCCGTGGGGAGCCAATAAACTTTCATGCACTAATGTCACTTCGTTTTTATCGAAACATTTATTTTTAGAACCATTTTGGAGCGAATATAGTCCCACTAACCAGCTTGTCAGCAAACCCTACAGACCTCAAAATGGTTTATTTTACCTTTTAACGTCATTTAGTGTTTCTTTTTGATATCTTGTACTTCGAATGCGCTCATATAGACGGAGAGGAGTTTCCGTTCTGGCGAGAAAGAGCGCTCTAAAACGTATCGAAAAGTAAACCCGCCGTGACATGGTCCTAGTATGGAAGTTGCTCCCTACGTGTTGCGGGCTCCTAGTAAGGTAAAAATACCTTATATCCTGAATCGTTAACGATCGTCTTTTGTAAGGCGTGCGGTATGCGAGTGCCAGGTATGTCACCTCTAGCTCTCCCTCATCTCTTCAAACAACTCTAGATCCCACGATGTGCGCGTAATAAAGACGACTGGGAACAAGTCAGTAGTATTTTCATCAAAAAGCGCCATCGCCCTTCTCCAATAAGCATCCCCGTCCCTCCCCCGTCAAGGTTTTTTTTAATAGTAAGCAAGTAGCTTGGAACTGGAAGACATTCATTTGCTTTCATATTACTTCAATGATTTTACCTTACTTAGTAAATTTTATAAACTTCAAGAGAAAGATTTGGGGCGCACGTGTTGTTTTGTTACTTCTTGAATGCCGCAATCTTCTACGCTGATAATTTTAAACGCTTTTGTTGGAGACAGTTCAACAACACGGAAACCACGCACCACTAAGCTCTACAGGCACTTCAGTAATCAGTCTTTAATTATATATCACCAGACCAGCTGTGATAGTTTGCTGTAGAAATCTAGTTTCAATGATAACAAATCGTTGTTGTTATAGCCTCACGCAATGGAAGGGTCTCTAACCGCATTAGTCTGTTTTAAACATTCCAAATAAATGCCTCAAATACAAGCATTCATTAACGTAAAACTCCCGTCCATTTGGTCTGTTTGCTGTACGGCAAATCATCTTTACTGTCAATTAAATCACAAACCCCTCGGGCTCGAGTAACTGATTCCTTTGGTTATTCTTCCCTGCTACTAGGGGCATCCAGCGACGGTTTCCTCGTAAATACATTAAAAACTCTTTTTAGCCTATCAAGAGTAATTTTAGATCTCTGGAAATGCACTCTACGCGGCGCTATAAAATTTGTACCTGTTCGGTCACCCTAGGGGAGCTTGAGTCTTGTCATCTAAATTTTAGATGTAACATCACTTATTACGAAAGTGACAATTTTTCTGATTCCTCTTTCCATCACATTTTTTAATCCGAAAATTTAAGGTTTCCTTTTTTCTACGAAAAATAGTCTAACCTTTGGAGTGAAATGTGACAAATTAAACTTGAGAAAATCGTAGCGAATTTATTGCATAAGCTTCAAAAATTGTACATGAATGGAACGGCCACATAGAATTTTTTGGCCGCCCTGAGGTAATAGAACATTCTAGGCAATATTTGCTTCTCCGAAAAGATATTTTTAAAAGTGGTTGGGTGCCCCTGTTTTACTGCTGTGCTAGCATGGTCTTTTTTCATTCACAGCATATCTTATAGTAAGTGGCTCCAATCCCCTGAGTTGTTGGCCTATGAAAGAAACCCTTAGCAATAAATGACCTGCTTTTCGAGTAACGTCTCTAAACTGCTGCGTCAGGAGCCATATAAGCTCATATACCCTGGCTGCATAGAATGGTTTTTCATTAACTTTTGCAGAAAGACTGAATGAGACACTGTTGTCAAAGTCACCAGCCATTAAAACAAAAAGTATCGATTATCACTTTCCTGTGATGATGTTCATTGTTTTGTACAAGTGTTTTAACAATCGAAAATTGATTTTTGCCCTGTCTGTAGTGACCATAATAAGAGATTGCATTTCAAAAGACGTTCTTCTCGCTGTTCCAAGCATTGTGCTTCTGCCGTGCCAAGAATTAAGTTCGACAAAACGGTACAGCAGAAAGAACTGTAGATAACGTTTTGAATTTGGTTCGACAGGAACAACGAAGTTCGACAAGGTCAATTCCATGCTACATGACTCCAGCATGGCAGTGATTTAATTGACGTGCTGACATGCAGTGCCCAACTATATTAAATTCTGTGAATTCATAAATTTTGGAAATGTGTACTTTTTGCTTCATTTACCGCTGACTTGATACTACGTTCCCAATTAAGTTCGACTCTGAATTGAAGTCGTGCTTCTGTTGAACCCCACTGAAAACAACTGAGTTCGGCGACACGGCAGAAGCAAGACGTATGAACTGGCCTTATGGATGGAAGGGTTGATCGGGATTACGTGCGCACGCTTTTCTCCTTCACACGCTACCACCGATAACTGATAATTCATTGATCACGCGATAACAACAGCACGCTCTCCCTTCAGGCGATGTCGATAACAAGCTGCGCTTGTTTAGTGACCGAGCGGAAAAAGCTCATTTCCCGCTGTCAAGAACACTTAATGAATGATTGCACCGGCTTTTTTGAAATACTTCCCTTTGGCAAGTAATCGATTTTAAAGGGATGATATTTTAAGCAGTATAATTATTGAAAACAGCTGACTTATCATCAAATAAATTATTTCTTTGCTGTTTCGTTGGTGATGATTTTAACAGAAATAGTGCAAAAAAACTCGTTTTATTCTTAAGAATACTTTCTTCCAAGAGATGGCAACTATTTCTACCTGTTTGTCATCAGTTTAATATGTTATTATTTGGTCTAGACTTAGTTGTTTTGTTTTGTCTTTTTTTTAAATTTACAAGTGATTCAAATCTACCTAAATTATGATTATTGGAAGCTATTAACAAGTACTTCCTTTGATTAAAAACGTGTTGTTCTAAATGCCAATTCCATAACTGCTCACGATAAGTTAGAAAGAAAGTGCTCCGAAATTTGTGGTAAAAGTAATCTTTCGTCCGGCTTGCAATCCGTGACGTAAATCAAGCGCGCTTGTAACTCACGAGAGTTTTTACTTTGCAATCGAATACTATTATTATTCAGATTAAATACAGTTGCTGTTTTGATCTGAAACATGCCTTTCTGTAACAACAAAAACCTTATTAAATCGGGTTCAAGAAATACACCAACAGATCTTCAGGTCCTTTTTTGCTTGTTAGCGAGTTACTTTTTTTCAGATCTCGAAATTAGTATTTTAAAGCCAAGAATTGGACGATGATTGTTTATCGAGATTCTCCGATGCGTTTTTTTCTCTGTTTTTGACAAGGACCTTCGCACTGGATTCCGGAGGGGGGGGGGGGGGGGGGGGTACTCTGCTTTTATGCCATCTGTGTGGTTTATAACCAAGGGCCTGGTTTCAAAACGCGTTTGGATTCGAAGTGAAGTCTGGTATAGCTTTAAAGGGAACCGTGAGAACGTAAAAACGAATTTGTCTCAGCTCCGAACGTGAGATTCTTTGTCAAATACCTCTAGAAAAGAAAATAAATCCTTAAACAGTCGGTGTTGACTTCATTTGGACAAGGTCATTTATTCGCAAACCGAGCAGCCGTGTTTGAAAATCGGTATGGATTTTAGAAGAACAGGTGTGAAAAATTACATGTTTTGATCTAAAATGGGGTATAAGGATTTGGAGAACTGGGTGGCATACACCAGCATAGAATTCCTAAGAGTACCCCTTGGACTACTGAATTTTGCAGGGGATAAAAGAACTGCTTTAATAATACTTCCTGTTGGTTCAAAGTTCACAAAAAAGAGCGAGAAACCTTTGCCACCAGAGAAGTGAAAGTAATTGGATTTTACTCAAATCCGACGCCTTAAGACCTTGCGGAAACATTCCCGATCTGTTCAGTATAGAAAAAGAATGGTCTGCCAAGTAAAAAGCTTCTTACAAATGTGCCCAAAGCGAAGTCAGATTTTTCAGAAAGGGTGTGTTTTACCCCATATGAAAAATCTCCCAGTTCAGTCTCTGTACCTGTCAGTAGTGAACGTGACTATTTAATCGCGTAGCGCAGCGGATGAAAACAAATAGTCTGTTCCAGGTATGAGGTACAAGTTAGAGATAAGAAATGAATTGGATAAACAAAAACAATTATCATACGTAACTACAGCCGTCAGCGGGTCGGTTATTTATAGAGCTTGGTAGATTACTTACAAGTGCATGTTGTCTACTATTCACGCCCTGAAAAAAAACTCAGCTGTAGCCCAAGCTAATTGTACATCTCTGTGTTTTTGTTAACCTCTGCTTCTTAATTAACCCTTCCAGAAGTACAGAATTATTTCGGTGAATTAAGTAGTGGCTGGGATATTTCGCCATTTTTCTGATGCAATGCGATGAATAAGTACCAGTTTAACCGCGAGAAAAAAAAATTTCCAAGATCTGGTAAAGTAGGACTAATTATGGTATTTATCCAAGAGATTTCGATCAAGATATCAGTATGCTTGCCAAGAAAGAAATTGTACTGAAAATCTGTTGTTAAAACGTTATTATAATTCGCTGGCTCCGTTTATAAAAAAAGAACATTAATCACACGCCAGAAAAGCTTCTTAAAGATTTACGTGTTTTTAGTTTTTAAGTACTCTTGCATTTGACGCGAACAATTTGTTTTGGGTCCATCGATTCTCCATGACCTCAACTCTGGATGAACGAATGCCTTCATATCTCCTCACGAAAACTAATTTTTGACAGTTCTGGTAAGATTGAACGTTTTCGTGGGATAAAGAATGGAGCCTTTACTCTCCGAGGATAGCCTTAAAGGACGTATTTCCTGGGTGACAACGGTCTATAGCCCATTCTGCAGAGTCTTTATCTCCTGGAATGCGCATAAACCAAACAGATTAGAGCTAAAACTCAAAACGGAAGAAAAAAATCATCGTAACACACTGACTGTGCCAGTGTTAAAGTTCCACACTTAGTATCAAATGAACAGGACATTAAACAGGGGATTTAACCAAAGAAAAAAACAGCGATGGTTTTGAGTCAGTCGCCTAGCCGTGAACCTATCTCTTTCCGTGACTGAAGGAGAAAAAAACAGATTTTTGTTCTACTACGTTTTCAATGTAAATCTAAAAGCACAGCTGGAGACTTTAGCCACTCATAGCTTACATTTGATGGTCACGACCTTTTTTTTTTTGTAACGCGTTGAAGTTAACAAAGTATTCCATGTCTTAGATTTGACACCCTCAAACGGGAAAACCTTGCGGAAAAACTGGATGAATTAAAACGAGAGCAAAAACAGACCTCAACAACATTGGCGTTTTTCAGCGTATAAAAAGATACATCTGTATCTCATGCAGATTGAAACAATATTCGGTGATTCAAACGTTTATAGTGTTTCAATGTGATACTGAAAAATCATACAATCCAGGGACAAACAGAACAGAAAAATTAAGACAACTAAGAGACTTATCTTACCTCGAAGTACTTTCTTTGTAGAAGCATCTTTTGCTCTAGAGAGTTTTCTCATGAGAGGATTTATTGACCCTTTGGCAAAGTTAGCCATTTTCTCTTCAATCAGGTCATCTAAAGAGCGATTCCATTTGTTCATAAGTGTTTTAAGATCCTTTGGCAAGACACATTTCGTGCTCGGGTTTTGTTTTTGTATTGAAGAATCCCGGTTACAGCGAACCTCTTGCAGTTGGTCTTTTCCTCGCGAAGAAATGATAGGTCCCAGGAGAACTCCAGCCGTAAAAGCAGCACAAACAAGAGCAAATAGCGCCGTATTACAAAGCCACGTTTTGTACGATGTATGGAAAAATCCCTGTTCTTTGGCCATTTTAGAGTCTACGAGTCGTTTCTGCAGCGTTCTCTTTCGGGATAGACACTAATGCGTGAATCTGCTGAGATGGTTTATATACTTATTGAGCTGTCAGCACGGGTCGCGCGAGGTCGTGAAATCAATACATCCCCTATTGCTTTCTAGTCTCTGCTTAGATCATATCGAACACGGAGTCAGTAAACAAGTTATCTCTTTCCTTGTAACTCGTTTTCGAGGGCGAATCCGGCCAATCACGACAGCGGAAAACTCGTCAAAAAATTCGCCGACGTGCTGGCGACGTGCGTTAAGAGCGGTCACGTTAGCGGGATTTCTGCTTCCCATTGGTCGTCCATTTATCTTGGGGCGCGCGCTTTTCCCCGGCTTCCTTTGTCAGAGATTTATTGCCGACATAGTACACTCCTTCGGCAAAAAAGTAATTACTTCACTTCCGAAGGTATTCAACAATTTTCATAAGTCAAATGTTCGATAAATAACGCACCCAATGAATTTAAACATTGCTGGACTATTTTTAGATTTAAACATTATCTTCCAGATATTGATATATTATTCTCAATTCTTGCGTTCAAAGCTACTTGCAGGTTTAAATATGTCAAATGGGTCTAATTAAATTAATGTTTACCCCTTTCGTAACAGATCACTTTCTAATAGCTGGTTTGACCTAGTTTCCGTCATGCGATTCATCTAGGAACCGCAAGGACAAGTTTTAACTGGGGCTAAAAAAAAGCAGAATTTCTTGGCATATTTCACGGACTCTTAGGGTATTTTCTATACAGTACAATGACTATCAACAGCAAGGTTTTTATGTAATCAAAAGTTGACCAGTGTAAATATGGTACACAACTCAAACATCTTTTTCTCCCGTCAATTTGACAATTCACCCGGGGGGTTGGTTACTTGGGTTATTTTTGCTGGGTATTTGCCACTGGCCTCTCTGAACCGCAACCCCATTAAAGTCTATTTTGTGACAGGAGCTCTTGTTTTTGGCCAATTATAGACCCCATCTTAGTCACTTTTGAGCAAGTGTAATATTCGCGATCCCAACTTTGTCATTTTCTGTTTATGCATCTGCCTTTTAAAGCCTTTTAACTTGGTCTTCCTGAACTGAATTGACACATTTGTTTTAAAAAACTAAATGCATTAAAAATCTTCCCATTAAAATCCCTACCAACCTGAATTTTCTGACCCGCAAAATCCCGAAAATGTGCGACCCCATTCTAGTAACTCTATTGAAAAATACAACCCCATTACAGTCAATCCAGTCATGAAAATGTGACCCTATCCAGCGGCACATCCCCATTAGCCTATTATTAGGAAGTACCCCCTAGCAATTCACCCTCATTCACCGCGCCGGCCGGAGCTGCGTACTTTATGCTGCCGACTAGGGTCATGGGGAGCGTTTCCAACTAAGGTAGGTTATAAAGCGAGCCTTCATAGCTTTGAAGAGCGGTTCTTGTGTTTAGCAAATACGGCGCAGTCACGCTCAAGCGAGACTGGCGTTGTGCTGTTTGAACTCTGTTCGCCTGTGAAAAAATATCACTCATGGGTTTTTTAAGTATGGTAGGGTTGTTCTGTCAATGAAAAAACAAAAGGTAAGTAACGAAGTCAGAGAAAATGAATGAACACAAGATGAAACAAACCCTGCAAAAGAAATTGAGTGAGTTTATACACAAAGGAACTGTAATTCAGACATATGAAATCAATTTGATGACCCCCGCTTTCATCCTTGTTATTTTACACTTCATCTCTAACTGACAAGGAAATACGTGTTCTACAATTTTGCACAGCATGCTCTTTTAATCCAATTTTTATTGGTTACTTGGTGGCCAATATATTTGCCGACCAACATAGCATGCAGGGTCTCAAAACAGAATTTGGGACACCCCAGTAATAGTAAAATATGGGAAAACTGAGAAATTATATATATCGAACCTCGTTGAATTATAACCAACCAAGTTGCCAGTCCCTTGGCCATTCGTTATATCGAGGTTCCAATGAAATGCTGAAGAAGATTCATTTGAATGCGGGTAACACCGTTGGATTTCATCCACAGACTCAAAAGTAAGAACTAAATGCAAAAAAAATTTGGACCATGTGAAACTACTTCCCCTAAGGGCGAAATATAAACCGGCAATGTCTTCAGAAGTAACTCTACTGAGACTGTTATGCAGTGAAAAACAATTTCAGATCGCAATTACAGTACATCCACTAGTGTTGATGTTAGAAAATTAATTTCTTGCACTAAAATGAAATGATCAAACTCTTTGAATCAATTGAGTACGGGGATTAATTGCTCGACAGTTTTCACCCTTTATGAACAGAGTGAAAACGCTAACTTACAATGAAGTCTTGGGTTGAATTTTTCCCACCTGGAAAAAGGTTAGGAAGGAAAAGAAAAAAGGAATTGAAAAACAAGAAATGGTCCAGTTGTTCGAAGGCCAATTAGCGCTAGTTAACCCAGGGTTAAATTTTAATCCCGGTGACCTTTTCTCTTGTTCAAAAGCATTCGGATAATTAACCCTGGGTTATCTTAACCTAGCTTTGAACAACCCGTTCATGCATATGATGAGCTACCTTGGTTAAGCTAAGGGGATGCTTCGAGCTCCAGATCTTTTTAAAAACATCTAGTATATTTTGTTTACGATCTCAGTAACAATCATGTTAAAACAATTTGTATCATTTCCTTTGGCTCCAGACTGATATTTATCAAACAAGTGTTAGTTGTTGAGGCAATCAGCTTTTCACTAATGTCAACGATAACCGCAACTTGCCGAACGATTTTCAGAGAACTAAAGATAACTTATCATCTACTAGTATAATTTTAGCTGTATCATAGGTTAGGGTTAGCATTTTTGCTAAATTTAGACAATTATTTGATTTTGTTTCATGGTTTTCGTTTTAACCATTCTGCACATGCCATGACCTCAAATATCAAAATTATTTATACCGCTCTAATCTACCCCTCAGGATCTTCATCAAATTGTTGTACGAAGAATTTACGACTGATAAATACCCAGCTCAAATCATAAATAGCGACTCAAGACAATCTTGTTGTTTCTTATTTCATGAACAGTAAGAAAGGAAAATATTGCGAAAGAGATTAATGCCGGGCCGCCTTCTCCAGGGGCGCCAACGACGGTTTCTTCCTAAATACATTGATAACACGTTTTACGCTATCCAGAGTACTTTTAGATCTCCAGAAATGCATCTAATTGGGGCCATAAAATTTGTACTTGCTCGGTCACCCTAGGGAAACTTGAGTCTTTTCGAAATTATAAGGGTTTCAGTATTTTTTCCCGAAAATTTCAGATGCAATTCAACGTCTTATGACAGTGAGAATTTTTCTGATCCCTGTCTCCATCACATTTCTGAATCCGAAAATTTTATATCTCCTTTTTTGCATGAAAAATATCCCAACTTGGGTAGTGAAATGTGAAAAGTTAAACTTCAGAAAATCGTGGGGAACTTATTAGATAAGGTTCAAAAAATTATACGTGAATGGAATGGACATTTAGAAACTTTTAGGCGTCCCCAAGTAATAGAAAATTCTAGGTAATATTTGCTTCTCCGCTAAGATATTTTACAGAAAACAGTCGTAGGGTGCCCCTGCTTCTTTCCATACCACTATTTGTAGCGGCCCCTCGAGTAGGTGGACAGTTTCCCAGAAACTACCATTACCATACCCCCAAAAAGAAAGTACAACTTAAAGCAAGGATAAAATGAAACCACAAGATTTTTAACGACTAGTCTTGGGAAACTTTTCGTCCACGTGTATCTTATTTCACCGCATACTAACGGCCGACTAGCCAAGTTTCACCACTACATTCATCGATATTAGCTGACTTTGTTGACGAATGACGAACACAGCTTGTCCCCATCTTGGTTTTCAATTCATGCGGTTTGACCACACCAAAGACCGAGCAGGGAGTAGAACGCGAAGAGTGAACTTTGACGTTGAGAACTTAAATCGTGGGACGCGGTTACAAGGGATCTCCATTTAATCACAATATCATTTCAGGTCTATTAATGGAATCAGGGACACCCAGCGACCGAATGTTTCCAATTTTGTCAGAAGTGCGGTTTAAAATGGTTTTCCCTACGATTTAGAAGTCTGTTTGGCTAATTCGAAGCTGCCCTAAAAACTCATAGTATTCATCTGTTCGGATGTCTCAGTAGTCCTTTGGTTGTCTCGAAAGTGTAATGAGGTGGCTTTTTCGTCTCATCCTAATCTTTTAACTACCTTAAGCCCCGGGGGAGGGGAATACCCCTGGGAATCTTGGTGGGGGTGTGCCGCCCGGTTCTCCAAATCCTGACCGTATTTCAGACCAAAAAATGTAATTTTCCAGACCCGTTTTCAGACGAGACCTCTAAAATCCATACCTGTTTTCAGACCTGGCCCTTAGGTAGAAATTATGGTATCTTTACTTAGATTATAGCGCAAACCAAAACAAGCTTGAATTCGTATATTTCTCTTTCTTTCTTACTCATTTGGAATTGAAACGATAAAAACGTTCATACACTCCCGTAGTTCCCTCAAAAACCATACCCGATTCCACACCTAAATGGGCAAAGTGTATACCGGCTGTCAGACCGAAACGGCGCAAAAACCCTACCCGATAGGGCGGCACATACCTATACAGCTCATATAAGGGAGTCCCCCCCCCCCCGGGCCTTAAGCTACCTTCAAGGCTCCGAGGGTCGAAAGTTCGAGGATATGGGTGGGGAGAGCAGCCGTATTTTCATTAAAGAATCTAGTGGACGTTATTTTATTATACCGAAAGTAGATATACACATTTTTTTATAATAATCACAATATTCATGTAATAAATTGTGAAAACCAAAATCTCCGAAAATCGTAGGTAAGTTAGTAAAAAAATTCCAAATATCTTAGGCGTAGAACGGTTATCAAGAATTGTTTAGCCTTCTAAAACTTTTATAGAAACTTTAAGCAATATTTGCTCCTTCGAAGAGTTATTTTCACACAAAAAAAGTCGTTTCCTGCCCTTAATGAATGATGATTCACCCATTTCACCCATCTCAAGAGGGCTTTCCGTTTTTGGATTATCTAGGTCAGAAATTAATTCCCCGCAAATTTCCTTAATTACTTTGCACAAGAGAAAACCATCAATATCCATTGTCGTGCGGATTAATGCGGAATTCCCTAAATACGTGTGGGCAAGATAAATTTTTCGGTGAAATGGGTTCAAGGTGTGTTGTTTTGGTTTTAGCTACAGCGTCTAACAATGAACTACAAGAGCGTATAGCTAACTCAATTTGAAATGCTATTCTCGGTAACTTGGCAAATTGGCCTAAAGGTTATGGGCTGCTAGATGCTTGCGTGTCATTATGAGCACAGAAAAAAATGGAGTTTGCGATGTTGCACAGGCGATATAGATTAGAATTTTGTTCAGCAGAGCGTCCATAGTGCTTCCAAATTACAACTCCTTTTATAAATCCGCGGACAAAAAAACATCCCTGGTGAGCTAAAGTGACAAAATGATTGTCGCTCACGAAATTATTTCTATATGATCTCCGAATCAACAAGAAATGAAATTTCAATGTTTTTAGACTACTGTATACTTTCGTAAGGTAGTTATGGGGCTTCAGTAAATGAGGGAACTTCTAATACCTTCATTTAATTCCAAGAAATGCAGAAAAATTGTACATTGACGAAATCATGTCTCTGTTGTGCTTAAATTAATTTATCCTTACTTTTGATTTTAATATCTTATTTCTTTGTTCCCAGTTATTATCCGATACATTAACATATAACCGAACCGACAACAGAAAAATGGGAAAAATTAATCCAAGACAAAATGAACCAAAGCAACAAAATGTGAAATGAAAAGAACCAATGAAAGACGTTTTTGAAATGACGTCTGCACGTATCTTTGATATAGCTGTTGTTGCATTTTACCATCGGTTTCTTTCGACATGCAAAAATGATTAGTCTAAAATTGGAATCGTTGCTGCAATGTTTAAAAAAATTTACCGTCAATCCTTACGAATTCACTCAAGAAGCTAGCAGTTGTCAACAGGCGGGGTTATATATTATAGAAGTTTGGAAGACAGACTTAGCGTAAGAAATCTCAGAGTCACTCTCTATAACGTCGAAAGTTAAATGGCCGCCATAATATACTACCAAATGAACAGCTTAATACATACGGTACCGTTCGAATTTTGTGCTGTTCACACGGAAGTGTCAAATCGTGATATTTCCAAGCAAAGCAAGTAATAACACTACTCGTAAATCCACGTTCGCAATATTCCCCTCTCCTGTTTTCCAGCTGAGTAACCACGCATCAAGCTACCACGCCTTTGCCCTACAAAAATTTAGCCGGTCATAGTGTTCACATCATGCCGTTGAAATTTTCGACCGTACCGGTCAAAAACTTGACCTTGATTTTAACGTTCAAATTTTCGTACGGTTAGCGTGGTTCTGTGTCAACGGAACAGCTAACCGTACCAATTTTCGAACGTATGAACCTAACCTGAGAAAAAGTGATCCTAAGTATTTTACCTATCACGCTTCTTTTATTTAAGAGCTTTATTTGACAAACTCGCCTTTAACGTAAGAATGAGTCTTATCATCGAGCTTAGCAGAGATGAATCAAAGCTAGCCTTAGTTACAAAGGACAATATCGAAATAATTGGCAATAAACAGCTTCGAAATCTTTCTTGTAGATCTGCCATAATTCTGCCAATAATCCTTTATAGGATTATTTTGCCAAAGGTGTTTCTTTTTAATTTAGAAAACTAAGTATGATTCAACAAAGCAATAATGAGTTACGATCACTCAGTTGTGAGTGACGATTTCAGTGACGACTTCTGGAGGCCCGAGTTCGGATCCGTCCCAAACGTTTCAACTCCTCGGCCACGCCTGAAAATAGCCAACTGGTTTACATCTCGTCGGTTGAAAATTTTAACCCTGTTATGTTGCAGTTACCGCTCGACCCCACCTGTGCTTATGCTATAAATACTGCCCAGGTGAAATAAAGATCACATATGTATTTCGTAATCAGTTTTATTTTTTTAAGTTACAAGAGTCCGAAGGGCGTAGGAATTAATTTATGAACAAGTTAGAGGGACCTTTTTAAGCCTACTTGAAATTACCGTCTAAAAAGAAAAGACAAAGTGTATCTCTTTATCGATTCTATACTGAGCTGGAGTCAGTTGTCTGTTAGCCGTTTGATAGATAATATTTTAAGAAAAGCATATATAATTTAAAGATTTATAGGATTATATATGTTTGTTAGCTTTAATTAATAAGCTAACAACGAAATATTCTTCTTGTACACTGTGATTTAACAGATGCAAGCTGTCAAACTTTATTTAAGTTTGCTCAAGGTACAAAAATGTGCACCAATAACCCAACGAAATAACTACTTGATCGTCCTTAATTTCACTGAACTGGGTCACAAAATCTCTGTAAAATGTTAAGGACTCAAAGTACACCGTTTTCCTTGATTATGTGACTATTTTTGTTCATTTGCGAGTTTCAGGATACCATTGACTCAGATTTTATCCACTTTTTCACCTTATCTACGATAAATTCGTCATAACCTTGCATTTTTTGTGCGATAATCCTTCGTAATGCAGTATCTTCAGGAAAACAAAATATATCTTTATCAAATAAATCCTATGCAGATCTTAAGCTACTTCACGGAAAGCCCTGCCCATTACCAGACAGGTTTAACCTTGCTTAATTGCTTACACTGAATTAGATATTGGAAGAAAATAATTCGGACGTGTAGGCCTTTATCTTGATTATAGGTCATTGAAAAAAGTTATATTACTCAATAGGTATTATTCTTTAAGCTCGAAAAGTCAGCTTTATTTACTTATTTGATAACATTAACCTGATTTTTCGGTTGTATTTCTCACTCGTCCACTAAAAACGAGAACGCAAACTGTTTTCTGTTAAGAAAAGCAAGCCGATTGACGGAAAGCTAGCGAGGAGTGCTTTTACGTTATACAGAGTAGACTGAGTGCACATTTAAAGTTTCCGGAGAGAATCGAATTTGGCCAAACAGAATTTGAAACATTTCTCACCACACCTTGCTTTGGGGCGGGGAAAGCGAGTCTGGCGATAGACTGATTAGCAAATCAAGACGGCGGAGGCTTGATTTGCGCGCTTGGATGCGTTTCTGGCAATGTGAAACGGCTTAATATATGACTTTCCGATTTGTGTGGCTGTTAAACCAGATGTCTTGGGAGGCTATATTTTTAAGTCCTCTGCAAACCTTAAGATGACACATCGAAGCTTGAAAGATTATTTTATAGTGTCCTTAAATAAATCAGCTTACGAGATCAACGGACTGGCGATTACGAATGTCTCATCCAAACTTTCCAAATTACCTTCAAATGATACAAAGATATTTGGCTAATGAGTTATGACCAAGCAGTTGGTAAGATCTTTTCCAAACTATGAAAAATTGTTGCTTCGGATGATTTTTTAGGTACTACATTTACAAAATAGGTCGTTTATACCAGGAAAAAATAAACAAGCATTTAATAACGAGATAATAAATAAAGAAATCAAAGGATAAATAACTTGAAAAAGAAAATTACAAGTCCGATAAGAAAGAGCGAAAAGGATATAGTTCGTTAATTTCAATGGCAAGTTATTCCATGCGGTAGAAGAGAAGCCAGGGAGGTTGGTTGGAGCTCCTGCCCCTTAGGGTCTTGTTTCCCATAAGATTTCGAAAATATTTCGGTAGTTTTGACACTCATCCAAGATGGCTGCCCGAAACGCAATGCGCTCGATCAAGACGACCTCACGGAAAAATAGGGCACTGTGAACAGCTACTCTTCAACTGGATATGAACATTATAGAATACAGAGCTGCTGGCGGGGGACGGACTGCGGGTTGATAAAGTGGTATATCAAACACGAGTGACAGTGTTTCATCGCACACAAATCACTGAGAAATAACGGAGTACTCGAACGAACAAAATTAACGGTGTTAGGGGCTGTTTACGGTTCGGTCCTAGTGCCTATAGTTACCAGCACAACTTGTTCACTCCTTGAGTATTCTACATGTTCCTGCATATTTAATCTATTTCGCCCTGTCAAACGCCATTTCAAAATTTGGGCGCAACAGGTAGTAATGTCACTGAGTAATGGGTATGCAAAGCAGTGGACTGCGAGGTAACTATCAAAAAACGTCCACATACAGGGACCCGGTGCCCACTTAAGTGCCCGAGAACAACGTCTCGACCATGCAATCGGGCATCGGCAGCGTGTACGAATTCTCACAGTAGGGTGTGTTCACATTAGTGTACTGTACTCGGACAAACGTGCACAGGCAACAAGGGGTAACGCTGCCTTAGTGTCCAGCGTGTAAAACACTCGGGCAACGTACACGGGCAACAAGAGTGGACGCTGCCTTAGTGTCCAGCAAGTAGTGTACCCGGGCAAACGTGCACGGGCAACAAGGGGTAACGCTGCCTTAGTGTCCAGTGTGTAATACACTCAGGCAACGTACACGGGCAACAAGAGTGGACGCTGCCTTAGTGTCCAGCAAGTACTGTGCTCGGGCAAACGTGCACAGACACCAAGGGTGGACGCTGCCTTAGTATCCAGCGAGTGCTGTACTCGGGCATGGGCAACAAGGGTGAACACTGCCTTAGCCACCGTGATTTTAGACTCATTAATAATTTATAGAGCACAGAGAGCAAAACCATTTCATGACGTAGCTTTGATTATCGGATTTTTAATGCCAAACATTTTGAGAACATTTCAGAAGCTATATCAAACACTCCACTCAGAGTTACATTCGATATCCGAACAATTTGCAGTAAGTTTCAAAGAACTCGGCCACGCCTCGTTTTTCAACCCACTTCTTAGTGTCGCTATATCAAATCAAACACTGGGTGGAGGGTTTAATTATTGAATGAGGCTGAGTATTATGTGAAGAATTATGCACATCGGGAAGGGTGTTATCCACCGAGGCCTAAGGTAACTTACAAAATAAGTATAATTTTTCTGCAAAAATTAATCAATTTTAGTATGTCTTTCTCGTCAATTTATTGATGGCAATGAAATTTGAAGGGTAAGTCGTACAAAAACCTAAAAAGCTACAAGTTTCAAATAGCAGCATTCTCAGCCTTGGTACCTAATCATCGCACACTTTTTTTCGTAACATTTGGATTGTCCCATCTGCGAAATGATTGACTGCATAACGCTTAATCTTAGCAATGTTATGGCACATTCATTAACAGATATTTATATCTCTTAGCTACAAAAATATAACATTCTCGCAATACATTTTTGTCATATTATAAAATATTGCTCAAGACATCTGAGGTATCCTTTGTCAATAAATTACTGAAAAATAATTCTTAATAAATATGCATTTTTCATTTCAAACCGTTATTGCTGTTCAGCCAGCTTCTTCTTTCGTACGCATTCCACAAGAAATTTATACCTCAAAATGCACTCTTCCTGCAAAGAAACAATGTAAAAAGCTAAACTTTAATGAATGATTAGAGTTGGTAATCAACAGGCCCGACCATTCTATTAGAAACCTAGTATGGTCGGACAAGTTCTTTAGGGACCAATTAACTTATAAGAAGAGAGGTTAATGTGACCTTTAGATTCTTAGACGAGAACGACCACGAAAACGAGATTTTCTTCAATACTAAGTAGTGCTTGCGCGTGAACCAGTCATTTTAGCGGGAAAACGTGATAGCCGTCGTCATTCTACCACGAGTTTAGCGAGAATTTCGTAGTGACGGAAAACATGCTAGCAAATGCTAGAAATTCTATCATTTTGCAAACGGGGCAGGACTTAAGACGAAACCCATCAGGAAATTGAGTAATTTTAATTTTCAGTGGACAAAAGCCTTGTACCAGAATAATTAAAAACATATTACATTCATTTTTAAACTTTTTCAAGGGCTAGAGATGTTATTAGTTATCTGTAATAACACCAAAGAAAATTTCTAATGGGAGCCCGAGAAAATAAATTTAATGTCAAATTTCACAAAATGACAGCTTGCACATGAAATTTTCAGAATTTTACCTGCGTTTTCACAATTTTTGTGAAATTTGACATTCGTTTTCTCGGGCTCCCACAAGAAAATTTCTTTGGTGTTATTACAGACAACTAATTTAATTACATCTATAGCCCTTGAAAAATGCAAACTGAAAGATTACAATACCCTTTAAATTATTCTGGTATAAGGTTTTTGTCCACTGAAAACTAATACAGGAAAAAATAACGGATTCCCACTTTTGGATATTCTAGGGAATTTAAAGAATACCCACAAAAATCCCAAATTTGGAAGAGTGAGACAAGTCCCAATCAGGGAACTTGGTTGGGAATTCCCTGGTTGGGACTTGTCTCACCTTGCCAAATTTGGGATTTTTATGGGTATTCTTTAAATACCCTAAAATATCCAAAAATGGGAACCCGTTATTTTTTCCTGTGTAAAATTACTCAATTTCTTGGTGGATTCCGTCTTAAACTCCTTCAATAAAAATAACCGTGCTAACTTTTTCGAGGAAAAAGTGCAATGAAGCTTTCCGATATGTCAATATTTTGAGCCTATGCAAAAAAAACAAAAACAAAAAAAAAAGTTATACCTTGTCATCGTAGTCATTCTCGTCTCTATTCATGCAAAACGTCAACATTGCAATTTCAAAACGAGGCTTGCTGGAGAAAACTGCTCGACTGGCGTAAACAGGCATAAGGGCATGTGGACGTCAGACGAGCAATTTTGTCAGCGCTAGTTGAAAATCAAGAATTAGCAGAGGGATAAAAGCTAACCAGAGACAAAGAAATATTTTAAATAAACACTATTAGTACAATCCAACCAGTGGTCTATTATCAATGCTGCGTTCTGATTGGTCGAGCTACTACTAGGCTATATGTTATAGCCCACTAGTAGCGAAAAGCCGGCTTTTTGGCGGCAAAAAAGGATTAAAGTCTAGGTTTAAGTAGCTAAATTCTTTTTATTCTCGATATTTTTGACCAACTAGTTGCATTTTACTAAAACATTTATTCCTCTCGCCCGGCATAGCCTCTGAGTCAATAGCCAATTCGGCCCTCGGCCTGAAGGGCTATTGACTCAGAGCCCATTCGGGCTCGAGGAATAATTGTTAAATATCCGTTAACAGATTCACCACAAAAACCAACCTTGGTTTTTCCAGGAACCGCCTGTGCTATGCAAGTCCACCTGTCCGCTACTGTTTTAGGAAACTGTTGAAGAGCAAGCTCCAGCTGTTTCTGTTGATTCTGGCTCCAAGCAGCGCTGTCTTCTTTTGTACTCGCCTTAGTCCCCACACCATCCAGCGTTTCTCCTGTCTTGTCATCCGTTGATCCAGCGGTTACTTGACTCGCGGGCTTATCTACAGCGTTTTTCCCAGTCTGTTTTTTCTTTGCTGTTTTGTTGTGATTTTGACCCGTGTTACTTCCAAAGTTGTAGCATTCGTCGGCTTGAGACAAACACTCGTCGCTTACAATCGCTTTCTTTTTGTTCATGACTAATGTGCTCAAGTCGCCACCACCTGGAGAAAAGAAATTGCCCTGAGTGGGGAGTAGGCGTTAATGTTGGCTTAGGGGAGGGGTAGGTGGGCAGTTTCCCAGAAACATGGAATGAGCCGTAAAGACGAAGTCAATACAACAAAGCATTTTTCAGCTAAGGACAAGACAAGAGAAGACAAAAAACTTGGATAGGTGAAGCCAACACAACAAAGAATTTTCAGCTAAAGGACAAGACAAGACGAGATAAGCCAAGACACGATCTTTATTTATACCACACAGAGATAAAAAGACATTAAAAAAGACAATGCTACTTATCTAAGGTACAAGTCACCTAAAAAATAGCTAAAAGTTACTGATCTAGCTAGCTAGCTAGCTAGGAGGCATTATAAATTTATTCAAAATATTAAAGGGAGTACCATGAATATAAAAAATAGCCCTTGTACTGTTTTCCGTAGATTTGAAATAATAGTTCTCTTCAATTTAAAAGCCCACCACCCCCTGATACATAACATTTCTTTCTATTAAAAAGGAGGAAGTTTTTCAAACTTTTCTACGATTCTTTCTTCCTTTCCCTTCCAATGGCGGACGCAACAAAAGCAACTGCCCGCCTTTCGGTCACATGACCTGCACCTAGGCCCCCAGAGGAGTGTGAGTAAAACATTTTACACCTATTTCGTTATTACACTCAGCCAGTGGAAAAATTACCCTTAATTTCTTTACCTGCATTAGCTGGGTGAACAGGAGCTCCATAGGACTGTTTCGACTTCTTCATTTGTTTTGTGACCTAAATTGTTAAATATTTTAGCATAGTTAGTAGAGGAGACTGGTTATGAAAACCAGCAAAAATCAATGATGAAAGCAACGGCGCTGCAGGTATACGCTGGAAGCTCGCTGACGGTGCACAGTCCTTTGCTTTTTGTTAAAAGAATGTAACAAATTGTGACTGAATAAATAAAGGCGATGTCTCTGTTGGTCAGTAAGTTGCAAATGATAGGAATACTATTAAACGTTGTGCATGGTCAAGAACAAAAACGTTAACAAGAACATATAATAAAGACATTTAACGGCCCCAATAACCATTATACACTTTATTACCTATGATTTAAGCAAAGAACGAGAAGCATTTGAATTTGGAACAGAGACACCTTGTGTTGCATAGAGATTGCTTAATTCAAGCATAACTGTTCAAATAAAGGTAGTAAGCATTGCCTTCTAATTTATTATTTCTCTTATATTATAGGGACTATTACTGCACTTTTCAAAAACACGTGAACTCTGAAGTTCAAAAGCCGCCTTCACAATTATGTTTTTCGCTGCCGTCAATCATAATTAGAATACAAGCAACGAATACAAGCAACGAACCCTGAAACACAGAAACAAACAAAATGGATGGAAATCCACCAATCAAAAATCACAAACCGTGACCTTTTGAACACGTTGAAGTAGACTTCTATTTTCTAACAGGTCCGCTAAGATGATTGACGGCAGCCACAAATGCAAACGTCAGTTGGCTTTTTGAACCCCAGAATTCGCATGTTTTTGAAAAGCGCAGTAAACAAAAGATTCTTGCCGCTCCTTTTTTCAAAATGGTAGCAATAGTACTTTCCTTTTATATTTACATCATAACAAGCCCTCTTTGTCCCAATTCCAATGTTACCGTATGATTCAAAAGAACTGTTACCTTGAAACGAGGCATCGAGGACCAATGGCCCACGCTCTATATGTTAAAATTCTAACATGACTCCGAGGCTTTACCAGTCTCCTTCGCAGCCGTTATTAGGGTCGTCACGCAACGCTCCTAGGAGCGTTGCGTGACGACCCTAATAACGGCTGCGAAGGAGACTAAGGCTTTACCAACAAAATGGCAAATTTTCACGACTCGACTTGACTCGCAATTCCCAGAGGAGACTTGAACACAAAGAAACCCAAACCAAATATTGAAATATGACCAGAAAGCCTCGGAGTCATTTTAGAATTTTAATATATTGAACGGGATTTCGGAGGAATAACTTAATTTGCCATCATTCTGGAACAAGAGGTATAGAGGTGGACCTATCTTAATTGTCTGTGCAAGGATGTTTAACTGTAAAATTCCAAACAAAAAAGTACTTTCGTGCGGTGCTTTTTTCATAAAGATTGCAGACCGATGGCTTTCCCACACCCATTCCGGACACTTGACTAACCTCCTCTACTGATCGTCCAATTTCCACTGCTATCTTTTCCCAGCGATTGGGTGTTCCTCCAGGAAATTTGATCATGGCGCGGGTAAGGAGAGACTGATCGTAATCCGTCCACTCACCTGACTGTAAACAACACAAAATAAATTTCAAAGTGCAAACCTTACAGCTTTGTTTCACTAGGCAACAGAGAGAAGAATT
>NC_133203.1:32187568-32270068 GCF_958299795.1 Porites lutea | reverse complement strand
AAAGGGAAAAAAGACGAATTGCCGGTTTCCAGTGGACTTTACGGCGGGCATGTTGGCTGACAAGAACAAACATTTCCCTCCACTGAGAACTAAACTGTTTTGTCATGAAAGTTATGCTAAAAAACTAGCCTTGTTTGGTCAAGCAACATCATGTGACCCTCCTCGTAGACTGCAAAACGGTCGTTTTTTTTCTCAAAATCAGTAAAGAATCCCCAGTCTCGCTCTCTGTTTTCAGCCTCATTCCAGACCTTTTGTTTGACTGCTCGCGCGTACTTGAATACGCAAAAATACGGACTGTTTTGCAGTCTACCCTCCTCGTCAAGTAGTTGCAAACCAAGAATTACCTTTAAGAGAACAAGAACAACATTGAAGAGTTTCTCACCCAACATATCTGCTAGATCCGGAATATCCTCATCAGTTAGTTTGGTCTTTAACTTGCCCTTGTTCCGCTTCTTGTCTTCTTTCTTCTTTTTGGAAAACAGCAGTTCTTCCTGACAAGAAAAAAACGTTTCCCAGAGAATTTAGTGCGAATTGTGCATCTGGGCAGAGGGGCTTTAAGGCCGATTATTGCTTATCCGGGTTGTATTTTAATCTGTGTCCCCCAGTGTTTCGTGAGTGTAAAGCCCGGAAGGGATTTGGTCCTTATAACGGCCTATACCGCCGAGGAGGGGGGGGGGGGGGGGCGTTCCGTTTGAAAGAGTACCTTTTTCAACTTTTAGGCACATGTATATCAAAGGGTGGGGATTTCACGCATTGAAGTATAGGAAAGGGTACGGAAATCTGCCACTTCGGTCTGTAAAAAAAACAAAAACGGCTAACAAGCGCATTTTATGGCTGTGAAAAAGTTGAAAAAACTTTCTGGTTTAGTGATTTAATCATACAGTGTACTTAAAAAAGACGGTGCATTTATGGCAGTTAAAAGGGATGCAAAGTTCCAAACTAGCATGTGAAAGGGGTACCATTTGTCAATAAAGGGTATGAAAGGGCTACCGTTTCTCTTAAAAATGGTACATAAGGGCAAGGGGTTGGACCTTAAGGCAGAGCCCCCTCCCGTTCCATACACAAAATGCTCCTGTAGAGAGAGTTATGAAGAAGATACAGTTGAACCTCTCTACAACAGCCACCTTCCAGGGACAGAAGAAAGTGGCCATTGTAAAGAGGTTTTAAACAAGAGACAATGTATGGATTTTTTTGTTGAAAAGGACCAAAAGAAAGTGGTTGTTGTAGAGAGGTGGCTGTTAACGAAGGTTTGACTGTATCAAACAAGTTTCATATGAGCGTACTAAAAATAACAATTTTTTGGCAATTTTTGCTTGTAACTTGAAAAATTTGGCCGAACCCACCCTTCTAACAGATGACAGGAAACAGTTTTAATGCCTAAAGATAGTCTTAAATAACAAAATTAAATGTGCCCCCAGAGCGAGAGGGCGAGAGGACCTTAGGAATGAGATTGGAGCAGAAAGAGACAGAGACCCCTGTCTTGTATGACAAAAAAACTAAAGAAAAGGCATGAGAGGGAAACGTGGTGAGGAAGCCAAAATTGGTAAATCAATCAACAAATCGATCAAGAAGTTTTCGTGTTACAAAATTCAAGGGATAAATATTATTTTTATATAGGAAAGCTTAACCCTTTAAACCCTAAGAGTGATCGGCATCAAAATTCTCATTGTAATAGCAATGCTTTGTAAAATAGAGTGTTCATGAGAATTAAGGACATGATCACACAAGATGAATTTGCTTGATATTTTATCAGCTTCTCCCAAATACTTCAATAGTAAATGAATAGGGACAAAAAATGAGAATTTTAATTTTGATCTTAGGGTTTAAATGACCAATAGCCTGTGTCACAAACATAATCTAACCCCAGTTAAGGAGGCAGCGTGGCCAAGCGGTTAGAGCGCTGGACTTGCAACTCGGAGGCCCCATGTTCAACTCCCGACCTGACCGCCAGGTGGATTTGTTCACAGTAGTCCTGAGTTCAAAATAATTCTTGGCCACGTTTGTAAATAGCCAGCTGGTTTGCCTCCAGCCAGTTGGGATTCTTAACCCTGTTGTGTTTGATTATATTTGAACGATTTGTTTCAGCCATTTCCTTGGCCCCACTAGCATAAGTGCCATAAACACTGCTGAGGGTAAATAATGGAATTAGTATGTGTAATCAAACGGTGACGAGTGAAATTAGGGAATAATTTCACAACGCAAGTATACCATTTGATTACCTATTAATATCATGGGTGACGAATTACATTTGGCAATCTTGGATTTTTGACATGTTTATCCTAGATCGCATCGATCAAGAACTCCCTCTTTCGAACGTTTAGAGCTTAACTTTGGCTTAAGTTCAGAATTTTTCAACAAAATACCTGTTAGAATCCTTCTTAATGTGCTCTTTCAAGTGTTCAGGTTTTTTAAGGCGTCTTTTTATGCCCTGGCATCTTCGTTCATGACATTTTGAAACTTTGTCACCATCTTGACACTGAGACGTACGGAAGGTTGCCATGGCAACTTTGTAATTTCACATGTGAAATTACAAATTATCGCTGAAATTTGGCGCCAAAATTAAGGAGTAATTCATCACCTATGATATTATTATTATTATATTATTAGTTAGTAACATCTGTGAAGTAGTACTGATATCCTTGTTCTAGTCGATTCTGTGTCCCCAACGGACTCAATGAATCACCAGATTTGCTTTGGATTTCCCTTCAACCTCCTTGGCAAATAGACAATGGGATATTAAACAGACCAATCACGGCACGTACTCAAATCCAAGTACACAGGTGGGGACCCAGAACAAGGATTTCCACACTACTTCATAGACTGACTAAATGAGAAGGATAGTGCCATCTGTTGCGAAGGCTGGACAGCAAACAAAAATGAATACAAGGAAATAAAATTAATCAAAATAAAAAATATCAACATTTTACGTACCAGTTCAAATTTCTTCTCCAGATAGATTGACCAGGCAACAATGTAATGCCCTATTGTTAATATGAGGAATATTAACAGGCCAAATTCAATGAGTCCCATCTTACGCACTCGTCGATAGTAAAACACAGGCTGGCGCCAGTCAGGTAGTCCATCGCGTAAAATGATGTCATATCTAAGGGAAGAGTTAGTCTACACGTACGTATAAAGTAGCTGAAATCATTCTTATTAGCATAAAATGACAAAAACTTATTTTCTTTAGGAAGGAACAAATCTGGATTCTAGAATTCAAAAAATAAAAATGGTGGATATTTGCTTGTTTGGCCAAAGTAAGAAAAAAGTTCTTTTATCAAATTATTATTAAAATTAATGCTTCTTCTTTATAGCTGTGGAGGATTAGCTTGACTGCAGAGCAGAAGCAAGCTCTCTAGGGCACTCTGGCGACAGGGCAGGAAAAAGAAGGAGAACTTGCAACTCCATCTCTGGAATTTGAATATCTGCATTGAAAAAGTCAATGCAAAATGCTGATTGAGGGAGTTGAAATTAGTAACAGAGTGCAAAGAAAGTTGGTTTTAGAGCTTGCCATTCAGGCTAGCTAAAGCTAGCATGTACTAGCCCAAACATCACTTTAACTAGTCCAAAAAGCTTTATGATGAGCAGGTTTGATTACAAAGTTCTTCTGTAATTTGAACTAATAATGATAACACCGATTTTACCTCTTCCTCTTCTCTTCATCTCTAAGAACCTCTGAGACTGCAACAAGCTAAGGAAAATGACAAAATTAAAGATTCATTTCAATATTTAAAAGAGTGTGATATCAGGTAAAAGTAACAGCTCAATATCAATAAAATAATAAGATATGTTTGGCTACATTCACAAGATAATAATATTGAGGAATTTTAAACTGATTCAAAAATTTGACAACATGTTGTGTTCATGTAGCCGACTGTTCAAAACTTTTGCTCTGCTTGCAGGGAATGGACTTCCCAAATTCATTGTAAAATTTTGTCTGTGGTTTCAGCAGATTCTGCCCACTTGCAGAACACTACTTTTTATACAAAATCAGAAATGGCATCTTTTAGCTAAGTCATCACATATAAAGCCAACAACCCTTGCCCCACTTAGGTTGGTAGGGAGCGGGGGGGGGGGGGGGGGGAGGAGGGGGTTACTATGCATAATAATATTCTTGCTGCTTAAGTCCATACTAGTGGCTTTTCCATGTGTTAAAAATAAAAATAATAAAATAAAATAAAAATACAGTTCATCCTTTCAGAGTCATATAATGTATTCATACTTTCTACACTATTTTACCTGTCTAAACTTGACTTCAGCGTCAGGTTCTTTGTTCTTATCGGGATGTAACTGAAGAGAAAGTTTACGATATGCTCTTCTGATATCTGCCTGGCTTGCATCCTGCAGAAGAAATTAATATCATCATTATCAACAAAAACAGTATCTTATATGGAATGAGTAAGGTGGAAAGGTGTTCACCATAAATACAATATAAAAAAATATAATTTTATACCTAAAGATTCAATAAAAGGTTGCTTTGGGTATTAGGTAATTGCCCACTGGGAAGCTGTTGTTTAGCAATCACTCTAGTAAATTATTGCAGTGAGTTCTGTATGCCCAAATAAATTTAGGGGATGAGGGGACTGTCACATTCATCATTCATTTGAGCAACAGAAAACGTTTTCCGTGTTTGCATAGCCTGATATAAACAAGAGAGGGTTTGGGAGAATTTGAGACAGTTATGCAAACCCGAGACAAAGATTCGAACCCGGGGCGTAGTTACAAGGCCCTGTTAGGGTAAAATTTGACAAGAGACATGGCCTTGAAATGGTGACAAAGGACATGAAGATGGGATAAAACTGTGACAGCGACAAAGACAATTGCAAAAATAATAGTGAATACTGACAGCGATATGGACTCCTCCTCAAAAGGCGAAATGACCTGTTCTGAAATTTAGACCAGGGACATACATGTAAGTATTAAAACCCCTGAAGAGGGCCTAAGTGACTGCGGACAATTACCTAATTACATCACTAGGTATTTCAATGCCTAGTAATGTAGTGGATGCTTTGATTTCAGTATATATAGCAACATTCTTAACCCTAAAAAAGAAGCTTACCGTTTCCAGTGAGTGTTTAAAAGTAATCAATGTAATCAGTGCTTAACGCTGAACACTATTTTTAGTGCTTAATCCTAATCAGTATTGTCAGTAATTAACTCTAAACAATATAGTCAGAATCCCGTATGAACAGCAAACACACGTCGGTGTACGGGTCCAGTAAAAATAGTCACTAGGTAAAAAGAGAGCTTTTATCCGAACAGTATACGACCAGTTTGTGGTCAGAACCAACCAAAGTAAACTACTGTACTCACCTGTTTAAGCCCTAAAACACCATAAAAATTATCTTTGACTTCTTCCACAAGATCAAATAATTCAAGATCAATAGAATCCCAGCCATGGACGTTGGCAGATGTCGATAAAATAACCAGAATAAGAAAAATTCTTGTTGAAATACACCATTGTTCTGAAACAGCCGCCATCTTAGAAATTTGATGTAAATTTGCCCCAGTCTTTTTATGTCCTCCTCGAAGAGACTGGGACAAAAGTCCGAGCGTTTTTCACCTTTTGAGGGAGGGGTCGGGTGATTGAAGAGAAGAAGAAAAAACTATCCCGAAAATGAGGAAATTTTTCATCCAGCTAAAAATCTTATATTTTCAAGAAAAAAAGTTGTCACGAATCACGTTTGATCACATTAGTTAGCTTGGAAAAGAATTCTTGCCATTCAAGGGTCAATCATTCTGACTAAAGGGTGAGACGACTGCTCAATGAAAAACTGGGCCGATTTTTGTGTTCGCGATAAGTCTATGTTTTGTTATTATTTACACCCAGACGGACGCTTTTTGAAATCAGCCTTTACATTTCTAAGAACATTAACCACAAAGGACTGCAAAGGACCGCAAACGAATATGCCGAAGAACGTAGGATCTATACAGACCTGATCAGCAAAAATAACAAGTAGAGTATTAAATTCTTCAAGCAGAACACTGCAATGGTGATCGTACTACACTGAAAATTAACAACACCGGAAGCAAAACAGAGAGAGGTTGTAGCCATGGACAGCTGTTTCGCTATCAGCATTGCAGTATTCTGCTTGCGGAGGTTAATATGTGTACGTAATATTTCTAGCTTACCTTTTGAAAACGAATCTAACGAAATCTACAGCCATTTGAGTGAAAAAGGGCCAAAGACTTTTTGCGCCTGATTAGCTCGATAATCCCGGAACCAGCGAAGGAAAAGGAAAAAAAAGAGAAGAAAGAGCGAGGAGAAACGATCCCCGGAGGAGAAGACATGGATATTCACTGCCGGATCCAAACCTTGAGATAAGAGGCGGCGGGGGGGGGGGGGGGGGGGGGGGCGCAGTCATCCAGACCCTTTGAGCCCTTCGGGCCTCAGTTTGGCCCCCCTCTCTCCCCTGGATCCGCCACTGCTGTTTTGGAGATGGTTTTGGTCGAAAAAGGAAACTGTTTGAAAGAATTTGATATTTGGCAGTAAAGTTTTTAAAACTGCATCTGGCTAGGTTTAAAGATCATATTATCTCATAGTCACCTTTGTTTACTATAATAAGGTACCAGGAGCCATAATCGGGGTAGGAGACCGCAAATGGGTACTTTTTAGCACAAATTGTGCCATCGCGCGTGTGACACGCTCGCGCAGTTTTACGCTCCTGACGAGAGCGCTGCGCAAAGGATAAACAAACAAAATGGCGTCGGAAATTACCTCCTTAAGAGATCAGTGAATAAATTCCATTTCTGTCGTCATTGCCTCCTCTGAATTTGAGGCAAGACCTTGAGGAGAATCTCTTTGTCGATAACTGAACGTGAGGACTGTGAAAGTGGTTTTTTTGACAAATCCAGGACGAAAAACTGCGATGAATTTTCCTTTGGACGAAACAAGCAAACAAACAAAGTTTGCTAAGGCAAAACAGGCAAGAGTTAACCAGCAAAGTTTTTGTAAATTGACCAAAATTCAGGACACCTCATGGTCAATTTTGGGCGTGATTTGGCCCTGCCGTTTCTCATAGCAGTAGCCGTCGTCGTTGCTAAAGCACTGGCCTTAATTTCTCTAGTTTGACCGCGGTCAACAACCAGGGTGGCGTTTAGAGACACATGTGCGTCATTGGCCCAAGGAGACCGCGGCCGGAAACATTTGCCCGAGAGCTGAAGGTAATTTGGCGTCATTTTCGTACTTCGACCAGAATCCTTTTCGTTTCTCTTTTCATATCTAAATTTGGTAATCCCAGCGAGGTTTAAATAACAAAAGCCTTAATTTGCACAAACAAGCAAAACCCTGAAGGATTCTGGTCATAGTAATAAATTGACGTCATAGTACAAATGGAGCCAGTCGCAAATGGCCAACGCAAACCCCGCGCCCATTCTATCCTCGCGCCTAGTATCGATCATCTTTTGCTATCGCCCAGGGTCAATGTTTTCAAAGAACAGATAGCCATGAGACTTCGCCATTGCTAAAGCTCCACAATATTTACAAATCTTGTGATCGGTCAGAGACAGAATTTTCTCGGTGCAAATTGGAATGTTCCTGCTGACAGCATCCTTAACGTTTAATTTTCCCAAGTCATCGGTAGTTAGTTACTCATTTTCACGAAGTACAGTAGTCTACAATTTACCAGTGAAAATAAATTATAGTATTTTACGCGGAGGTGGGCAAAACACTGATCCCCAGGCAACTGAGTGAATCAAGTCTCAGGTCAGTTTTCCCAGTATAATTAATTACCCTAAATGGAACTTGATTCACTCAGTTTCCTGATCCTAATCACTGAACTTCAGCACAGTAGTCCATTAGGGTAGTTCAGTGGGTAGTCGATAGGGGTAGTTCACGGATTGGGTGTCATTGTTTTGTCCACTACTAACAATTTATGCATGAGGTTCGGCACATGAAAAGTTCGATGTTTGTAGCGAAGTCTAGGCTCGATTTCCGCCATGTCTTGCATTTTCCCGAACAGCGGCTGGTAATCGAGCCTAAACGAAGTCGCCCCTCAGTCGAAATTCCCATGTGGGCCACTCGAATTTAATTCATGGGTCTACCCAAATTAAGGTATAAATGTTACACGAGACGATTCGCAACAACGATTTTTAACGAGAGGTGCGAGGGGAATGATTTCAATGAATAATTTGGGAATGAATGGATGGATGGATACAGGGATGAATGACTATCTACTTATTTAATTAAAAATCTCATCAAGACTTTAAAAAGATCCTTTATTTTCTACTAGAACTACAACAAGAATCAATAACAATTTCTATTCAAAGCATGGAAAGTACTCTAATAAATTAAAAATTTTGACTTATAAAACTACGAGCCTACGAGCCATAGGTAAGTGCTGTGTCGATAGAGAATTAGACTAAGAGTAGGCCCCATTTTTCCTCAGGGAGACTAGAGCTAACGAAACGCGAGCGCGAGTGAAAATTTCCCCACGCGAGAAAGGCGAGACGCAGCACCATGTCTCACCTTTCTCGCGTGGGGTGATTTTCACGCGCGCTCACGTTTCGCTCGCTGTACTATCCCTGAGGAAAAATAAGGACTACTCGTAGTCTAATAGAGAATTAGTAAAACTGCTTACAGCCAGCGCGCCCCACGAGAGAGAATCCGGAATCTGGATTCCGGTTCCGGATTCCAGAATTTTTTTGCTTGTAGAATCCGAAATCTTTGGCTTTTGAATCCGGAAAACAGGTCAACCAATCCAGAAACCCACTAACGAATGGAATCCGGAATTCAAGTTTCACCGACAAAGAATCCGGAACATGATTAGAGATCTTCCTAAAAAGAAACTTACGAAAGTGCTTCACAGATTGCTTTCCGACATCTTAAAAAGAGAAGATGACTATATTGAGACGTCATGATAGATGAAAAAGTTCGATTAACAGTTAACTGTACAAAAGTATTGATTTTGTTTCGTTTTTTTTTTTTCACACTCTGTCAATTCCTTTTTCGTCATTCCTTAGTAGATTTAATGTAATTTAAATAAAACTATGATAGAAATATTATTCATTGTAACTTAAAATAGTTTCCTTCTTTTCCTTTCCGTTCACTTTATTTTTCTTTTAAGTGGTCCGCCTAGGTAAGCAATTTGCTATTTTGCGGGCCAGTGTATTGAAATCAATATTTTTATTAAATAAAGTTGAAGAAGTTGAAGTATCCAGACATCTGGAACCAGGAATTAAATCCACGAAGTTTAATCCAGATAATGCATAGGGCAAGCCAGCCATTATGACCTTAGAGAGTGTTCAACAGCCGTACCCAGCTGAGCCGTAACTCAATGGGAAGGCTATTCTAAAGTCAGCATATCTTTCTCCTTATAGAAGGATGAAGTAAAAGCGTCTGAAGCGACACATAATACTACAATCAACAACATCAACAACAACAACAACAAGATTTAATTGTATGACCATACATGTACATAAAGTATTGCAAAGGCCGTATCTTAGCACACACACCCCAAATTTCACTATTATATGTCAGAATAGGGGCAAAAGAGCCGTTTCTATTTTACTTAGATTCGTGTGTCGTCTCAAACTATAGAGGGCATTAAGAGCTTTCTCTTTTCTACGTGACCCTGAAAGTTTTCCCGTTAAGGAAATATCTCATTCGTTAAAAATACCATTTCCGAGCCTCTAGGTTTCAAAATTTTCTGAGGGAGGATGCCCCCAGATCCCAGATCCCCCCACCCGCCCCCACAACAAACTCGCGTCTCCGGCACCGAGTTTTCAAGCGCAGCCCCCCAGCGGTTGAAATTGCGCTCCGCCGTCCCTGCTATTACATCTGCGTGGCTTCTGCAACTGATGAATACTGTACATGTACATTACTTTAATTTTGTGTAGTAGACTTTAAATGCATAGATGCATTTTAAGTAACAAAAATGACAGCCTTGCTGCACATCTCACCCTTGCATAATTTGTGTTGGTTTTGGGCAATTTAGTTGTTTTTGAGCATGCAGAGTCGCATTGAAACTAAACAAATTTTAATTACATTATAACAAACAACCACCAACATTAATTTGCAGCAACTTATTCGGGAGTCCATCATGCTAGACCGAATCAACAGATTTCCTGAAAACCACAAAAAAAGCATAGTCAGCGTTTGGCAAATTTATACACTAATATCCCAATATTTGGAAGCTCTTCGGAGAGGGAACTTTTCTTTGGAAGGAATTATCGGGATCACGTGAGGCATTGGTTCGAGTTATAGGTTCGCGAGCTTGACGAACTTGTGTTCTAGAAGTCGTGATTCTCCCGGCCAGTAAAATACGATGGTTAAAGTAGTTTTTCACAAATTAAACTAAACGCTGATTACAATAGTTACTGCAGTAACTAAAAATTTACTAGCCTACGGAGCAAGCATTTTCACAGTTTTCTAGAGTTTTATTGCGTGCGCCTCTTTTTTTCTCTCTCTTCCCAACTTTCTCGACGAACTCGCGCGGAAACGCTTGCTACACAGGCTCAAAATTTGCCTACTTTTAGCTCACTTTCTAGTCACTTTTTCGGAGAAATGTAAACCCAACATAGATTTGAATACTTCATTAACCTATTTTTAGGAATGCAGACAAAAGAAAGTGATTATAAATTCATTAAGTATGCGTAGACGTAACTTTATTTTAAACACTTTGTTAAAACGCTCTGATAATACACTGATATACAAATACACTGATTTCGAGGAAGATGAAAGAAGCAACGCATGTATAGACCGTGAAATCCTCGGAGAAAATGTTTTAGCTGTGTTGATATAGTTAAAGATAAGATTTTTAAATACTATATCGTATATATATTATTTCAAGTCAGGGGGGGCCTGTTAAAAGTAATTTACGCGCCCATACATGTATATTGCTTTTAGCTCGGTAAACCAATTTAAAATCAAATCTAAAGAGAATGTCAAACTTTCGGAAGTTAATGCCAACAGGAAAGAATCTACATACAGACGCGTTTTAAGGATCTTTCTTCATTTATGTATCACTTTTTGGTTTTGTAGAAATTTCATGCGACTGCATGAAATCTTGAATATAAGTGATTCGTTTTACACCAGTTGATTTTTGTCGAATACATGTGCATTTATTTTTCTTTAGGGAACTGTTGTTGTTACATTTTCAGTTTATACAGCTGAGGGCTAAAATTATTCGCACTGTCAACAATGTCCTTACTTGTTTGCAATATCATTTTCCAAAAGGAAAACTTCGAAGGTTGAAAATAATTTTGTATCACAAAAGTTTGCAATTTCTTAAAAGAAGCCGACCACAGAGAAAAACAAAATCAATTAAAAAGAAATTTATCTTAATGGCCGAGCAGAAAAACAGATCCCTCAAATCCGATTGAGAAAGAGATTTCCGAAATCTGAATATTTGAATTTTAATGTCTTTGAAGAGCATCCAATACGGTTTCCATTATGTTATATTATGGCGTAGATGTGGAAAAGCAAATCCTTTTTTATGGATTTCAAATTCAACGTTTCCTCCGAGGTTTAAAAGTCGCTATTATCGGAAAAAGGAATGCGTTGATGGACGATGCAATCTTCGAATAAGGACAGATGGAATTCACTTCTTGTTTGTTTAAATGGATTTTAATGATTTTCCATAATAATTTCAGTCTAACAGTCCGTGAGAAAAACACACTATGTTCGCTTTGAGTTTGTCCTTTAAAATTCTCACGGCCTGATCGATAGCTAGCTGATAAAAGCGTACAAAGCAGGTTAAGACCTCATTTGCCGACTGCTAGACAGCTAGCGTTTTCGATTCGCGCGCGCTCTGTTCGTGCAGTTCATGTTTTCTTCTCAATCCTTCGGCCTCGTAAGGTTTGTATATCTTGACATTATTTAACTTTTTTTTCGTTTCATATCTACTGAATTTACTGTTTACTCTTGCTCTCGGCAGAGGTTCGCTTTCACTGGTACAGAAATATCTTGTTTCATTTAACCTCAGATCTCTTTTTACATGAAGTCATGTGCTTGATCGATTCATGAAGGAGATCAACAAGACCATGTATGAAAAGAATACAGCTAAAAGTTACATGATGCGTTTTTATGTCCGTCAGAGAAATACAAAAATAAGTGACAGAATTAAACCATGTATACTGTGAAATTGTACATTTTTGTACGGATTTCAGAAAAAAAAATTCTCATTTAATTTCTTAGTCTTAGAAGCAAGTAATCCTCATTCTAAACCAGTTATCAAAGACACTAGCAACACATTTACTCATAAGGTATTATTTGAAATTTTCCATTTCGAAACCCATTTGTCAGCTCGTGTCAGAAAGGATTCCCATAAATTTACCTCTGACAGGTCAAAGGGAAGAGGCTTACGCTTAGAAAAATGCTTTCATCGTGATTCATTCAACGGTGGAAGATCATCCCTTGCCTTGGGCAAAGTACTTTTTTGAGTTTTTATTTCTATTCGCGAATAGTAGCTTTAGTAAAGTTACAGCTGCAGTGGTAACACGCAACGCATGGACATTATTCATTCAACTAGAATCACTTTAAATTCCACACGTAAAACAATTTGAACTCAAGGCGAAATGGACATTATTCAACTAGAATCACTTTAAATTCCACACATAAAACCATGTCGCCTAGCGAAAAACTAAAAAGCAGTTAATTGAATTTTTTAGAGAAATCGGTGAGTATTAGAAACATCCAATGTATTCATACTCAAGAATATTAAATTAAAAGCTGAAAAAACATTCGGCAAAAACAGATTGAACATAGCCAGAGCAAAACCTACACGAAAACCTTATTCAAGGCTAATTTTGAGAGACTGTGTTGTAGTCAGGTCTGTAGCTATTAACAAAAACAACAATTTTACCAAGAAGTTAAGATATTTTATTAGCTGTTGCTATGACCGCAAATTGAATCGTAAAATACTTTATTTGCAGGGCTTGAGAAACATTCCTTATCGCTTACACGAATTAACACAATACAAAGATTTAGTTTGCGAGAACCAAACTATTTTGTGGACTGAACCTCATCGTCAGACACCGTAAAAAATAGGGGAAAATTTTCACCAAAAATTCGCAAAGAAATACAAATCTGTACTTAATACTTCAACGAAAGACTGGAATAATTTAAATTCCATTTTTCTCGCTTTGTCTCCTAGAGAGAAAGTGTTTACGCTTCCTTGAATTAAAGAAGGAATATTGCTCGAAGCAAAAGAAGATTCCACAAAGTGAAAGAACTATCGGTTTAAAATACGAAAAGGCAATCAAATACTGTTGGATATCGTTAAAATGCAGCTGCTATAATGCAGTTTCCTAGTAACTTTCTTTTTTAAGAAAGCGATAGCGTTGATTTAAAGACATATTTCAAATGAGCTTTTTTGACGATGCAACTGAGACAACGTCAACAGTGTATAACTTGCAAGGTGGGGACTTCAACAAATACAGAGAGATTTCGGCTAAGTAATTTACTGCATGGTTATAATTTCCCTGAGGTATTGATGATACCGTGTTTGAGGGCGAATCAAACTAAATTTAACATTCTTTAACAAAAAAAAAAAAAAATTTTATTGGATCGCTTATACCGTATGATTCCGATGTCTGTAACAATGAATTATAACATATGGGTGATATTTTTTCTTTGTAGGTGGAGACGACAGTTAGAGAAGGTCGATCGCTGTGGCAAAATTTTCTTTTACTTCAACTAAGTTTGTGCGTAATATAATTTACTAGAGAACTGAGTTACAACTTGACTTTGGATTCTCCCCTTACAAAAAGGAAGGTGCAGCTATCTAAGTTTTTACTCGGTTTATTCACAGTAGTTAAGTTATTCACAGCTTAACAAATTAATTCGCAAATAAAAAGTTCACGGAAAACAAATATATTCCCTAAAATCGAATCGGCTCATAATGCAATCACGATGGTTCCTCGATAATTGTTGTAAACTTTTCTCTTATTGAATTTTAGATGAACTTTATTATAATATTATATTCTTGTTATTCCGTGGTAATGTTTGAAGGAAGAACCGAAAAGAAATAAATTGCATATTGGCTTCAAGAAACATCTCGGAAAACAATTTCCGATAAGTCTTGAATATTTCATTACTTTTTAATCCTACTGTCATTAACAAGAGCTTTTTGACGGTAGGAAGTCGGCTTATAGTAGTCGCATTTCAGAGTTTTATGCCAGGATTTAAGGATTTTTTTTATTACTCTCTTCAAGTTTTAATCACAAAATGCAAATAGATCGCTGCGCTTAAAGAGGAGGTGTTGAACAGTAGGACGACAGCTTAGAGCCGCGAGATATAATTGAAAAACAAATTTACCGTGGATTTGAAACAATGTTGATCGACGTCAATATATCATTCTGCAGTTAGCATTATATCAACAAAATAGCAACATCAGTCACTGATGGGCCTAGTTTTAAGATGTTAGTTTCAAAAAAATTTTACTTCAGCGAAATAAAGACAACTACCATTGATGTAAATTTCTTGCTGAGCGGCGCAACATCGGAGACACTGACGAAGACTTTAAAATAAATCTCCATATCAAATCACAAATCATTAGAGGTTTGTAACTTCTAAAGGTTTCCTTAAATTGAGCACGAATAGACAAAAAAAAAATGAATGAAGGAAATAGCCTTTTATTATACTATCTTCATGGACATCGCAGCGATTTGTACAAAAGGATAAATACATTTTAAATATTGTCAGCACGATCTCTACTTAAGAACAACCTCTGTCTCGCTGGTTTCTTCGTTCAGACAATTAATATGTTTGTAAAACAATTTCCACGAAATATTGTCAATCGCAAATCATCCCGTAATGCAAGAAACTAAAAGAAGGTATAAGATTATTTCTACCACGCTTGCATAAGGACAGGTCACAACCAACAACAAAAAACGCTTGCTGATTATTAAAAGTTTGTTATAAACCCGAGATGTTTTGCCGCAAAATATCACACCAAAGAATCAAAATTGAAATTGCCTCTATTCTGTTTTGTGTCAAAAATCATCTTTGGCATATGTGCTGTTCCCACGGTACAGAGAGTTTTTAAGCAGCTGGAGTACGGAATTAAACAAACAGTTATTAAGAAAGAATGCTTTAATTGAGCCGTGAGCCGTCTCTTTATTTTGTACGTAGCATTTAAAACGCATTAGCATATCATGTATTTGTGTTCTCCGGAGCGTTTGCCTTGACAAAAGACGGAGATGACACGATGTATCGCTTGTATAGAACGCTCTTTCCTGCTCTAAAAACGCAAGGAAGCAAAAGGAAAGATTGTATATGTAAACCCATCAAATAAGTTAAAAGCCATTTCAGTGTAATATCTAAATGAATTTTCGATGACTATCTTCAAATTTTTGAGCGGTCACTAAGGAGCAAAACTTCAAAAACGCGCTGTTGAGTTCGTCTATCGTTTGCTTTGACAAATCAAGTTTCCATATTCGGCATTTTCAACGGACTTTTCCTCACTTTTGTATTTAGACAGCGGGAGTAAACTTAATGAATTAAAATCAACATCACCTTGAATTTTTTCGTTGAAGAAAACTAACAAAGTATAGACACACAAAATATATTCGCCGAAAATACAAGCAAAAAAAAATTGGAGATCACATTATCCCCAAGTTAAACATAACTTTTCAATTTTCTAATTATTCGACGAGTTGCGATCTTTATTTTCATGAATTATGGTTTTTATTTCCAGACTGAGGAACATAGGACACCGTTAATTATTTTGTCATTAGGGAAAATAAACATAGTGAGAGGATTTCTCGGGCCCACGGTTTAAGGAAAAAAAATCCTCTCAACAGAAAATTTTTTGCCCAACATAAAAGCTAAGTTTTGGTTTTAAACACGTACTACATTTTTTTTGTTTTGTGAGTGAAATACGTTATCGCGACTGTCGTTGCAATTGTTTTATTCAAATGAAGTCACTCTTTTACACTTTCTTATCAGAGATACTGATACCGCGATTGTAACGTCAGTAATTACTTCGCTATTTTCTCGCGAGGTTTTAATTATTGCCTGGAGTGAATTTATATCCGCTCAGAATAGAACGTAATATCACTACCTCCGCTGGAGATGTCATTTGTTAATAAGGCTTTGTTTTGTTTTTTAGTGCGAATTGCAGAGTTAAAGTAATGTCTATATGTACCACTTCAGGCAATCTCGAGAAAGCGGTCAACACTGCTACCTCGATCAGAATAATAGACATCGCTTTGAAAAGTCACAGAATTTTTTCGAACACCAGAACAAATACTATAAGCGTGGCACAAGAATACTTGAACGAAAGCAACGCAAATCATTCGTCCAAAAATTTCGGTAGCTCTTCTCGTTGAGTTTTGTCTTACATGATCAAGTTTGGTCGCAAAAATGTCAGGAAAAAGATCATGAGTTTTAGAATAGTTGTAACCTTTGGCCCCAAATTAAAAATAATAGAATAATTTGTCTGTATTTTAATCTTCAAACAACAGCTTTTTAAAAGAGTTCGCTTGGCAGCACGTGGCCTTGAAGTTTGAAGCGATACTAAATAGTAAAACTGATATGATTAAATTTTAGTGTTAATTTGCTTCAACCAGGATAACCTGTACTGTTAGTTCTCTTCACAGTGTTTCAGTAAAATCTCTTCAAGCTGAGGGGTTGCAAATTTAAAATTTGATAGAATCAAAACATAGTAAATCTCGAACGGTACATTCACTTCATTTTTAACGAAAACGAGCGAAATCCGGTTAACTTAAGAACCGATTTATAGCCTGTTCTGTGAAAGGATTTTGTCTTTCTGAAAATATAAAAGACGTGAATATCACGGAAAAGCGGTAACTTTTCCTGTAAGAAAAGTGTCTTTCATCTGACAAAACCTCAAATTTCAGGTTTAATGAAGCAATTCTGAGCGGTGGAAAAGCGATCATCGATCAAAGAGGAAACCAGGGCGGTTTTCCATTACTTAGAAATGTTCCACCGCCCACTATCTTCACCGTGTACTGTTTTTTTCAACAACGCTCGCTACAATCTGACGCTCGGAGATAAAACGATACTACAGTATCTCATCTACAGCAGTTAATTAAATATTCATGCCTCGATGTCCGCGTTTGCCGCGATATCGCTTATACCTAAAGGTTTAACTCACTGCGGCAGAGCGTGAAAATAAGGTTTGGGGGATGACAGACTTAGTATTCGTTCATCGCAGCGGTGGTCTTAACACAAATTTCACGCCTATGTGTTTATCACTTGCACTTTTTTGAGATTTCGTTCAGTTTCTCATTTATAACGCATGCGCAAACCTTTAGGTTTTCGCGAAACTCCTTTTCTAAAGCAATCTACCTTCTTTTGGGGGAAAATGTTCTACAAGTGCGACGAGAAAACTGGCCTGAACAAGTTAGACACGCGTTTTTACTCACTTGCGCTCTGGTTAACAACTTAATTTGAATAAAAAATGAAAAAAATGACCTTTTTGCATAAATTTGCGGCATTTTTTGTTAAAGATTTAGTGGTTTTGAGTTTTGTAACCAGGCGGCTGGGAGAGTTTTGTTCTCCTCTAAATATACCATTAGTAAAATAAGTTTATTGTGACTTGTTGTATCAGGCAATGATAAAATTTGCCTGTTTAGCTAATTAACCACGCTAAACGTGCTTCTTATGTTGTGTTTTTTTGGCAACTTCTAAAAGCTTTTTACAAGCAGTGGTCAAATGTGTTGACATTATCAGAAAACAATACTTTTCCCTTTACATCATTAATTAATATAGTTCACACAACAAATATATTTCTTCTACGAAGTACTAGATATTTTCTGCAGTTAGTAAGCAGGGCTTGATGGGTGGTTGTTACTCGAATAAGGGGGTCTTCCTTGAGGTGCAAATCTCAACCGTCAATCTCCAAACTCGCCATGTCGGTCCAGCTACACTGATTATTCATTCATGGTTTATTTTTAAGCCTAAAAACATCTGCTTCTCCTATTTAAATCTCTTCAAACAAAAGAAAATCGTATTGACTGCATGGCGTGGGTAACACCTTTAATAAAGGATACAAGTCAGAAAGAGTTCTCCTCGCGCTGGGATCATGCTTGCTCGGCGTGACAATGAGGCTAACCATGGGTGCTACCTTCAAGATACCGTTGGATCTATCCTTACATGTCCGATCCCCAATAGTAGAGAATTCTGCCACAAACAGATTGCATGCAACCGATGAATTAGCAGAGAGACGTTGACAATTGAAACAAAGATGTGAAAGGGCCAAATAATTGATCTTGGCTCAGGTCTGCTAATACAGGGCGGGCTATACAAAACTCATGTGTCGTGTCTTGACCAATCAGCTTTCGTCTCCACAGGGTAGATATCGAGCAGTGTCTTAATGAAAAAAAGAACTATTCATTTCTCGCAGGTTGCTACCAATTGTGTAAATCTTCGAACGTGTGCTCGCATAATACCTGTCTTCTTATTCTAAATGGGACTTCTCTTGGAAATAGCTCACCGCAGCTGTCTCTTGTTCTGTTAACAATACTCTTTCCGCAGCTGTGGAAAAATATCGACCACGGACTCAGCAACGGGATGGCAGTTTGCGTTGAAAGGATTGTGCCGTTACAGGAACTTACAAGAACCACTTGACCGTTTCCCTGATACGAGCTCTGTGCACCAATATTATCGCCTCATATCTCCCTGATAAAGCTTATAACACGTTTAGGCATCATGCAAATACACGTATCAGGTCTTGGGGATGATATTCACACCACTGGACTAATAACTCGTTTGTCTCGCATAGTCTGGGTAATAAAATATAATACCTGTTGAAGGTAGCTTGTTTATAACATAGCAGTTATCAACCTGTTACCTGAATTGTAGTGGAGCTTAACAAACCACGCCAGATCGTTTGCTTTGCCCATCCCACTTTGGAATGCTGATGTGTACCATGTAACAGAACCACGTCATGTTGTGGTTACCTAAGGGTGGGGGGTGTGAGCCGCTTAAACGATTTGCTACACAAATGTTTCATGGTTGAAGCAATGAAAGTGCAAACACGCATACACGTGTGGGGAAAGCTCAAATCAATCGATAAGATCAAACGCTCTGTGCCAATGCTCCACGTTTACTCTTAGGATACACGACAAATAAACCTCAATGTTTCGTCTAATGGTGCCACAAGGTCTGAGGTTGCTAATAAAACCTCCCAGCATCATTGATACTTGCTACAACAGAAGACCTTAGGAAATCTGATAACGTTGTTGTATTAACAAGACAAATGAGGATACGTGCTTATCTGCTAACTTTATGCTCCAAAAAGGCCCCAACATCGACCTTTTGAAGTTTGAGCTTTTGAGCATGGTGCTATTTTTTCAGCCGAATGTGTTAAACATGCTCATTAATTTTTCATTTGCGCGTAATTTTAAAGGCACGAAAAGTCAAGCGGGCTATGCTAATGGAGTTCCCCTTCACCAAGATATAGAGCACACTCTTTTGTTTAGCTCTACTTGCAGTGCTAAGAAAGACAGTTTAGCCACAACACGAATTGTGTTTTCCATAAATTTACTTATCAAAGAGATTAAGAAACTTAAAATCGTTCACAATAACACAGCAGTAATAAAGTTTTCGATGCATTTTTAATATCCAAATTCTGTATGTTTTGCCTGGAGAAAAATTTACAAAAATGTCTTACATAAACCCACTGTGGTTTTGTCAAATGTGATTTCTTTGTTACGTATTTTTTTTTGGAAAAAAAAGCGAGGAGGCGACGAATCCCTGTCCAAGATTTCCTCGTACGATAATACTCTGTTTGTTTCTCAATTAAAATATGTTACAATATATCTCCTCGTCGATTTCCAAGCTAGTTATTAAAAAATAATTCTACTTCTGTTAAAATACAATTACAGAACACCCTTTTCCTGCCTTGATGATATAGCATAATATAACAGCATTTTCTCTCCTCACAATGGCGAAGGAAACATAGTATTGTTATGGATTCTTGGATCTTCGGGGGTCCAAATTTTCGCCTTCATGATACTTGAGTGAAGTTTAGGTTTCTTCGAATCAGTCCAAGATAGAGAATGTCCTGTTAAAGGGGGAAGACCGTACTCTTGATTACCTGTGAGAAAGGAAACGAAATGAGCAAACATGAAATATATAAATAAAAGAAATGAAATTCAAAAACTGTCTGCGAATGTTGATTGCCGTTTGCGAGTCTCTGAGAGTAAGATCGGCTTGCTGTTTGAGGATTTCCCAATTGGAAAAAAATGCATGATTTTCCTCTATTTTTAAAGTTATAAAATGCAAAGGAATAATTTCAAAACGTCATTTTATTCAATATCCAACAGCACCGTACATGTGAGAACAGCCCAGATGCGCCCAAAACCCCTACTAACATGACGCTTTAAGGGAAGCAAACTCAAAAAACTTACCGAAACCGCGGTGGCAGATCATAACTTTTCTTGGCTGTTCTGAGGACGTAGGCTGTAAAGCTTGGCTGTGACTCATGTCGGAACTGATCATTTCCGTAAGAAATCCAATGTAGCCAATAGCAAGCCGTAGAGTATCTACCTTGGACAGTCTTTTCTCGTAAGGCAGTGTAGGGATGTGATGTCGGAGCCCCTCAAAAGCTTCGTTTATGCTTTGCATGCGTTTCCTCTCGCGTAAATTTGCTGCGTGTCTTTGCGCTATCTGCTGATTTGGGGATTTCCTGCGCCGCTTTCGCTTCAAGTTCTTGTCGAGAGGCTCAACTGAAGTGTAATGAAACTGGCTTGTCATTTGGGACTGGTTTTCCCGGAACGAGATTGGACTTTCCATCTGTTGGTGATTAAGATTTTCCTTCGGGAGACTCACTGACCATCAAAGATTTTCGAGACTAGTAATAGCTCGGTAGGCGCACGTTTCCAACGTTTCGACCGGCTTATAGCCACTTTTAGGCTCAGAACCAGCCAATCAGAAGGCAGAAAGCAAAACCAATTATTTGATGCGAAGTTGTGTCACTCTCCATTGTTTGAGGTATCCTGCCGACTACAACTAAGTGTAAGTTAGGCGTTAAATGAGACCGTGTAAAGACTTATTTTAGGACACAGGAACATATTCGGTTTGATTTTCGAAATTCTAAACGTGATTTTCAAAATACCGCGAGTGCACGGCGGACACAGTTTTAGAATTGCTCGACGCGTATTGTTTTCTATACATGAAAAGCTCAACCTTAGTTTATTGAATTGTCCTTCTTCGGTTCGAGTTTCTTTCTCTCTGTAAGATGTTTGCATCTCTTTAAGTATCATGGAAAAACAACAACTATGCCAAAATGTGATGTACGAAACGAATCGATTGCTGCTCGCTCTTCGCAAATAAACTTCTCTAGCGGAAATATCTAAGTGTGCCTAAATAAAAAGGTGCTTTATAAGGTCTCTCTACAAGAAAAAAACATGGCCTTAGGTTAAAACGAGAACAACTACGAGGAAATAAAGCGATTCAATATAAAATATTTTAATGCTAAAATTGTTTCCTCTCTACTGGCGCGAAAATTCACATCATTCCGTCCTGACGTCATCGGTGATAACCAAAACAAAGGAACTCGAAAGAAAAAAACAAATGTTGATTCGGAGTCTAGAATTATGAACTCTTCATTGAACACGTTTTATCGCCTCAGTCAATTTTCTGAAGTCTGTAATGATACTTTTCTAAGTGGGTTTTGGCCAGTCCCACAAAAGATCTTGTTCGATAAGCCATTTCGTTGCATTAAATTAGGTGCCGAGGTGTTAAAAATGAGCTTTGTATCATTAGTAGATTGTATTAAATGGTAAAATATCCCGTCAATTGTTTCCGGATAATGTTGTTAAAGGAACGCTGTTGTTACAGCGAAGGCAAAAGGAGTTGATTTCATTCGATGTGACGCGTTTTATATTATGCGTTTAAAGGAGAGTTGTCATTCAAGTTTGAGCGAACGCAACTTGACAACGAAAGCGAATGTTTCTTTTTTAGTTTTCTAATGACAACAAAAGCACAACGCTCCGCGAGTAAACAATGTATAAAAGATAATAAACTGAAGGATATCGACGTATTGTTTTGTAACAGTAGAAGGAACTACTTCAATGAGGATAGACCGCTATTTAATGTAGTCTTCCGAGATCATTGTGTCCCTGGAGCGAGTTCTGAATTGGCCCTAATTTAGAAGTTAACGTCAAAAAACACCGTCTCCAAACAAGATGTGTTGACATTGCTTAATTAATTCTTTTTATTCTCGGAAAATGTTGCAACGAGACGAGACTACATGAGTCGCGGGAAAAAAAGGAGGATCGCATAAGAAAAAAACGAAAGAAAGAAAGAATCATGACACTATATATAATATTCTGAAAGTCAAAAATGGAAAAAAAAAATGGATTTGGCGTCAATATTTTGAAATGAGTCCGTTGTACAAAGGGTTTCATGACCACTTTCGACTTTCTTAAGTTAGCATGCTTCTTTTGGTTATTTTAACTTTTAATAATAAACTTTTCATCAAAATAATTATGACCAATTTGCCGAGAAACTTGACAATATCGACTGGTCTGTGATACGTTGACATCACTGTCCATTGAATGGAGGGACTTGTTTTTAATCTAAGAGAGATAAAAATTATGTGTTGAGTGTTGGTAACAAAGGCAATTTCGAAAAAAACATATCAGCGGGTTTTCAAGATGAAAGTAGGGAAAATGGCATCCTAAAACCCCACGTGTTTTACGAGTTGTCTGTATGAGTTTTTACCTTCTCGAGAGTATTTCATTTGTGTGGCCTTTGTTTAGAGTCTCGTGTTTCAAGTACCAAATAATCATCATTTTGTTCAAAGATTGTAAAACACCGGCAGATGGTTGGATCCGAAGCCGTTGTTACTTTGTTAATGGAACATGGTGGTATTATGTTGCTAACGGACTGTAAACGTTTTAAAGGAACGAGAATTGAATGGAAGAAATTTCTAGAAAAGTACTTAAAAAGCCAGTTGACCAAATAGAATTGTTCGCAGAAAGTTTGCGCCAACCGATATCAGGACAAATTTGAAAATAATTCTTTCTAAATTCTAGTTTACTCTTTCCATTCGTTTCTTTTAATTATCAAAATAAAGTCGATACATTTCCATTGTTGCGTTAAAACTTGAAACAGTGAAAGATAACATATTAACTAGGACTTGAGTATACATATGTGCTTGCCATTTTGAATATGGGAAGAGGGCAAGATTAATTCAGATAAAACCCGGATGGAAAAAAAAAGGCATGCTTGGTTTGGTTTGGATGTGAAGAGAACCAAAAAGCCTATAACTTTAACTTTTGAAGACAAAACTAAGTCGGCCATATTAATCTGTAAATATTACAGCGGTATTTACGAAAAAGTGATTAGTAGTAAATTAAAATGACAATCACTTGCAAATACTTCGATGTCAACAATAAAATAGTTAGTCCATAGTGGTTATCTCAAGCAAGAATTGGATTACGTTCGACAGATTCGTGACAAACTTGAAGCAACAAGTAATAAATTACAGACTTCCGTCCGCGCAAAAACAAAACCCGAGTGGAAATTCTCAGTAAAACACACATTATTTTATTCGTACAGTTAAGTAAGTGGAATTTTCTATTTAACGATTTCAATTAGCTGACCTTAAAATTGCTAGTCTACTGTGTAAAGGGCCGTTACAATAAAAAAGACCTTTTGACTTCTTTAAGGTCATTTTCAAGCCATAACAAATATACTACTGGTACAATTCCAGCTAGAAATAACCACAGAGAGGTATTACTTTATTATTATTATTATTCTTATTCTTATTCTTATTATTATTATTATTATTATTATTACATTTATTATTTTTATTGCAAAAGTCTCATAAAAAAAAACCGCGTAACACATAGGGATCATACCAAGTTAGGGAAGAATAAATAGTTTATGAACTTCTTTTGAAAGATTTCAGCAAATGATTATTTTTATTCAATTTATTACCCATGTTCTAGTGCTTGATTTAAGATTAATGTCTGATTTGTCAAAAAAGGCATTGTAATGCGGAAAATTCTCCCAGTTTTTTGACGGTGTAAAGTCCACCAAATTTATGATGGTACACCTGCTATTGCACAAAATGTCATCTAAACGACAAAAAAGAAAATGATTCATTCGAGAACGTGTAGGAGGTGTAGGAATATGATTAGGCACGAAACTTCAGGTCGAGTTTTACTCCACTTTTTTTTACCCCGGCATCCTTAAAAAGAAATAAAAATAAAACTAGCATTTCGACAGTTTTTACAATTGGATAGTTTTATGGTTTGAAGACAAAGCCAATGATAAACGATTTTTCTCTGAAATGTCAAAAAGGATTCCGTGTAGGTTCGAAGGTAATCATTCAGACAACAATATAAACAACTTTCAGTCATTTGGAGAAATAATTTTGTCGTTATGAGCCAGGGAATGGAATATTCTTCGGCACGTGATTAAGGCGTTTTTCAAAACGCGGAAGCAATTATACGCCACACAGCACAATGTAGTTCAAGTCTGTTACACTGTGAGTAATTAAAGTGCATAATAACCTGTTACAAATTGTAATATCATTATTCTGTTTTGATATCGAGCTCATTGTCTTGTCGCCCTGGTCGGTGTTAATAAATTTTGCAATAGATTTTAACCACAGATATTAAATGGTTGATCTGCAACATTTTTCCTTTTTTGGTTGATAGCGCGAGGAGACCAATTTGAGGCGCTGAAGATTTTTACGGAATACAACGTAATATGAATTTTGAAATCTCGGTGTTTCCATTCTTGGGGGTACAATATCTGATTAACACTCTAAGCCAATAAGATTGCTTCGAGGTACAGCGAATATTCATAACAGCGGAAACACAACTTGCGATGAACAGATTTCCCCTTACCACCTTTAACGAATAGAGGAAGTGTATGCCTGTAAAATTTAACACCATTCAAACCATGACTTAAAGTTGATTTCTACTCCAACGCAGAAAAATGATGTAGTGCATTTAATTTAAGGCATCAACAGATCAACTCGTCACCCTTGATTTCTGATAGTAAAAGCAACTTTGCTCAACAATGAGATAGAAAACTAAACCACACCCAGATTACAAAACTTCCAAATCATATCCCTGACCTCAAAGATGGGTATAAACGATAATTTCCCGCACTCGCATTGTTTTGGAAAATGCTTTAAATTGTTACATAATACCTTGAACACATTGCGATTCTAAGTAAGCTAAATAGAAACGAAATTATTGTTTAAAACTGAATCAGCTCAAAAACCACAAACATCTAAAAGCTCTCAAACTGTTAAAGCTAGGAATGAATTTAATCTATAGAATTAAAACAAGCGATTTATTTCATTCTTCTTTATAATGTCAGGCACTGGGTTTAAAAAACGCTTTTACATATCTGGGAAATAACGTCGGATTGGAAATTGAACAGTTCCAAAACCTACGGATCGGATCTGGGCCGGGAAACTCGCGCTTCCAGGAATACAAATGCATCACTTTAATTTCTATTTCTACCTTCTAATTCAGCCCCTGACCTAAACACTTAAATGGCGTTGATTCAGATCCTACCACAACCGAACATAGCAACAGTTCATTCCATTTTGTTTAAATCTCGCCCATAAAAGCGCTAATGTGTAGATGGAAAAAATAAAGCGTTCTTTGTCATTGTTATTTTCACTGAACAGGAACGACACATGCCCTGGGCGACCCATGACGTGTGAAAATAAACTTTACCAAGCTCTCGCTATGCATTCGTTAATACTCACCCATGTAATTTGGCGCAGTTGTTTTTTCCCTGCCTAATCTTCTTCCCAAGCCCCCAGTGGCGGCGTCAAATGCCACAGCAAGATAGGAGAATTGACGCGAAGAGGAGATGAATGGCCTCGTCTAGGGTGTATGAAAGAGGAGAAAGAAGAAATGACTGGACATTTTTTTTTTTTTTTTTTACCGGTAAACAATCAAAAAGCTGATAAAAAAAAAATCATAAAGCGAAACAGTTGCGGCTAAATAACTCAATGGGTAAACAGAGGGGAGAAAAAGAATGGCAACATTCTTTTTCCCCTGAAAAGAAAAATTAACTAAGGCCAACTACCTGCCACAGTTAATTAAGATTTAAGAGGTCCGGGAACGGTGAGAGTCCGTAAATTCCGTTTTTCTGCTCTGTTTATTTTTGACTTGTTAATAATTTTTTAAGCTATTGACACAGAAACGAACACGTAATTAAGAACATGTTTTCGTTCTCTTTAGAGGCATCAACTGCAAACAACAAGGAATCGAAATACGGTATTGAAGGTTTCAAGCTTTGCCAATATTACCCGGCTCCATCAGTAGAAAGAGAAAAGGAAGTAAAAGAATTTAACTTTCATTGTGGCAGAGAATAGCAAATATTAAATATTAGCCTTGAAAAAGCCACCTGCGCCGGACGGCTATGATATTCAATTGAAAAAGGTAATAACGTCTAGCAGGATATGAAGTGCAATTAAATTTTATTGAAAGGATTGTAAGGTGACTAGGAAAAATATTGCAAGAAAACAAAATAATTTCCGAATAATTATTCCGTGGCTAGTTTGAATGGGGAGTAAAAAGATTACGATTTAACAAGATCTAGAAGATTTTTGCGAAATTTTGCGACTTTTGCTGAAAGTGCTATATATTAAAGGAGACGAATTTTCCAGGATTTTAACATACTCTTGAAAAATAAGGGTAATAATCTAGAAATGCCGTGCTGGTCCGGGTAGGAATCCTTTTCAAAAATAAGCTAAAACACGTGCGTTTTTTATCCCGCTCAATTATATTAATTATGAAGAAGGTTTATGGACTTAGCTATTTGGCTTCAAAGCTTGGATATTTAACGACATTTTAAGTTATTAACTGTGGGATATTGAGAACATTTTGTTAGCCGTGGGAAACTAAACGACTTAGTTTTAAACAACAAAATAATAAAGCATTGCCCGATAGGAGGTCAGACATAATTGTGGGTCAAAAGGCAGATTCTGTCTTTATGAACCAATCTTACCGACGTTAAGATAATTTGCTATTTATTTCTCAGGGAATGGCATACTTTCAGCACATTTGGCGCCGCGCTATTGTAAAACTCACAATGTGCAGTTCCTAGGTTCGATGTCCGGAATGTTTTGACATATGTAAGTCTTTGAAAATTCCCCCAGCCATCTTTATGCTTATTAAGGTAACTACCTGTGTGTCTTTTTATGGTTAATTAATAAGGATAAAAATATCAAAAGTGCGGTGATTTTTCTAACGAAAGTAAGAATAATTACGTGGAAGACTTAGCAGATAATTATCTTGAAATATTTTCCAAGTGATTTGATGGGAATGCCATTTATCAAGAACCATCTCTGCTAAGTACAGTCGACTCCCGATAACTCGAACTTTCTAGGGAAATCGAACCAAGTTCGAGTTATCGGGAGTTCGAAGCAAATAACCGGAAGTCAGCAAATAAGCAAAAAGATGAGGAGGAATGCAACCATCATACACACTTCACAGGGATGGACTGACTGAATTTGAACAAAAGTAACGACAAAGTTTTGGAATATAAATTCAGTGCTTCGGACTTCTGTACAGTGGTTCACTATTTTTTCCCGTTTTGTCACGTGCTTAAAACATGGTTCGCGTCATCGTGGGTAAAATTGTATAGAAATAATCTGAAGTAAAACAAAAATTACTTCGAGTTAGCGGGAGGTTCGAGTCATCGAGGGTTCTGGTTACGAAGGGTAGTATTAAAGTAAATGTATGAAGGAAATCCAGGGAAAATCGACTTTGGTTCGAGTTAGTTCGAGGTTCGAGTTATCGGGAGTCAACAGTATTTCCAATTTTGTCTGATGGTTACGTCAGAAAGATAAAGTTAAAAATTAAACGCTTTGCTGTGTGAATGCAACAAGGCCTATCCGGTCGATTGGTTGTAAACCACCAATTGAAAATTGAATTGCTGCTTAATAGTTAAAACTGAGTACAGCTAGCGGGAACTGCGAAACTAGACTGTATCGATACTAAACATTTCTTATTTGACTCATTATATAAACATAATTTTATTCTCATGCAAGCACCAGGAATAACTGCCTGTTTTTTTTTTCGTTAGTACAGCAAAGTTCTTGATCACCAAAAAAGCGCAGGCCAATTAAGAATAGTCTATTTTACACCAGAAAAAGCCATGCCTCGCTTATCTAGTTAATTAAAAATAATTGTGTAACACAGCTTTATATTAAGTTTTAAATGAATTTTGTATCTTTTTTCTCGTATTTTGTCGCCTTTTCAAAAACTTAGCAGACTTTAAGAAAAATCAAGGTTTTAACCGATCACAGATTTGTTTTGTCTGCTGAATAGTCTTTTTTGAAACTCGCTAACCTTTCAAACAACCCAATGAATGTGCTACAGGAGTTTTTATTCTGAAGATTATCAATTGACTAGTTTTATAAAATGCAAGCTGGAGGAAATCAAGTTTCTATGGTGGTTAAGTTGAACCAGTTGCTCTCTTTCATCCGTCGACGAAATAATCGAAAGAGTCCTGTAACGAATTAGCCGATGGGTTAACAAAGAATTAATATTCAAGAACACAAAACTTTCTGCCAAACAATTGTGTTTTTATCTGCATGACAAAAGATTAGGAAACCTAGAAAATTAGTTCCGCGTGACCAATGTTTAAAGGCATAATGACTCTGTCTTCAACATAGCCCAGGAGTGCCATGAAATAAAAGATCACAAAACAAGTTTGCAAATAATAAGTATTATGTCTGTGAAAGTGTTAGCAATAGGAAAAACAAGAAGAAAAATGAAAGGTTCATTGTATTTTCGTTTCATTCAAGAGGTCTTCTATAGTATCAAAAAAAAACTAACTGAATAAATCACGAGGGTCAATCGAATGTATTTCAACTTTATCTTAATTGCTTTCATCACTTCATAAATAAACCATAAATAAACTCAGTTGCAAGCTTTTAAAATCAAAAGTGATGAGGAGTCTACAGAAAAGCAGAAAGGCTTGAAGTAGTAGAATCTCTTCAAAGGACTTACTTTATGTTGAATGCTTGTTTAACAATTGTATCATAGAATAACGATATTTTAAAATACATTATAGGCGTGAAAAAAATGTGATCATTGGAGAATTTTTTGCCACTAGCGTTATTGCCCTCCTGTGAAAGAAGTTTTTGCTTAATACACTTTTTTAAAAAGAGCATATTACTCTACACCTTTTGTCTTTTGGTCAACGCTGCAGCTCCATATTTTTGGACAGTGAAATGACAGAAAATTGACTACCCCGCTAGTGTTCCATGACTAATGTGCCATGTGATTTGGTTTGAATAGTTTGAATTAGAAAAGCAACAACAATAGGAGAAACTATGGATTTGTTAAGAGCTCGTTAGTCCTAGCTTTTTAAACCAAAAATAAAATTCAAAACATTTTTGAGTCAGTTTAACTTCGACATAGAAAATCGAACAGTGGTACAACAGTTGTAGTCTGTTTGATTTCGTTTTGTATTACTTTTTTAACTTTGACTTCGAAGAAGCTGGAATGGTGGTTTCAACCTGTTAAACACTTAAAGCACTCTTCTTACAAAAGTCAACTATACTTGGTTGTGTAATAAACGCGTTCAGAATTTCCTTATATTATCATATAAGAGTTTGTTTTTCACTCATTTTCCTGCGTATATGAAAAATATGTTTTCACTCCGCTCCTCTTCCGTGATCTTCGAGGCAACTACATTCTCTGAGCTATCACTTGGTAAACCTAAAACAACTAGCTACCTATGGTCTTATCTCCTTTTCTTACTTTTCAGCTAAGCAGTTGAATGCACTGCCTGACTCGACTTTTTTCGCACTAGTGTTTTTGGAGATTTTAAGACCGAAATACGGGGTGTTAACTGGTTTATGCAGATTCTTTATACTTTCATATCATTATATTTAACCTTTTTCCTACTGAGTTCTTTCTTTCATTCATTCTGCGGGTGAATTAAAAAAAATAGATAAGGTTTAAAATATTAGTTTCTTTTATGTGTAGACTTAATTTTTTTCTTGTAATGTATTCTAATGTATTGTGCTTGAAGATATTAGCTTGCAAGCTACTAAAAAAAATTCGAGTGTAAATTGTAAAGTTTAGCCTCGTTCGCAGGCTTCACTGTCCCTTACAGAACGAGTGGGAGAATGGGAGAGAACGGAGAGGGACATTGATGCCTGCCAAGTATTGACAAGGTGATGACCTTCTGCGCATGTTGGCTCGCGCATACAAATCTAATTTGTGTACGGGATAGGGGGAATTTTGAGAGACAAAAGCCGTTTACCGGGACCTACAAGAGTTTGTTCCTTTGTGAAAATGGCTTGAGAAGCCTCCAACCGTACGCACATGTATGCTTATGTGTGTTGATGACGCGGGCGATGGATTGCAAAAACTAAAGCCAAGGCGTTATACAAGGATAAAAGAATAAGCAAACATTGTAGAGAGCTACCAAAAAAAATTATATGTGTTGATGTACAGCGCGATCCAATTATGCAAAACCAAACACTAAACTTAGCAACAGTTAAAACTTAAGCAAAAAGTGATTTTACTTTAACCGTGAAACTGGTATACTACGCACTATAGAGAGAGTCCTTATTTTTACGTCGGTAGCTCGAAGTAGTCATCTGGCAAACAAACCTGAGGCCGACGGTACGTTCATTTTCTTAGGGGACTTGACTTGTAATAATGTCTGACGAAAACCCCCAGGGGACCCCGGGTCCAGTCACTGGTCCACAAGGGTGAAGGACGCTGTCCACACTCTTCGATTTTTGGCAGGAAATTCCACGACATTTTTTGCTACCGTTCTCGTCCTCAGGTGTGACCGGAGTTACCTGCGGAGGAAGCTACATAAAGTTTATGTAACCACTATTCAAGGTCAAAGTTAAAAAAAAAAAAATTCGAAAGAAATAAGACTTAAAGGATCGGAGATGTGTGACAAAATTTATCGAGACTGAAACAACAAGTACTGCCACCAAATTAAGTGAAACGTTAAAATAACCGCTGAAAACGTTAAAAAGGTATATATAACACAGCACATGAAACTGAAGGCACGGATGGACAAACTCGAAGAAGATTAAAACAGATTACAATTGCGGTTTGAGAAAATTTGTTAGCCTTACAGCTTTTCAAAGTTTATTTTTGTTGTTTGTTACCCGGGGAGGCCTTAGTATGGTGGTGAAATGACTTTGTTTACCCACTTGATAAAACCACATTCTGGTTACTAGTCTTATGTGCAGACATGCGGTCTACTTCCGCTAAAACTAAAACATCGAGCTTTCCTACGATCACAGAATTCCAGAAGCTTGGTTCTGGGTTTCAAATATAACTCTCATTTTTTAGTACGTGCAAATACACTAGGTTGAGAAGCTAATGCACAGCAGTACAGCTTTGAGCTGAACAAAAGCACGGTTAGAACATCAGGGAGCCAAGATCAAAACGTTACTGGTCTGATTAACAGAAGTGCAGTCTCCTTTCGCCATTACTAAAAAGTAGAACTTTTCCTGCGTTTAAGGAATTCTCAACGGATGGCCATGGATTCCAAATAAAACTCGAACCTTGTTTGGGCGTAATAGTACGGCAGCGTGACAGGCAAATGCACTGGGTATGCAAATTGTTGAGAAGCTAATGCACAGCAGTACAGCTTTGAGCTGAATAAAAACACGGTTAAAACATCAGGGAGCCACGAGCCGTAGTTACTAGTCTGATGAACAGACGTGCAGTCTCCTTTCGCCAATACTAATAATTAACAGAACTTTACATGCGATTAAGTAATTCTCAAAGGATGGCTCTGGATTCGAAATAAATCTCAATCATTTTTTTGGGCGTAATTTGTACGGTAGCGTGGCATGCAAATGTACTAGGTATGCAAATTGCTGAGAAGCTAATGCACAGCAGTACAGCTTTGTGCTGAATAAAAGCACTGTTAAAACACCAGGGAGCCCCGAACACTGCTAGGCAATTAACAGACAGAAGCACATGCATGAAAAATAGTAGAGCCCCAACCAAGCAAGCCCCTTTTCAACTAAGGCTCCGCCTAAAGCGAACGGTTCTTCGCCACACCTAAAATGAGCCCCCCGCTTTCACTACGCTAAGAGCTTCCATTTGAATAGTCATGATCACAAGGGATTTCACCCACAGACTCAAACGTTAGGTCTGCATACTAAATAAATAGTTGCGTGTGAAACTAACGCTGAGGTTTCATTTGAATGGTCTGCACACCAAAGGATTTTATCCACAGACTCAGTAGTTAGAGCTGCACACTACGAATATTAATACAGTGCCATGTGTTGGAGATACTCCTAAAGAACTGCATGAGCCATTCGTTTGTATGGTAACAACATGGAATTTCGACGACAGGTTAAACTCCGGCAAAACATCTCGCCATAACTTGGTTTACGAGTACATTTATTTTGAGTATTTTGGTTCAGACGCCACATTAGATTTTCACGTAAATCAACCATACTGAAAAACTAAAAATACAAACAAAAGAAGGAACAATATGGCCGAGAATTTAAAAAAATGATGCAAATAAGAAAAGAGCAATAATTCGCCTCAGTCTTTTAATTCATAAAAGATGTATCTATTGATTTGCGAGAACAGTCGTTTGTTTTCGTTCCGGGTGTAACCTACCATAAATTTGCAGGCAAAACTCAGGTATATGCACCTGTCAATCCACTGTTTCTGATCACCAATTTTCTTCGATCGATTATCACACCATGGTGCGAATTACTTTTCACTTGGTGTATGCAAAATCAAATTAAAGAACCAATTAATATGAATTTCTATTTTAATAACCAGACAAAGAACAATAACGAAAGCTAAGGAGTCATTTTTTCCGCCTCCTTTGCACTTGGTTTGGATTAATAAGAAGGAGTTCACGCTTTTTTTTCTCAATCTAAAGTTATTTGTTACAGAATTGACAAGCTTATGACCTTGTTAAGTACTAGTTCAGCTATGTTTGCCAAAGGGATTATCCTCTTATATGGTATGACTGAAATATCGATGGCATGACTCAATGAGTAAAACAGTTCCAAATGAAAAGAAAAGAAAATTTGTCAAAAAAAAACCCAGCTGTTAAATGCTCTCAATAATTGCCATATACTTCCACGCTTTCTAGATTAGCTTTAAGCTTCTGGCTTTAAAGTTTGACTTTCAAGAAAAAAAATTAAAATGAAGAAAGAAAATGTTAAGTGAATGAAAAAGATGTACAAAGGGCATCACCCATAATCTAAATCGTTAGAATAAGCGTTTTGGCAAACATTGCCCCGAAAAATTCATTAGTTGTGCAAGCACTTTAGATTTCTCTTTTTACCGGAACCGAACACGGCTGGCTCCTATTTTTTTTTTACCTGTTACTGAGATTTACGTGCGCAAAAGCGGCTAGTGCTCACAAATGTTGAAAATATATGAATTTCACACAACCGTGTCGAGATTAACAATGACAAAAGGAAGAATTAACGTAAACAAGATTTGCGTGGGAATATTTTAGACTTTATAGAAGCTGTAAAACATACGATCAGAATCAGCCAATCCTGTCAACATGTGTTACATTTCGCAAGTATATCTGAGCTGAAAAACGCAGTTTTTAAATGACAAAATAAAATGTTATGAGAATATAACAACCCTATATGCTTCGTTGACAATGAAAAGTAATCTTCTTTCGGTAAACCATGTTAGTAAAAACCTCTACCGATAAAGTTCATATACAATCTATGACTGGTTTTCAGTGTCACGCCATTCAAAATAGATCAAAATAAAAATCAAAACCGTTCAATAGATAAAGTCCAGAATCTGGGAAATGAAAGGAGGTAAATATGCAAAGACCCTCGCCAAGATTCAGGTCAGAGGAATATTTCGTATACGAGATATCCGAAGAAATGTTTTCAGAAAATTAATAGAGATTTGTATGCAGACGCCATGCTGGTGACCATCCGGATGAGCAAACATCTGTTGCCAAGTTTTGCTACAAAAGCATGAATTTATTCTTCGAGGAACTCATAAACATTAAAGTAACACTTTTTCTAATACATGAACTGTTTAGATAGCAAAATGTCCTGAAATAAGTCATTTGTTTAACATACATGACAGCTCTCTCGGCTGTCATGTAAATGCCGCGTCATGTAAAAGCTTAGAAATTCAAGCGTACTCTAACACAAAACCAAGAACCCTTTTGAAGCGAAAATTTGTATGAAAATTAGTTCTCAGCTGCTCTAATACATCGTGAAAGTAAAATATCGGTTCTAACGATAGTTTTGTAGTTCGAATTTTAGTGACGTCATATGAAAATCAACAATAGTCAAACGTCTACTAATGGTCACTTACAGTATTGTCTCGACTAACAGAGCATTGTTAACCTCTATATGACGCCGGGCCATTTTTCCACAACTGCCATGGCAACAACCACTAAACTGCATCCATGGGTCACAAAAATCGTCCTCACAACTTTAATCTGACAGCGAACGAGAAAAAGGGGGCGGACATGGGGTGGGGAAGGGGAGGGAACGGACAGAAAGAAGATAGAACCTTTTCTCCCTCCCCCCCCCCCCCCTTACCTCATCTGACCTTCTCCGACGCTTCCCCTAAGGGTCGCTAATTTTACTCTCCCTAATCGTCATCTTTTATAAAATCAAATATGGCGACAATACTAACAAGCAGCTTTCTTCTGCCAATGCAGGGGTATCACAACAGCGTTTTTCTTCCAAATCTCGCCAAGATTTCATTCACTCAAACAATGGATCCATGGGTCTTAGTCATTGGTTCAAGAAATCTGTGAGAATTTTTGGATGATTTTTCGAATGGTTTTATTAATGGATGATAATTAGGGAAGGGGGTGTTTAAATTTATGGAAAGTTGTAAATGTAAAATTTTTTAAGCTGGCGAAGGCAAGCGTGAAGTGAGCGAGAAGCGCCAGACGTGCGCGAAATATCTTTTTCCTGCGCCTTTCCCGCCGCGCGTTCACAAGCAAGGTTGTGCACTTGGCCTCATTTTGAAAGTGAGGGGTTTTGATACTCGGAAGTGGCCTATCAAGTTTTCTTTTCAGTGGTGAAGCGAAGTACGACTTAAAATTGTACTGAACGGTCATTCATCGAACACACCAACTGATCGGCCTTTAAAATGTAAGTAAAAGACTTTATGGGTTATTGATGGAGTGATATAGTTTGCGTGGAAGGGATTCAAAGAATGGAAAAAAAGAGAAGTCCCGCACCCAAGAACCCAAAAAGGTGCGCGTCCCGCGCCATGGATCCCTTTCGCTCTTTTTATGTCCAGGGTTGAAAGCTGTGGCAAAAATTCGCTGGCAAAATCAGTGTTGATAAATATTTCAGAAAAAACAAAAAACCACAGCAACAACAAGAACAAAAACAAAAACATTGCCATTACGTTTTGAAGTGAACCGGCCTTCCAGAATGGCTGATGAGAAGATTAAAAGCCCGGGAGGGGGACTTCGCATATGAAATGGGTGGGGATGCTCGTCGGCTCGCTTAGGGGTGTAAATTTCGGATTTTGGTCTCACTTAGGGTGTTCTGGGCAAAACGCCATCATATTTAGCCGTGAAGGTCTCGTTTAGGGTTGCACGCGAAAAAAACACAAAAATATATATTTGATATGTATATTTTTAATGCGTTTTATTTACTCCATTCATATAACCCAAGTTTTCTCATTTGTCTGTGTTTTAACATGGTCTCTTTTAGGGGTCAAAAAAAGTTTGGGCCACGCACAGATCGGTCTCCTTTAGGGGTTTAATTCAAAATTTCCGACGAGCATCCCCACCCCTTTCATATGCGGAGTCCCCCCCGGATTAAATGGCTTAGCACATGCTGCAAAAGAGCTAACTGAGTCTTTTACAGATGGGACTACAGTTGCTAAAATATCGGATATACTTCCTTTCTTTTCACCATATTTTATTTTTCTCATCTTTTATATTCTCATTGCTAAATTTGCCCATTACTTATTCCAAAAATCTCACTTGTGCTAAATACGCGACAATTTGATGAATAAATAGTTATTTATAGAGCTTTCTGCAGAAACTTGTCAAACTTGAGGGTCGTCAACGCGTACATTACCGTGCGAACAGAGGCCAGGAAGATCGAAGGGCCTCTGCTCGCAGGGTACGCGTGCATTGGTGCATGTGACTCATAGTGATAAATCTTACCCTCCCGAATATCCTGTTCATTTGAAACTTACTTGTATGGACCTCTGAATAAGCGCCAACTGCCTACAGTCGACTCCAGATAATTCGAACATTCAAGGGAAATAGAAAAAAGTTCGAGTTATCGAGAGTTCGAGTTATCGAGGGTAAAATTATATAGAAATGATCTGAAGGGAAATGAAAATTGATTCGAGTTAGCGGGAGATTCGACTGTATAATACTCTGAAAGCTCCCGTATTCCTGCTAAAAGCCATGCCAGAAAGAAACTAGCACTAAATATATTTGCATAAGCTCGGAAATCAAATGGTCGATTTATTTCCTTTAGGCATAAGGAGAGAGAAAACCCTTTGAGGTTTATTCGCGGCCTTGTAATGACTACATTCTGTATACACCATCGATCTATTTTGGCCTTTCTTGATTCCCCTTTTAGGCTGGTCAAAGCTACTGAAAGGATTCAACGGCCATTTCCTCTTGGGTGACGGCTGCATTTTAATACGAGGCGATGAAATGGGTTTAACCCTGGGTTAAACGGAGAGAATTATATTGCTGATGGCTGAAAATTGACAAATCGTCAAAAATCTAATTTATAACCGATAAGAACGGAAGAGTTTCTGCTGCACGCGCCCCTTCACGTAATCACCCCCAAGGGATTTTAAAATGATGATTCGTAGAAGCCCGGGGGCACTCAACAGAGTCTTACACAGGGGAGATCTGCCCAAAGGGCAAACCCCTTAACCCTTTAAATACCATTTTGGACAGCAGAGGTACCCCTTTCGTGTACCCTCTATTGACAACTAATGGTACCCCTTTCACATCCTAGTTTAGAACGGGGCTGTAAATGCGTTGCCTTTTTTGAAAATATGAATTAGTCACTACAGCAGAAAGTTTTAGTCTTGACTTTTTTAAAGCCATACAATGCATCTGGCTGCCCCTGTAGCTCTTTTTACAGAGCGGGGAGACAGATCTCTCCCTACCCTTAAATATAATTCAACTCGTAAAAAATCGTGCCCCTTCATATACATGAAGCTTGAAAAAAGGTACCTCTTTTGGGTGGAGCCTACCCGTATTGGCCATTACAGGGAGTACCCCTCCCCCCGTGCATAGAATAGCTGTTACTAATATTACAGTGCGCGCAAGCACACTTATCACGGTGATTTTAAATGGTGATAATAGCTGACCAAATTGGTTTCTTCAACAGAGAGGAAATTCAACGGATAACTTCACCAAATGACCAGCATTTCTGACAGAATATTAAAAACCCAGCCAATGCCTGTGATGGAAGTGTCGCAATTCAATTATGGTTCCATCAATAGCAACGCGGAGTCAAATGATATCGATGAAACCGACTCGATTTGGGAAACTGAAAGTAGACCTTTGGCCGTGGAACTTGTAGAAAACAGAACAGAATTTACCTTTAATGTGCTGAAATTGCTAGGTCTTGCCACAAGTGAGAGATCAACGAGGATCGGCCGCTTGTATCTTGTGTTCGCAGCTGCAGTTGTCTGGTTACCTCCGATGTCGTTGTCAATTTGTGTGGCGAAAAACCCGACCATGTCCTCGCCGACAGGCCTGCCGACAGTCCTGCTTTTCTCAGGACTTGCACTATCCCATAATTTTGGAGCACTCTACGGCTACAGACATCGTGGGCGACTTCTCAGGAACATCTACTTGGCCTTTGAACAAGCTAACTTTGGCCGATCATGTGTGATCGTGACAAGCATTTTTGGAATTCTGACGTTACCATATCTTGTTTTGCTGATTTACCTGTATGTCACGCAATCCAGTAGACCAGTGCCATGGCTTCACATCTGTATTGTTTACTTCCTTGGGTATATTTACTGTGGAATGGTAAGCGTGGCAGCGAATTTGATTTTCAGTACAGCGTGTTCGGCTATAAACCTTAGAATACTCAATTTCAAGAGAATGTTCAGAGGTTGGTCAAAGGGCCTGACCGAGGCTCTGAATGAATTTCAGGGACTATGCGATTGTATGCACCGTGAGGTCGAGGTTATAAAATGGTGGCTTTTTGTCAATTTTATCAGTTTTATTGTCATATGGCTGGTTGATTTCCATTTGTGGCAGATTCTGGCCTCTGGAGAGGGTGAATCAGATGTGGTCAGACTTGTGTTTTACAACTGCTCGTGGTCGGAGCCTTTATCAGCGCCCAAGCTTCATCTCCCCGATCGTGTGATCACTGTCTGTGAAATGTTCTTTTCAAGCCTCGTGTTCTTCTTTTTCATGTCTCCTATGTTCTGGGCTGTCATGGTAACGGTCAACTGCAACCGATTCCGCGAATGGATCAACCAAACTCGCATTCACACGGATGAGAGACCCTTGGGCCACCTTAGTGTGACCTCGTTAGATTTCTTTATCAACCGCGTTCAGATGGCCAGTTACTTTGCCTTCAGACTGTTCGGTGTAAGTTTGACCAAGGTCTTGATTTCTGTAACGGGTTTGATGACAACAGTCCAGTTTGTATTGGAAATCGTTACTAAAAAGCTACTTCCAGCGTAGTTAAGGTGGCTGATCGCAGTTTTGCGGGCGGTCAGTGGTAACTCGCGTGACGGCGTGTGTTTTAAATGAGACAAGCAAACATGGCGGAGAAAAAGCAATGGTACAAAGAAGATGATTTCCCAAGATCTACTTATTGGCAGAATTTTTACTTTTATCGTATTTCAATTAATGAGAACTTTAAAATGGAAGTTGAACGACGAATTTTGTGACACATCAGAAGCCCATTTAATAATTACAGTACAATTATATTATTAACTATCTAAAAACCTGTCTGTTAAAATTTGGTCAAATAAGTTTCAAATGGTAATGATTATTTACAGTAAGCTGTGTGCACGTTTATAGGAAATCTAATGAGCGAATTTTACGTTAACTAGGCAAAAGTGAAATTTTAAGGTTGTATTCAATCGTTCATGTTGCCATGGAAACTACGAAAACGTCAAATTTTACCCGTCAATCAAAATCTTTCATCAGTATGTTTTTCACTTGCCACGTGTCAGCTTGTAAACCGCAACCTTTCTCATGCCATGATTTTGCAAATGACATATACTCACAAACTACCAAAACAATGTTCAGTCACCTTAATGTCATCTACGTGGAGTCAATTCTCGTGATGGATGTCACATCTCGAACGCTTTCCTCCAGCGTTTCCAAGACAACATCTAACAACATCAACCGTGTTTAGTTGTACTGTTGTAGCCTGCATAACGGACGTTAGTTTCGCGTTTTTCGGACGTGAAAAAGCAAGCGGGAAGCAAAACTTCAACTTTAACCTCTAAACTTTATTCATTCAATCACACATCCAATTTACAACTTCATGATAGCTTCCATCCGCGTAGAGAAGAGCCTAATCGAGGTGGGGAAAGAGACACACAAATTTAGAGAAAGGAAAGGAAGAAAAGAGAATTTACAAACAGTACCAGCTGCCGTAAAATAAGAATTAGAGTACGAATAGTATGAATTAAGTTATTGAAATTACGATGTTAACTACTCAGAGAATATAAGTTAAGTCGTGTTCCTGAGCTAGTTAAATTAATGTTAATGCATGGTTTCAGTGATTTCACGATAGTCGTCAGATTTAGTTAAGATTTCAAAGAGCTTACTCCTTATCTTTTTTCGAAAGCGATCGAGGAGCGCGAGACACGCGCGACGGGGGAAGGGTGTCTCGCGCTCCCACGTCCAGTTAGTGCTTCGCATGCCCGAAAAAACGCGCGAAAAACGCGCAAAAAACCGCGTCTGTTGTGCTGGCTAGTTCAGTTGCTATTCGTGTCAAACAAGGTTGCTAAAAAGTCAGTGTATTTTCGATTGTTTTTCGCTGCTCTGTGCATACTACAATAAATGTTAGCAATAAGCCAGAGAAAATTGTTCAGATTGTTGTTTTATCGTGCGCCGTGATCACTAGAAGCCCAATCTGCTTAACTTTTTTAAGGGTGTGTAAAGGAATTCAGGCGATTGCTATTTAGGAGTCAAATAAGTAATAAAAAGGCACTAGAATCTCTTATCCCTATGTGCAATTGCTTAAATTTAAATAACCACTGCGACGATCGTATCTTCATTTAAAATTTGTATTTCCGCAGTTCACATCATCTTCATGTTTCATTAATTTCACGGGTTAAGATTTCGATGAAGTCAAAGAATTCGCCTGCTCCCAATGTATGAGTCTTCATAGCTCCAATGGCAGAGAACTGCAGCGCTAACACAGAGGCCATGGGTTTGAATCCCATTAAAGTTTATTTGCAATTGATTAAATTGCAATAACCACCGCGATAACCCTGCGACGGTCATATCTTAAGTTAAAATCTGTGTTCTTGTGTAAAAAAGTTGCTGGTGATAATATGTTTTCATTTTTGTTCTTTTCAAAGTCATGGAAAAAGTTTTTTTTTCCCTTGATTACTATTATTTTTCCTTCAAAGTCATGGGACAAGTTGTTTTGCCTTAATTTATCCTTTTAAAATTACTTACAGCAGAGAAAAAATACGTAATTCCTCGGATAAGGGCCACATTTGGGACAAAAAGGGTTACATGTAAAAGGCATCGCCCCTGAATAAACGCCGCGGCCCCGATATAATAAAAATTAAGACGTTAATTCTGTTTCTTGATACGGAAAATAATAATACCGTGATTAAGTCAATTCTTTGTCGCGTTCAACTTTCAAATAAACACCGCCCTAGAATAAGCACCGCATGTAAGAGGTGAAAAATTTAACAAGCTCCACGACGCTTATTCGAGTAAATACGTAAGTAAGTGTAAGACCTTTAGCACTGAAAATTTAAGCCTAAGATTTGCAAACGACCTCGGACGTCCGAGAATCAGGCTACTCCCCCCCCCCCCCCAAAAAAAAAACGCCTCTGAACTATCTCAAATTCAGAAGTTTTCTCGTTTTTCTTTTTTTTGGAAAAACATGGTCTTATTTGCGAACCGTTGACCACATAAAGTGGGTACCGTATATATTCGATTAACCGCCCTGGGCGCTTATTAAATTTTTGAACCTTGAGAGTGGGCGCTTATTCGAGACTGGGCGCTTTTTAAATTTTCACCATTTTCAGCTAGTGAAATGTGTTTATTTTACAACAGAACAATAAATGCTAATAACAAAACGCGAAGAAGTAACAATGCGAGGTTTCTGTAAAATACTCTGAAGAAAACTCCGTCCTCGGGGAAGTCTCTTATTAGAATTTATTCACTCAAGTGGGTGGGGTGGGGGTAGCGCTTATTTGAGTTTGATTCGAAGGAGGAGGGGATGGGCGCTTATTCGAGCCTGGGCGCTTATTAACTTTTTCTGCCATGAGGATGGGCGCTTATTGGAGGTGGGCGCTAATTCGAGGTTGGGCGCTTATTCAAATAAATAGGGTATTTCAACTAAGGGGGGGAGGGAGAGCGGAGCGTAAGGTTGAGGACTGCCATTCCCTTACAAGGATACATAACAAGACTTGAACTGTATTATAAGACTTTGTAATTCCCATAACTTTGCTTAAAATTTGATCAAGGTTCCCCAAAATTCAAAAGATGTTCCAAATTGTAAAGGTTACCGAAAAGTTGCCGAGCAATTTATGACTAAGGTTGTAATTAGCAGAGATTGAGAGCCTTGCACAGGATTTTTTTATTTTTATCTTTTTTTATGTGTGTGACAGCAGTACGCACTTCTTTCAAACAAACCTTAAGGGCTTAGCGCTTAAGGGCTGGTTTGTTTTCTAAAAACATAATATAGAATAATATAGAATAATATAGTATAATATAGAACAAGAATTGAAGAAGAATTGTGAATGCTCGAAGATTTTTTTTATTTTCGCTTTTTGGCCACAAAATTCACAGGTAGAACAGGCTTGAAAACTGTACTCAATAGGTCAGTGTTTCGGGATGTGAAGCATGGGTTTGTGGATATTAAAAAGGCGATTCATTTGGTCAGCCGTGCCGCCGGTGTGTGGATCAATCTTGTCCCCAGGGCACTTTTCCTGCCCCTCCTACATTTAAAGGGAAAGGCGGTCTGGACACGAGTTCGCAAATCAAAAAGGAGGACAATAACGATACTTCATCATGTTCTAGTGGCTTGAAAGAAAACATTGTAGAAAGATAAGAAAATGTTGTAACTAGCTTTAGCAAGCTAAACCTTATACAGTCATATCGCGGATCGATTGTTTAGTTGTAAAGTTATATTGGAAGGAAATCAGGAAATGATGTAACTTTACTAAAGCAATTTATCAAAAGCTTTGAAGTCAAGAAATAGGGAAAAATGGTTCTTTGATAGGATATTCAGCAACTCTGTGTAAGTAGAAAACATCAAAAGCATCTTCAACATTTGAGACCAGCTTTTGAGTAATTCTGAGTAATTCTAAGCATCTAACAAATTGGAGCATATTGTAAGAAGAAATTAAAAGAATAATTATATTTTATAATTTAAACGGCCATGTTTTGATTGGTTAGAACGTCTCATACATCCGTCTTCCTTAAATATCCAACGTTCTTTCATCCAAAAATATTTGGCCCGAGTACTTATTCTGTCGATCAGTACTTTTTTCCCCGAAGGAGAATAGCGACAAGTCATGAAGCTCGCAGCCGCAGGCTTAACACGAGGTTAAGGCCCGTTCAGGTGTCGATCTTTCGCGGTGAATCTAGCGGGCGGGCTTGCAAACGAGCCGACAATTACGGCCGCTAGTTTTTCTCTTCTTTATGACTTCAGCTCAATAGCCGGTTAAAGACGTTCAGATAGTGCTAGTGGTGTGCGGGGCGAAGTCCTCCTCCCGTTTCCTGCTCATGCGCAACTCTTTGCGCTGTCCCCACAATCTGAACGGCTGGAACGGGCTAACAGGTCGGTAACTTTGTGAAATGTTGGCGAATTTTCCTGGAGTTGACTGAACTATCAGGGACCGCATTCATGTTTTAAAAGAGAATGGAAAATTCGTCACCGCAAAAAGTGCTCCAAATATTGTGATGCGTTTGCAGACTTTCGCTTTATTGAAGCTCTCGTCTCCCAATTAAAAAGCTCGACTTCGTGGTTAAATCAATTAAGAAAATAATGAAAAACAGCTCATTGATAAAACAGTTTTTGTCTGACCGCGTTGTTAATCACTTAACTCTAAATAATAGTCATCAATTCTTAAATCATCATAATTTACAATACCCTATATAGCTTCCTCTGAAATGGAATAGGACGCTATATGGCACATTCTATTCTTGTCCGTAAACTTTATCAATCATAATTTTATATTGACTACATGAATGACTCCGCGTGGGACTTTGTGGATAGCCTCGGGGTAATATAACGGCTTATACTTTCTCCTTAAAGTAACACCTGGCTTTGTTTAAAACAGATGGCTTTGAAAATCCGTGTATTAATTTTCACGTAACTATTATCATTTACGACTGTTTATCCAGTTAACGTTTTGTTTACTATATCTTTTAATAAGCAAGTTTTCAAATGGCGTTTACTGTATAGTTGCGGATTAGTATTAACGTTGACTTTTGATAAGATTTATCATTATCGCACTTCAGTGATTGATATAGGTGATACAATCTTTTATATGTATTTGATAATGCAGGCAGATGACAGAGTATTTGTTTTTTATCTTATTCATTGACAATACTAGACTAGCAACAGTGCTTAAACCACGTGGCTAAATTTAAACTAATCTCCAAGTAAACCCTGTATAGTCAGTATATAGTGTGTGATAAGTGTATCTATTGATTTTACGCCCAAAAACAACAGTCAAAAGTTAATGCTTTCAAGAAAGTGCTAAAGAGATTAACGGTTAGTAAACAATGGGCAAACACGCTAGCTTCACTATTGGTCAGTAGTCATGACGTCACCGGATGATTTTTCCACCGGTAAATTTCGCGCCAAACAGATATGAAAAGTCCTATAAAAAGGTATAACCAACCGGGGAAAGAAAAATTGGCAAGGACTTCTTGAAAAATCTAGTGTTCCTGTTGGCTTTTTGTCTCTGGCGCTCATTTTATCTTGGTGACCGCTAGCATTTCTCTCTTTTTTTTTTACCACCGCTAAAAGTTTCATATTTTTCTTCCAGCGAAATTGGTCTCAAACAGAACAAAACTTTCGAATAAAAAGTGCATAAAAGCAAAATTGCAGTGCTCACAGCGCGCTCGTTTATCTCCTTGTAGGAATGTCAGAATGACAAAAAGTTGCGGGTGTTGCATAAAACTTTTTTTTACGGGAAAAATAGCACGTAAATTTACTGGACCTATGTATAAGGTCCCATATCCTTCCTGTTTTTACTAAAATTAACGAGATCTATTCCTGAGAAGAGAAAAAAGAAGTTTTTCTTATACATAATTCGTTGTAGTGCGCTTTGTTAACCTCTGATGTACGAACCGTCTTTCAGAAAAAAAAAAACGACGAACAATAATCATTTTCAACAGATGTTCAAGTCAAATACCGATTGCATGCAAATTTTATTTCAACGAGAGGCTTAAAAGTGTTCGAAAAGACTAGACACCTTCTTTACACTCCTCGATGTTGAACTTAAAAACATAGAGTGAGCCTTTAATAAAGTACTATATCAAAATTATGTTTGCCCTTAAATGAGCCCGTAGGTTACCACGTAAAACAGGAACTTGCGATGGTGCTAAGTGCGTTCCATGCAACACCCGTAGGTGTATCCATAATGGATTCATAAGTGACCTACTTAAGTGAGCGCTTATTAAAAAAGTGTAGGGTTTATACAACCGGGCCGTAGAGCGTGGTGTTTGCAGTCTATCACCTATACCACAACGTCACTGAGAATTTGCTGGCGAGCATTGGTTTGATTTGAAGCTATATAGCAACAACCCTAACCTTAAATAGAAGCTGACCGTTTGGAGTCAGGGTTTAACCCTAATCACCATGGTGCATAGCCCTAATCACTATTTTCAGGGCTTAACCCTAATCAGTATTGTAGTGCTCGAAACCGAAGCGATAAGGAATACTAGGTTATATAATAAACTTCATAGGGTGTCCACTAAGGAGGTTTAGGTCGATCGGATCTAATGCTAACCTTCACCCTCTTCGATTTTGGCAAGGCAACTTCATGACATTTTTTTTTTCTACCGTTTTCGTTCTTAGACTCCACACAGTCAGTGTAACCGGAGTTGCATGTGGAGGAGGCTAAATAAAGTTTATGTATGTATGTATAAAATTCAAATTTTAACCACCATTTAAAGTCAAAGTTAAAAAATAAATTCAAAAGACACAAGCCTTACAGGATCGGAGATGTGTCACGAAATTTGTCGCAACTAAAACAGCGAGTACTGCCACCAAATTGAGCGAAACGGCTAAAAATAACCGCTGAAAACTTTAAAAAAAGTATATATAACACAGGAAATGTTCTCTTGAACAGCAACAGCACAGTAACTTTTAGGGAGTTAAAATAACTCCAAAAATGGGGTAAAAATTTTAGGTACAGGATAACTCCATTTTTGGGGTTACTTAATTATTATTCCAACTCCAAATGTTTACTCCTAAAAATCATGGAGTTACAAAAAACTCTAAGAATGGGATTATTTTAATTTACTCCTTAGATGAGATGTTTTAACTCTTTTTGGAGTTACTTTAACTCTAAAAGTAGAGTAAAAGTTTTAGGTACGGGATAACTCCTTTTTGGGGATTATTTTAACTCCTCAATTTTAACTCTATATCTGGAGTTACTTTAACTCTGGAAGGAGAGTAATTTTTACTTCCTCAGGAGCAGAATAATTTTGCTCCATCGGTTGAAGAGTATTTGATTTTAACTCCATCAGTTTTACACCTAATCTGGGGTTAAATTAACTCTCCTCGATCGCGTTTGTTTCCCATGACAGGAGCAGCTGACTTCAAAGTAAAACTCTTCCTGAAAGATAGGTTTAGAAACAACAATAAACGTTGAGAGCTTGATACTAATACACAAATCAGCATATTTGACAAAAGCACAAATATTATGCTATTTCATGACTGAAATACTGTCTTTCTCTTCATAAAACAATAAAAATAAACTGTTCAATAACATATTCTACATTCGCGGTCGTCCAGTTATTGCAATGAATCTACAACATAGCTATCACAATCGCTCAAAAATGAAGCAATGACAAATTTATTTACAATTTAAGACTTGACATTGCTTCAGTTGGCAAGCCAAGAAGAGCGAAGAAATAACTTAGTAAATGACTGTTAAATATCCTTGTGCTATATTCAAATTCGCACTGAATTTGTATTAGCTGTTAGAAGGCTGGGCAATTAAATATGCCATCACCATCTTCAATTTTACCCATTCTTAACTTTCCAATTTCTGACTTAGTTTGTTTTGCTTAAAGCAGTTATTGTAATGTTTTGCACGGCCTCCTACAAAACAGAAAACTCGTGTTTCGGCGGCTACATGTTCTGTCACTATCAAGTACACAGTAACACTCCAAAAGTGGCTCAAAGCCCTGATCGTTTTTCTTTCTTATTGCAGATCAAGTAGAAAATACTCTATTCTATTTTGTGATTAATCGATAGGGTTATGACTTCTACTTCATGTAGAGCTATGGGGTAGCGCGCTGTAAAATGTGACTTCCACTTTTGGGCTCGGGAAACCCACCTCTTCTTTGACAAGTTGATCAACCGTTTGTTGCTTCACCTCCGATCAAGAGCAGTTCTCGGCCTGCCATTATACAATTTAACTTTTAAAATAAACCAAAAAAGTGTGTGAGCTTATATCCAGTCATATGAAGCTTATATATAAAAATAGAAACTCAAACCACGGTTTATAGGGTATTGATGAAATTCACGCATTCAGCGAACTTCCTTATGGCAAGCCAAATGTAGCAATATTCAATTCGTTTAATTTTATATGTAGTTTTGTATTATGTGTTCAACTATGCGTTTAATATTCAACTTATATTCAACATTCAACGCGTTATTCACTATTCAACTTCGCATTCAACATTCAACTATTCATTTTATATTCAATTCCTTATTCACCCATTGAATTATCTATTCAACAATTTCAACCATTTATTCAGCATTCAACTTAAATTTTTAAAACATTCAACTATTCATTCAACATTCAACTTTAATTCAACATTCAACTATTCATTCAACATTCAACTATTCATTCAACTCTTTTGAGCCTTCACTACTTCGGGTCAGTGACACAGATCATTGCTTGTTAAAAACATGGCGGCGGCGGCTAGAATGCCAGCTACGAAAATAGAAGCTTATGAAGATGACACAAGGCTCCACTTCGATGGGGAGTCTGACTTTCCAAGGTTTTTTGACTCGGTTCTTCAAAGAACTGACCAGATTTCCCAGATGAAAGTAGATGAGGAAATTGTGGAGCAGCATATTGTCGTTGTCGATCAAACGGTGCGTTTGCTTCGTATACCCAGGTATACCCCGAGACAGCAGTGCGAATATTAACGCCCATGACAAAGAAACCTTAGATAATCTCTTATCAGCGTTCAGTGATGTCGATCAGCCCTGGAGCAATGTTTAGCCAGAGCAGCCGTGTCTCCCACCACAATTGTATGTGTATGACCCAGAGGGCCCCTCTCCTTCAGAAGAAGATAACAACGTTGTTCTCGAACCAATTTCTTTAGATAAAAGGCATTCAATAGAGTGCTATGTGATGGATGTTGTTGACCCTCTAACCCAGTCCACTCAACTGGGTATCGATCTTTATATTCAAGCCCTAGACCTGGTCAGGGATAGAATGGAATGATAGTTAGATCTCCCTGGAACAGAAAATTACTACCCAGACGTGAGGAGCACAGGCTCCAATGTAAAAGTGATCAGGATGCTTGTGGGGGAAATGACAACTACACCCCTAAAAAAAACAATGTGGGCTGGGCTAGGGCTTTTAATATTTGACCCCTAGGAAGATGCTCATTTTTTGACAAAGTAAAAGTTAGACAAGTCTGAAAAAAGGCAGGTGCATGTTCAATTGTTTAAATTATTACTAATAATATAATAGGACTTAAATATAATGCTTGTTTAGAGTATCTGGGGTTTCCACTTTCACCAGCGAGCCCACCAAAGAACACTTCTCATGGGAGTCCGAGAAAATGAATGTCAAATTTCACAAAATTACATCTTGCGCTTGAAATTTTCAGAATTTTACCCGTGTTTTCACAATTTTTGTGAATTATTAGTCGTAATTTTCTGTTCCAGGGAGATCTAACTATCATTCCATTCTATCCCTGACCAGGTTTAGTGCGTGAATATAAAGATCGATACCCAGATGAGTGGACTGTGTTAGAGGGTCAACAACATCTAACACATAGCACCATAGAATGCCTTTTATCAAGAGTCCTATTATGGCTCTTACTTTTATCTAAAGAAATTGGTTCGACAACAACGTTGTTATCTTCTTCTGAAGGAAAGGGGCCCTCTGGGTCATACCCATACAATAATAGTATCATGGTGGGAGACGGCTGCTCCGGCTAAACATTGCTGCAGGGCTGATCGACATCACTGAACGCTGGTGAGAGTTTATCTAAGGTTTCTTTGTCATAGGCGTTAATATTCGCACTGCTGTCTCGGGGTATACCTGGGTATACGCACCGTTTGATCGACAACGATAATATGCTCCTCCACAATTTCCTCATCCACTTTCGTCTGGGAAATCTGGTCAGTTCTTTGAAGAACCGAGTCAAAAAACCTTGGAAAGTCAGACTCCCCATCGAAGTGGAGCCTTGTGTCATCTTCATAAGCTTCTATTTCCGTAGCTGGCATTCTAGCCGCCGCCGCCATGTTTTTAACAAGCGATGATCTGTGTCACTGACCCGAAGTAGTGAAGGCTCAAAAGAGTTGAATGAATAGTTGAATGTTGAATGAATAGTTGAATGTTGAATTAAAGTTGAATGTTGAATGAATAGTTAATGTTTTAAAAATTTAAGTTGAATGCTGAATAGATGGTTGAAATTGTTGAATAGATAATTGAATGGGTGAATAAGGAATTGAATATAAAATGAATAGTTGAATGTTGAATGCGAAGTTGAATATTGAATAACGCGTTGAATGTTAAATATAAGTTGAATATTAAACGCATAGTTGAACACATAATACAAAACTACATATAAAATTAAACGAATTGAATATTGCTACTTTTGGCTTGCCATACTTCCTTCCACACGGTTGTGTATAAAGATCAAAAGCATGGATTACATTGCAAATGAAATGAATGAACATTAAAGGATCGGAGGAATGATGTACTAACTTTCTAAACAATTTTCTTGATGTCGGCAAAAGAAGAAAACAGCTGTACGACCCGCACTCATACAAGCAAGACCAACTCTTACAACTTCCTTTCCCCGCTGCGTGCCGACTTTTCTCGCGTGGGGTGATTTTCACGCGGGCTCGCGTTTCGCTCGCTCTACTATCCCTGAGGAAAAATGGGGGACTACTCGTAGTCTAGCGGTAAATAGCCTGCGTGGCAGGCGTTTTAAAAGGGAGTTTTGGGAAAGGGAGTTTTAGGCGCGAGAGAAACGCGCGCCCCTCGCGTTTCTCTCGCAAACTCCCTTTCCCCTCGCAAACTCCCTTTCCCTTCCCTTTCAAACGCCTGCCACGCGGGCTAAGCGGTAAACAGTCTGTTTATGCAAAGATTGCTCAGTGAGTGCTCCCACAAATGTTGTGGAAAAACACTTAATAACCATTGTAACGCCAGCGTCATCTTCAGTTTATTTTTCTAGTTTTGTGAAATTCAATGAATTTTATAGATTGACGACTGCTGCTTGACCTTCGAACGGAAACGGAACGATTTCTGGTATCTGTTTAATGGACAATAACCCTATTGTTGCAAACGCCAATAATCCTCTGCTATCAATGAATGAAGTGAAGTCAACTCTCGCAAATAGACTTGACACAACTATTTCAAAATAACTCCAGTAATTTCAACTCCCTTAAAGGTGTTTCGATACAGTTTTTCAGAGGCTATACCGATATTTTTCAATCACCTTAAAAGTGTTTTTTCCTCGTTCGATCGCTCTAAAATTTTCACCAGTAATTGGCTATGGATTGAAATTTGTGAAGATGTGCATGATTTTAAGTAAAATCTATGTTACTCTGACAACAATAAGCAAAAAACTTTAACATTGATAAAAGCCGAATTTTGTGTGATCTAGACCAGCTACTCAAAATCCTACGCTAGGAACTTAAAGTTTGGTGTTTAGCAAACAGTCTCCGTAAGAAGTAAAAAAATTCTGTACGTTTGAATTCGACTAAAACGAAAATATATTTCAAACCTTAAATTTTCCATAGCCGTGATAGACTTTTTAATAAAAACATTATAAATGACTCAAATTATTCTTAAGTAGCGTCAGAATGATGCTTAATGTCATGTTTTGATGCTAGGAAATCTTGCTGTTTTTCCGTTCTTGCGATCTTAAAAACTAACCCGTTTTCTCACCCCCTCTATAAGTGCAACTTCATTGAAAATTTGGACTTTTTGCGCTTTTTTATATATCTCTGAAACGACTCGAACGATTTTTTTAAAAATCTCTTCACATAATCTTTATAATTTATATAATAAGGTCTGAAACTTTCAATGAGATTGATTTACTGCAACATCTTAAAATTTCAAGACAAACCTATCCTACGAACCTGTCAAAAGTCTACGTTACAACATTCACTGTTTTGACGTTATGCTAACTTTCCAAAATAATGCGCACTATACATACCTTCATGACTAGTACATTTTAGCTTGAATTTATCGCATCTTTTGAATATAAAACATTGACAATACTCACACAGAAATGTACCGGTCATGGATATATGTATTGTCCGCATTAATTTGGAAAAATTAGCATAACGTCAAAACAGTGATTGTTGTAGCGCGGTTTTTTGACCGGTTCGTAGGATAGGTTTGTCTTAAAATTTCAAGGTGTTGCAGTGAATCAATGTCATGCAATGAAAGTTTCAGACATTATTATATACATTACGAAGATTATGTGAAGAGATTTTAAAAAAATTCGTTCGAGTCGTTTCAGAGAGCTAGATGTACAAAAAACCGCTAAAAGTCCAAATTTTGAATGAAGCTGCACTTAGACAGGTGGTGAGAAAACGGGTTAGTTTTTAAGATCGCACAACGAAAATACACTAAAATTTCCTATCGTCAAAATATGATATTAAGAAGCATCCTAAGGGTAAAAATCCGTTAAAAATGGGCAATTATTCCATTTTTTACATGTTCGAAAATCCTAGGAGAGGAAGGCAAGCAGGAAACTTTTCAACAAATATTCCGAAAATTGTAGATCTCAAATCGTCTTCCGGCCGAACAGACATTTTCCGAGAATTGACTTTGGGTGCCCCTGCAAATTGAAAGGTCAACAAGTATGTTGGTGAGTGATCGTTAACCCTGTCCTCGTCAAAGAGTTGTTAAAACAATGAAAATAAATCATGTTGGAATCTGATGTTTTAGATCCCGGCTGTGCTATTCAGGACCGTGGCAAACATAGCACAACTTCAAGTTAGCCGAAAGCCGACTTATAATGTACGGCTTTAAAGGTGGGAATTTGCATCTATTCTTCAAGAACGTTATGTTTACTGGGCAAGTGATCTTCGCCTGTCAAAAAACCAGATATTATGGCAGACGTAAGGTAATTTATGTCAAGGCACGGTACTCACATGATAACTCGATAAATCTAGCCAATGAGGTTATAGGGCGGTGTCATGGTTAAGTAAGTATATTGAGGTATTTACTCCAGGAATTCTTCCTTTTCTTCCTCGTCGTCAACTCGGCCAGATCACGAGCAAAATCTTTTCAGGCAAGTACTTCCTTTGAATATGTTCTCTTTTCTTTTTTCTTAATGCCACCAATCCGTGTTTTAATTCTGGGTCACTCCTTCATTCGCCGTCTGAACGATTTTCTTCACAGCTGATTTGGATGTCATGACACGCGCGTGAAACAGAAAGTGAGAAGCGTATCCGGAATACTCAAAATAAACCTTGTAGAGTTGAACAAGTTACAAACCGAAATCGTGATTATAGACCCTAAGCCATATCAGAGCACTCATTTTTCATATACCGTGAAACGAATAGAATGTTCCGCGAAAGTTCCGCCATTTTGTTCTAACTACCAAAACAACTCAACCTCGTTCCCAGGTTTTCTCGGCCAACGGTTCAATAACCTGCATTTGAAGTCATTTTGACGTCATTTTGCCATGACTTGATCGCTACACGCAGGCATTTAAAGCAGCAACTTGTTAAGTCATCACAGAAATTTCAAAAAGGGTAAGCTAGCGTTCGATAATTACTTGTTGGCCTCGCAGCAGACTAATTGGTCGCGTACGTGACCAGCCTGGGTTGCCTGTGCCCTAAGCCAGCTTCATTTAAGATTTTTGGATGTAAATGTGTATGTAACTAGTAGTTTCCAGTGAAAAGTGACGGTCAGAAACGCAGACCATGCAGACTGCAGACTGTGCAGACTGAGTGTTATTTTTTTGTACTTGTACCTTAATTTTCTAGTAAAATTTTTACTATAGTTTCCTGCTTCCTCTCATGATGTGCCCTGTGCATCACCATGATATCGTCTTTGGTTTCACTCTGTAATTCAAACCGGTGACTTACCGTCATTTCTTCAAATCTTACAGATCCCGATGTCATCATTGTTAGCTCGGGATATCAAACCGAGACGTTTGAGAGATGGGCCTTGCTTTAAAATGTGTAAATAAATCAACGGTATATCTATAGTACCTAAAATAAATATTCTGATTTCCACGTGTTTGGCGGTTCCGTAAGGGTCAGAATTAAGAGAAGAAGGGCAGCGACTTGAAACTTCTCACAGATAATATTCAATGAAAATTAAGACAAAATATATACCTAAAATACACGACGGGGGATCTAGTTCAATGCGCATTAAAACCCCCTCCACATCTTCGAGTTGTACAAATAATACATTTGTTACTAATGAACTATTTAGTTTTGGAGCTGCATATCAAGAACCATGATACTCGAACAAGATTGTCGGTTTCAAACCACTACCACTTATTGGCGTGAATGCATGGAGCAAATACAATTGTCGATCCCCGAGCGAAAACCCGCCAAGAAGGACACTCTTGAGAATCGAATAAAAAAAAAATACGTAAACAAAAGCCTTACCCGAATCTTCCGAGCTAACAACGATGACATCGGTATCTGTAAGATTTGAGGAAATGACGGCAAGTCACCGGTTTCAATTACAGAGTGAAACCAAAGACGATCATCAACAATCAAGGAAATTGAGGAAATGTCTCTCTCGTAGCCGTTGTAGGAAGCCGAAAAGGGTCACTTAGCCTGAAAAAGCTTCTTCTACTAAAAAAATTTAAATAATCGTGGCAATATAATACAGTTACAGAAAGAAACAGCTTATTTTCCTCCATAGTGCTCGCTCCTGCGTGAAAGCGGTGCAGCTAAAAGCACGCGAACTGCTTTTACATCTGCCGGTAAACATGAGCCCGTGATTTTCTCATTTCCTACCCATGACTCTTGCAGGTACACATAAGTTTACATATCATGGTGATGCACAGTGTCATAATGAGAGGAAGCAGGACACTATATTAAAAATTTTACTAGAAAATTAAGGTACAAGTAAAAAAAAATAACACTCAGTCTGCACAGTCTGCACGGTCTGCACAGTCCGCAGCGGGGCGGATAAAGGTTGGGCGGTGAAGCGAGCGCGTCCGAGCAAAAAGGTGTGATGCAGTGGACTGGGACTCTGCTTAGAAATGTCGCTTGTTTTCGACTTCGGTCAGGGCTTGCGATATGATGTGGTTTGTAAATTAGACACTTCCGCTGTCACTGAATTATGGCGGCTTGAATTGTTTTCTTGCACTTCTTCCTCGTTCCTTTGTGCTGGTACGCTGTCTCCGAGAGGCAAATGTTGCTATTTTTTTGCGGGAGGTTTAATTGGAGTAGACAAACATCTCTTTCAAAGGGTTTCTTTTATTACTTCCATGACTCTACCACTGAATTATATTTTCGTTCTGCTACCCGCCAATGTCGATGTTATTCCAAAACAAAAACAACTAAGTACTGTCTAAAACACCAAGGAAAATCTCATCCATGTCATCCATGGCAAAACTAAAAGACAGCAGATCGTGTTTCATAACTAGATGACGTGTATTTTATAAATGCGTGCAGCTCGTGCAAGTTGAAATTATGCTAATTTCAATCACAATCATCCTTGTTTTTAATTTGAAAAAAACATCTCAGACGTCTTTCTGTTTCTTCGAAACTTCAAAATTAGTTTTCCCTCAGTTTTTTTTCTGTTTACCTTGTTTTGTTTTAGAGAGAAAAACGGAGAAAAAACCTTACAACTAACCTCAATAAATTGTGTTTACATGCGGTTGCCGGATTTGCAACGCATTGCGCGAATCGCCATGGCGCGTTGCACCCAAGAAGCAAAGTTTGAAGAAGTACAACGCCACTATATCAATATGGATCAATATAATTTTTTGTTATGTTATATAAAATTTATCCTCCTTTAACATATGTAAAAATTGAGGTTAAGAAGTGTTAAGCTTTTGCAAACGAAACGGCGAAAGACGATTAGGTGATATTTAGTGGAAGGAGGAGGTATTCAACACTTTCAAATTAAACTCAAATTTTGGCATTATACGACCAGCAAGTTTGACTTATAGACGTACAGACACAAACATATGAAACTGTTTATTGATATTGTCATGAAACGAATTTATCTGTTTAACACTGTAGCCTGAAATTACAGAAAGAAAATAGAATTTCCGGTTTGCAAAAAGGAAAATTTCGCCGGCCTTGAAGCGCACCGGAAGCGCGGAAAGAGCGCTCGTGCCAGTCCTACTCCGCATCACACATTAAATGAAGAGCGGAGCGCTCGTGTTTCATCGCCCAACCTTTATCCGCCCTAGTCCGCAGTCTACAGTCTGCAGTCTGCATGGTCTGCGTTTCAACATGACCGGGTAAGTGAAGTGCTGCGAGTAAAGCATGACATTTCAAATAATTTGCATCAGCTGCAGTTTATTTCGATTGTTGATATTTGACATTAACCGTGTCAAGTAACGCTACATAACACGAAGGCGATCGATAAAAACTGAACATTCAACCAAAATAAGTGTTTATATCAAGCTACATTGTATGAAAGTCCGTGAGAATAAATCAGGGTATTATTTGTCTGAAACCTGTCCACGATAAAGTTAAGAGCACGCGACCGTTGGAATGAGTGAAAGAGTGAAAGTTTCCAATCGAGTTCAATATTAACTGGTTCATAAAGCCTCGCTAGGGTATCAAATCATTTTCAATCTTTGCTTCTGCCGTGTATAAAACGTTTTTCTACCAAGGGAAAACAAACCTTGTCACACTTTCTAGAAAAACTCTTAATAACTAAAGCAATTTGTCAATTACACAAATAGAAAAAAGCCTGGCTGAATACAAATTTAGCCAAAACGCTGACGTTATTTACCGTAGAGTTCCAGGAATTGCTTGAAATATTCTGAGAAACGTATCGCTTCAATTCACGCGAATTTTTTGCCTTCACTTGCATCCATATTCTTCGCTTGCAAAAACTTGGTTTCCTATACCAAACAGGATTTCCCCAGGGTTTTAAGTTTTCCACATCACACTTTATTTGTCTGAGTGATTTTAAATGATGATTATAGCTGACCAAATTGGTTCTTCAACAGAGAAGAAATTCAACGGATAACTTCACCAAATGACCAGCATTTCTGACAGAACAACCCAGCCAATGCCTGTGATGGAAATGTCGCAATTCATTCATGGTTCCATCAATCGCAACGCGGATTCAAATGATATCGATGAAACTGACTCGATTTGCGAAACTGAAAGCGGAACTTTGGCCGTGGAACTTGTAGAAAAAAGAACAGAATTTGCCTTCAGGATGCTGAAATTGCTAGGTCTTGCCACAAGTGAGAGATCAACGAGGATCGGCCGCTTGTATCTTGTGTTCGCAGCTGTAGTTGTCTGGTTACCTCCGTTGTCGTTGTCAATTTGTGTGGCGAAAAACCCGACCATGTCCTCGCCGACAGGCCTGCCGACAGTCCTACTTTTCTCGGGACTTGCTCTATCCCATAATTTCGGAGCCCTCTACGGATACAGACATCGTGGGCGACTTCTCAGGAACATTTACTTGGCTTTTGAACGAGATAACTTAGGCCGATCATGTGTGATCGTGACAAGCATTTTTGGAATTCTGACGTTACCATATCTTGTTTTGCTGATTTACCTGTATGTCACGCAATCCAGTAGACCAGTGCCATGGCTTCACATCTGTATTGTTTACTTCCTTGGGTATATTTTCTGTGGAATGGCAAGCGTGGCAACGAATTTGACTTTCAGTGCCGCGTGCTCGACTATAAACCTTAGAATACTCAATTTCAAGAGATTGTTTAGAGGATGGTCAAAGGGCCTGACCGAGGCTCTGAATGAATATCAGGGACTGTGCGATTTCATGGACCGTGAGGTCGAGGATATCAAATGGTGGCTTCTGGTCAATTTTATCAGTTTTCTTGTCATATGGCTGGTAAATCTCCATTTGTGGCAGATTCTGGCCTCTGGAGAGGGTGATGTGGTCAGACTTGTGTTTTACAACTGCTCGTGGTCGGAGCCTTTATCAGCGCCCAAGCTCCACATCCCCGATCGTCTGATCACTGCCTGTGAAATGTTCTTTTCAAGCCTCGTGTTCTTCTTTTTCATGTCTCCTATGTTCTGGGCTGCCATGGTAACGGTCAACTGCAACCGATTCCGCCAATGGATCAACCGAACGCGCGTTCACACGGATGAGAGACCCAAGGGTCTCTTTAGTGTGACGTCGTTGGATTTCTTTATCAACCGCGTTCAGATGGATAGTTACTTCGCCTTCACACTGTTCGGTGTAAGTGTGACCAAGGTCTTGATTTCTACGGGTTTGATGACAACAGTACAGTTTGTATTGGGAATCGCTTCTAAAAAGCTACTTCCAGCGTAGTTAATTCGAAGTCAATTCTCGTGATGGATGTAACATCTCGAAGGCTTTCCTCCAGCGATTCCAAGACAACTTCTACAGTAAAAGGCAAACTTTAACTTTAACTTCTACTTCATTCATTCAATCACACATCCATTTTCTCCTGACAACTTCACGATAGCTTCTGCGTATAGAAGTGCCTAATCGAAGCGGGGGAAGAGACACACAAATTTAAATTTACCAGCTGCCGTAAAATAAAAATTATAGTATAATTAGAATGGAGTAAATTATTGAAATTACGATGTGAATTACACAGAGAATATCAGTTAAGTCGTGTTCCTGAGCTAGTTAAATTTAAGTTGATGCATGATTTCACAATAGTCATCAGAATTAGATAAGTTTTCAAAGAGCGTATTCCTTAACTGTTTTCGAAAGTGATTGAGGAGCGCGAGACACGCGCGATGGGGGAAGGCTATCTCGCGCTCCACGTCACTTAGTGCTTCGCATGCCCGAAAAAACGCGCGAAAATGCGCGAAAAGATAGCGTCTGTGGTGCTGGCTCGTTCAGTTACTATTTGTGTAATTAACTCGGTCAAACAAGGTTGCTAAAGAGTCGGTGTATTTTTGATTGTTTTTCGCTGCTCAGTGTATACTACAATGAATGCTTACAATAAGCCAGAGAATATTGTTGTTTATCGAGCGCCGTGAACACTAGAAGCCCAATCTCTCGAGAGTATTGTTGCTTAACTTTTTTAAGGGTATGTAAAGGAATTCAGGCAATTGCTATTTAGGAGTACAATAAGTAATAAAAAGGCACTAGAATTCCTCAGCTCTATGTGCAATTGCTTAAATTGCAATAACCACTGCGACGATCATATCTTCATTTAAAATTTGTATTTCCGCGGTTCACATCATCTTCATGTTTCACTCCTTTCATGAGTTAAGATTTCGATGAACTCATTGCAACAAATTGGCCAGCTCCCAATGTATGAGCCTTCATAGCTCAAATGGTAGAGAACTGTAGCGCTAACGCAGAGGCCATGGGTTCGAATCCCGTTGAAGTCCCGCATCGCACCTGAATAAATGCCGCGGCCCCGATATAATGAAAATCAAGACGTTTATTCTGTTTCTTAACACGGAAAATAATAATGCAGTGATTAAGAAAATTCTTTGTCGCGTCCTACTTTCAAATAAACGCCGCCCAAGAATAAGCACCGCATTTGAGAGGTAAAAGATTTAATAAGCGCCGCGACGCTTATTCGAGTAAATAGGTACGTATATGTAAGACTTTTAGCACTGAAAATTTAAGCCTAACATTCGCAGTATCTTGATTCTCAGACGTCCGAGATGAACGACCTCTTCCTCTGAACTATCTCAAACTTTTTTTTATTTGCGAACCGCTGACCACAAAAAGTGGGTATTCCAACTAAGGGGGAGAGAGCGGGGTGTAAGGTTGAGGACTGCTATTCCCTTACAAGGATACATAACAAGACTTAAACTGTATTATAGGACTTTGTAAGTCCCATAACTGGGTTGCTTAAAATTTGATCAAGTTACCCCAAACTTCAAAAGTTGCTCCAAATTGCAAAAGTTACCAAAATGTTGCCGAGCAACTTGTGACTAAGTCTGTAATTAGCAGAGATTGAGAGCCTTGCACAGGCTTTTTTTATTTTTATTATTTTTTAAGGTGTGTGACAGCAGTACGCCCTTCCTTCGAACAAACATTAAGGGCTTACCGCTTAAGGGCTGGGTTGTCTTCTAATTAAAAAACATGATATAGAATAATATCAGAAACCCCTAATGAGTTTCTGATAATATAGAAGAAGAATTGTTTTCGTGATGTGCTGGCACATCAAATGTAAATGCTCGAAGATTTTTCTTTTTCGCTTTTTGGCCACAAAATTCACAGGCAGAACAGGCTTGAAAACTGTACTCAATAGGTGTTTCGGAATGTGAATCATGCATGGGTTTGCCTGTGGATATTAAAACGGCGATTCACCGGTGCCGCCGGTGTGTGGATCAATCTTGCACCCAGGGCACTTTTCCTGCCCCTCCTACATTTAAGGGGGAAAGGCGGCCTGGGCACGAGTTTGCAAATCAAAAAGGAGGACAATGACGATACTTCATCATCGGCATTAGTGGCTTGAAAGAAAACATTGTAGAAAGATAAGAAAATGTTGTAACTAGCTTTAGCAAGCTAAACCTTATACAGTCATATCGAGGATCGATTGTTTAGTTGAAAAGTTATATTGGAAGGAAATCTGAATAAATCTCGTCAGTAAAATCCAACTAATCATCGGCTTTAGTGGCTTGAAAGAAAAAAATTGGAGAAAGATAAGAAAATGTTGTAACTAGCTCTAGCAAGCTAAACCTTAAACAGTCATATCGAGGATCGATTGTTTAGTTGTAAAGTTATATTAGAAAGAAATCTGAAAATGATGTAATTTACTTAAGCAATTTTTCGGCAAAAGCTTAGAAGTCAAGAAACAGGGAAAATGGTTCTTTGATAGGATATTCAGCAACTCTGTGTACGTAGAAAATATCAAAAGCAACTTTAAGATTTGAGACCAGCTTTTGAGTGACGTTCTGAGTAATTCTGAGCATCTAACAAATTGGAGCATATTGTGAGAAGAAATTAAAAGAACATTTATATTTTATAATTTAAACGGCCATGTTTTGATTGGTTAGAACGTCTCATACATCCGTCTGCCTTAAATATTCAACGTTCTTTCATCCAAAAATATTTGGCCCGAGTACTGCTTATTCTATCGATCAGTACTTTTTTCCCCGAAGGAGAATAGCGACAAGTCATGAAGCTCGCAACCGCAGGCTTAACACGAAGTTAAGGCCCATTCAGGTGTCGATCTTTTGAGGGTGAATCTAGCGGGCGGGCTTGCAAAAGAGCCGACAATTACGGCCGCTAGTTTTTTCTCTTCTTTATGACTTCAGCTCAATAGCCGGTTAAAGACGTTCAGATAGAGCTGGTGGTGTGCGGCGCGAAATCCTCCTCCCGTTTCCTGCTCATGCGCAATTCTTTGCGCCGTCCCCACAATCTGAACGGCTGGAACGGGCTAACAGGTCGGTAACTTTGTGAAATGTTGGCGAATTTTCCTGGAGTTGACTGAACTATCAGGGACCGCATTCATGTTTTAAAAGAGAATGGAAAATTCGTCATTGCAAAAAGTGCTCAATTAAGAAAATAATGAAAAACAGCTCATTGATAAAACAGTCTTTGTCTAACCGAGTTGTTAATCACTTAACTCTAAATAATAGTCATCAATTCTTAAATCATCATAATTTACAATATACCCTATATAGCTTCCTCTGAAATGGAATAGGACGCTATATGGCACACTCTATTCTTGTCCGTAAACTTTATCAATCATAATTTTATATTGACTACATGAATGACTCCGCGTGGGATTTTGTGCATAGCCTCGGGGTAATAAAACGGCTTATACTTTCTCCTTAAAGTAACACCTGGCTTTGTTTAAAACAGATGGCTTTGAAAATCCGTGTATTAATTTTCACGTAACTATTATCATTTACGACTGTTTATCCAGTTAACGTTTTGTTTAATATATCTTTTAATAAGCAAGTTTTCAAATGGCGTTTACTGTAGTTGCGGATTAGCATTGATGTTGACTTTTGATAAGATTTATCATTATCGCACTTCAGTGATTGATATCGGTGATACAATCTTTTATATGTATTTGATAATGCAGGCAGATGGCAGAGTATTTGTTGTTGTTGTTTTTTTTTATCTTATTCATTGACAATACTAGTCTCGCAAAGTGCTTAAACCACGTGGCTAAATTTAAACTAATCTCCAAGTAAACCCTGTATAGTCAGTATATAGTGTGTGATAAGTGTATCTATTAATTTTACGCCCAAAAACAACAGTCAAAAGTTAATGCTTTCAAGAAAGTGCTAAAGAGATTAACGGTTAGTAAACAATGGGCAAACACGCTAGCTTCACTATTGGTCAATAGTCAAGACGTCACCGGATGATTTTTCCGCCGGTAAATTTCACGCCAAACAGGTATGAAAAGTCCTTTAAAAAGGTATAACCAACCGGGGAAAGAAAAATTGTAAAGGACTTTTAGAAAAGTCTAGTTTTCCTGTTGGCTTCTTGTCTCTGGCGCTCATTTTTGCCTTGGTGGCCGCTTACACATCTCATTTTTTTACCGCGGCTATAAAAGTTTTATGTTTTTCTTCCAGCGAAATTGGTCTCAAGAAGAGCAAAAATTTCAAATAAAAAGTGCATAAAAGCAAGATTGCAGTGCTCACAGCGAGCTCGCCTGTCTCCTTGTCGGAATGTTAGAATGACAAAGAATTTGCTTAGGGGACTGGAATAATGTCTGACGAAAACCCCAAGGGTCCCTAGGTCCAGTCACTGGTCCACAAGGGTGAAGGACGCACACTGGAGCATTAGATCCCATCGGCCTAAACCCTTTGTACACCTTATGAAGTTTACACAACGTAGTATTCTTTATTGCTCAGTTCTACACTACACTTCGACGAAATTTCTAGGTTTCTTGACATTTCTGCTCAGAAAATGTTCATAAAAGTGGGAGTTTCTTCAATTTTTAAGGAAAAAAATTCAGAAGAGTAAGAGTAAGAATCGAACCTGGGCCTGGTTACATAAAACGCCCGTAACAATTGCGGGTATACGTACGTGCACTCGTAACTTAAGTGAGTTGCATTAAATCACTTAAGTGGCTCACTTAGGGAATTCACTAAAGTGGCTGCACTTACGATATTTGTAAGTGTTCAATTAAGTGTCATCGATGCAACAGAAATTGCGGGTGTTGCATAAAACTTTTTTTGCGGGAAAAATAGCACGTAAATTTACTGGACCTATGTAGGTCCCGTATCCTTCCTGTTTTTACTAAAATTAACGAGATCTATTCCTAGAAGTGAAAAAAGAAGTGGTTCTTTTACGTAATTCGTCGTAGTGCGCTTTGTTAACCTCTGATGTACAAGCCGTCTTTGGAAAAAAAAAACGAAGAACAATAATCATTTTCAATAGATGTTCAAGTCAAATACCGATTGCATGCAAATTTTGTTTCAACGAGAGGCCTAAAAGTGTTCGAAAAGACTAGACACCTTCTTTACACTCCTCGATGGTGAACTTGAAAACATAGAGTGAGCCTTTAATAAAGTACTATATCAAAATTACGTTTGCCCTTAAGTGAGCCCGTAGGCTACCACGTAAAACAGGAACTTGCGATGGTGCTAAGTGCGTTCCATGAAACACCCGTAAATGTACCCATAATGGATTAAACCATAACCCTAATCACCATAGTGCTTAGCCCTAATCACTATTTTCAGTGCTTAACCCTAATCAGCCACAGTTGTTGTGATGTCGGAAACTGCCAGTATTAATATAATATTTGCTTTTTCTCAGCGCTGGAGTTTTCATTATTTTATTTGGCCTACTGCAAGAGTCATCGTAGCTCTTCTTCGTCGGCTTCATCTTAGTCGTTAGGGAAATTTGTACCTCTGTGGCCTGTGACACTGACGATATATTCTGAACTTACAATCTTTGCTTTTTTCAGCTTCCTGACTGTTGTTTTTCTTGCACAATGATCCGTAAACTCTTTTCTCACTTTCTTTAAGGCTAAAACCAGCGACGGATACTTTCATTATGTGAGTTATGGTATTTTCGCCCATTGGTTTAGTTTGGACCAGGCCCGGGTTGCTCGAAGCATGGTTAGTGCTAACCAGCGTTAAATACCATGGAAACCTATACATTTTGATACCTCTTAACCAACGGTTAGCGCTAACCAGGCTTCGAGCAACCGGCCCCAGATGTTTAAATTTTCGGTTTCGTTTGCTACTGAGGTAAAAAAACAGACCATCGCATGGATGTTTTAACAGAGGTCTTCGCTCCACAAAAGACTCAAAGACAGCAACAAATAACGTACATGACTTGAAATCCCTGTTGTTGTCATGGAATTGTATCCTTGTTCATTTAAACGCCTGAAGAGTGTAGCTGTCATGGTTTGCGTGGGGTTACAACCGTTTTTGTTCTTTATTTTTTTACTTTAGCGTAGTCTGTTATAAGTAGCTTGTTTTTTAGTTTCTGTGGCTCATTTTCCTCGATTTTGTTGATAGTATTTTTCTCTTAGCAACGCATTTTCAATACATTTAGCCAGAAAGACGTACTTTTTACTGTGTTCGGGTTTTTGGAATATTTTTTTTTAACTTTTCTATTGTTGTTTTGCTTACAAAATTAAATCCCGTCGTCGTCTGCTGAAAACCATGACCATTTTCTTGAATTTTTGTTGTTAAAACAGCTCTAATCTGATTGGTTCTTGTTGGTTTCTTTTCTGTTTTCAGCCAATCAGAAAACATTTGTAATTTGCACTCGTGTTACAAGATTGCACTCGTGTTACACATTTTGCACTCGTGTTACAGAAGAGCTGCACTCCTTTCTCAGCCAATCAGAATTGAGTAATTTTTTCGTGTATATTATTAACACAGTAATTTTTAGGGAGTTATTATAACTCCAAAAATAGGGTAAGAATTTTAGGTACAGGACCATTTTTGGGGTTCCGTTACTTAATTCCTATTTCAACTCCAAATCTGGGGTTAATTTTACTCCTATATGAATCATAGAGTTAAAAAAACCCTAGAATGGGATTATTTTAATTTACATTTTAGATGAGATGTTTTAACTCTTTTTGGAGTTACTTTAACTCTAAAAGTAGAGTAAAAATTTTAGGTACAGGATAACTCCTTTTTGGGGATTATTTTAACTCCTCAATTTTAACTCTATATCTGGGGTTACTTTAACTCTAGAAGGAGAGTAATTTTTACTCCCTCAGGAGCAGAGTAATTTTAACTCCATCGGTTGAAGAGTATTTAATTTTAACTCCATCAGTTTTACACCTAATCTGGAGTTAAATTAACTCTCCTCGATCGCGTTTGTTTCCCATGACAGGAGCAGCTGACTTTAAAGTAAAACTCTTCCTGAAAGATAGGTTTAGAAACAACAATAAACGTTGAGAGCTTGATACTAATACACAAATCAGCATATTTGACAAAAGCACAAATATTATGCTATTTCATGACTGAAATACTGTCTTTCTCTTCATAAAACAATAAAAATAAACTGTTCAATAACATATTCTACATTCGCGGTCGTCCAGTTATTGCAATGAATCTACAACATAGCTATCACAATCGCTCAAAAATGAAGCAATGACAAATTTATTTACAATTTAAGACTTGACATTGCTTCAGTTGGCAAGCCAAGAAGAGCGAAGAAATAACTTAGCAAATGACTGTTAAATATCCTTGTGCTATATTCAAATTCGCACTGAATTTGTATTAGCTGTTAGAAGGCTGGGCAATTAAATATGCCATCACCATCTTCAATTTAACCCATTCTTAACTTTCCAATTTCTGACTTAGTTTGTTTTGCTTAAAGCAGTTATTGTAATGTTTTGCACGGCCTCCTATAAAACAGAAAGCTCGTGTTTCGGCGGCTATATGTTCTGTCACTATCAAGTACACAGTAACACTCCAAAAGTGGCTCAAAGCCCTGATCGTTTTTCTTTCTTATTGCAGATCAAGTAGAAAATACTCTATTCTATTTTGTGATTAATCGATAGGGTTATGACTTCTACTTCATGTAGAGCCATGGGGTAGCGCGCTGTAAAATGTGACTTCCACTTTTGGGCTCGGGAAACCCACCTCTTCTTTGACAAGTTGATCAACCGTTTGTTGCTTCACCTCCGATCAAGAGCAGTTCTCGGCCTGCCATTATACAATTTAACTTTTAAAATAAACCAAAAAAGTGTGTGAGCTTATATCCAGTCATATGAAGCTTATATATAAAAATAGAAACTTAAGCCACGGTTTATAGGGTATTGATGAAATTCACGCATTCAGCGAACTTCCTTCCACACGGTTGTGTATAAAGATCAAAAGCATGGATTACATTGCAAATGAAATGAATGAACATTAAAGGATCGGAGGAATGATGTACTAACTTTCTAAACAATTTTCTTGATGTCGGCAAAAGAAGAAAACAGCTGTACGACCCGCACTCATACAAGCAAGACCAACTCTTACAACTTCCTCTCCCCTCTGCGTGTCGCCTTTTCTCGCGTGGGTTGATTTTCACGCGGGCTCGCGTTTCGCTCGCTCTACTATCCCTGAGGAAAAATGGGGGACTACTCGTAGTCTAGCGGTAAATAGCCTGCGTGGCAGGCGTTTTAAAAGGGAGTTTTGGGAAAGGGAGTTTTAGGCGCGAGAGAAACGCGCGCCCCTCGCGTTTCTCTCGCAAACTCCCTTTCCCCTCGCAAACTCCCTTTCCCTTCCCTTTCAAACGCCTGCCACGCGGGCTAAGCGGTAAACAGTCTGTTTATGCAAAGATTGCTCAGTGAGTGCTCCCACAAATGTTGTGGAAAAACACCTAATAACCATTGTAATGCCAGCGTCATCTTTAGTTTATTTTTCTAGTTTTGTGAAATTCAATGAATTTTATAGATTGACGACTGCTGCTTGACCTTTGAACGGAAACGGAACGATTTCTGGTATCTGTTTAATGGACAATAACCCTATTGTTGCAAACGCCAATAATCCTCCACTATCAATGAATGACGTGAAGTCAACTCTCGCAAATAGACTTGACACAACTATTTCAAAATAACTCCAGTAATTTCAACTCCCTTAAAGGTGTTTCGATACAGTTTTTCAGAGGCCATACCGATATTTTTCAATCACCTTAAAAGTGTTTTTTCCTCGTTCGATCGCTCTAAAATTTTCACCAGTAATTGGCTATGGATTGAAATTTGTGAAAATGTGCATGATTTTAAGAAAAATCTATGTTACTCTGACAACAATAAGCAAAAAACTTTGACATTGATAAAAGCCGAATTTTGTGTGATCTAGACCAGCTACTCAAAATGCTACGCTAGGAACTTAAAGTTTGGTGTTTAGCAAACAGTCTCCGTAAGAAGTAAAAAAATTCTGTACGTTTGAATTCGACTAAAACGAAAATATATTTCAAACCTTAAATTTTCCATAGCCGTGATAGACTTTTTAATAAAAACGTTATAAATGACTCAAATTATTCTTAAGTAGCGTCAGAATGATGCTTAATGTCATGTTTTGATGCTAGGAAATCTTGCTGTTTTTCCGTTCTTGCGATCTTAAAACCTAACCCGTTTTCTCACCCCCTCTATAAGTGCAACTTCATTGAAAATTTGGACTTTTTGCGCTTTTTTATATATCTCTGAAACGACTCGAACAATTTTTTTAAAAATCTCTTCACATAATCTTTATAATTTATATAATAAGGTCTGAAACTTTCAATGAGATTGATTTACTGCAACATCTTAAAATTTCAAGACAAACCTATCCTACGAACCTGTCAAAAGTCTACGTTACAACATTCACTGTTTTGACGTTATGCTAACTTTCCAAAATAATGCGCACTATACATACCTTCATGACTAGTACATTTTAGCTTGAATTTATCGCATCTTTTGAATGTAAAACATTGACAATACTCACACAGAAATGTACTGGTCATGGATATATGTATTGTCCGCATTAATTTGGAAAAATTAGCATAACGTCAAAACAGTGATTGTTGTAGCGCGGTTTTTTGACCGGTTCGTAGGATAGGTTTGTCTTAAAATTTCAAGGTGTTGCAGTGAATCAATGTCATGCAATGAAAGTTTCAGACATTATTATATACATTACGAAGATTATGTGAAGAGATTTTAAAAAAATTCGTTCGAGTCGTTTCAGAGAGCTAGATGTACAAAAAACCGCTAAAAGTCCAAATTTTGAATGAAGCTGCACTTAGACAGGTGGTGAGAAAACGGGTTAGTTTTTAAGATCGCACAACGAAAATACACTAAAATTTCCTATCATCAAAATATGATATTAAGAAGCATCCTAAGGGTAAAAATCCGTTAAAAATGGGCAATTATTCCATTTTTTACATGTTCGAAAATCCTAGGAGAGGCAGGCAAGCAGGAAACTTTACAACAAATGCTCCGAAAATTGTAGATCTCAAATCGTCTTCCGGCCGAACAGACATTTTCCGAGAATTGACTTTGGGTGCCCCTGCAAATTGAAAGGTCAGCAAGTATGTTGGTGAGTGATCGTTAACCCTGTCCTCGTCAAAGAGTTGTTAAAACAACGAAAATAAATCATGTTGGAATCTGATGTTTTTAGATCCCGGCTGTGCTATTCAGGACCGTGACAAACATAGCACAACTTCAAGTTAGCCGAAAGCCGACTTAAATGTACGGCTTTAAAGGTGGGAATTTGCATCTATTCTTCAAGAACGTTATGTTTACTGATACTGGGCAAGTGATCTTCGCCTGTCAAAACACCAGATATTATGGCAGACGTAAGGTAATTTATGTCAAGGCACGGTACTCACATATAACTCGATAAATCTAGCCAATGAGGTTATAGGGCGGTGTCATGGTTAAGTAAGTATATTGAGGTATTTACTCCAGGAATTCTTCCTTTTCTTCCTCGTCATCAACTCGGCCAGATCACGAGCAAAATCTTTTCAGGCAAGTACTTCCTTTGAATATGTTCTCTTTTCTTTTTTCTTAATGCCACCAACCCGTGTTTTAATTCTGGGTCACTCCTTCATTCGCCGTCTGAACGATTTTCTTCACAGCTGATTTGGATGTCATGACACGCGCGTGAAACAGAAAGTGAGAAGCGTATCCGAAATACTCAAAATAAACCTTGTAGAGTTGAACAAGTTACAAACAGAAATCGTGATTATAGACCCTAAGCCATATCAGAGCACTCATTTTTCATATACCGTGAAACGAATAGAATGTTCCGCGAAAGTTCCGCCATTTTGTTCTTACTACCAAAACAACTCTACCTCGTTCCCAGGTTTTCTCGGCCAACGGTTCAATAACCTGCATTTGAAGTCATTTTGACGTCATTTTGCCATGACTTGATCGCTACACGCAGGCATTTAAAGCAGCAACTTGTTAAGTCATCACAGAAATTTCAAAAAGGGTAAGCTAGCGTTCGATAATTACTTGGTTTTGCTGCAGACTAATTGGTCGCGTACGTGACCAGCCTGGGTTGCCTGTGCCCGAAGCCAGCTTCATTTAAGATTTTTGGATGTAAATGTGTATGTAACTAGTAGTTTCCAGTGAAAAGGGACGGTCAGAAACGCAGACCATGCAGACTGAAGACTGTGCAGACTGTGCAGACTGAGTGTTATTTTTTTGTACTTGTACCTTAATTTTCTAGTAAAATTTTTACTCTAGTTTCCTGCTTCCTCTCATGATGTGCCCTGTGCATCACCATGATATCGTCTTTGGTTTCACTCTGTAATTCAAACCGGTGACTTGCCGTCATTTCTTCAAATCTTACAGATCCCGATGTCATCATTGTTAGCTCGGGATATCAAACCGAGACGTTTGAGAGATGGGCCTTGCTTTAAAATGTGTAAATAAATCAACGGTATATCTATAGTACCTAAAAATAAATATTCTGATTTCCACTTGTTTGGCGGTTCCGTAAGGGTCAGAATTAAGAGAAGAAGGGCAGCGACTTGAAACTTCTCACAGATAATATTCAATGAAAATTAAGACAAAATATATACCTAAAATACACGACGGGGGATCTAGTTCAATGCGCATTAAAACCCCCTCCACATCTTCGAGTTGTACAAATAATACATTTGTTACTCATGAACTATTTAGTTTTGGAGCTGCATATCAAGAACCATGATACTCGAACAAGATTGTCGGTTTCAAGCCACTACCACTTATTGGCGTGAATGCATGGAGCAAATACAATTGTCGATCCCCGAGCGAAAACCCGCCAAGAAGGACACTCTTGAGAATCGAATAAAAAAAAATACATAAACAAAAGCCTTACCCGAATCTTCCGAGCTAACAACGATGACATCGGTATCTGTAATATTTGAAGAAATGACGGCAAGTCACCGGTTTGAATTACAGAGTGAAACCAAAGACGATCATCAACAATCAAGGAAATTGAGGAAATGTCTCTCTCGTAGCCGTTGTAGGAAGCCGAAAAGAGTCACTTAGCCTGAAAAAGCTTCTTCTACTAAAAAAATTTAAATAATCGTGGCAATATAATACAGTTACAGAAAGAAACAGCTTACCTTCCTCCATATATAGTGCTCGCTCCTGCGTGAAAGCGGTGCAGATAAAAGCACGCGAACTGCTTTTACCTCTGCCGGTAAACATGAGCCCGTGATTTTCTCATTTCCTACCCATGACCCTTGCAGGTACACATAAGTTTACATATCATGGTGATGCACAGTGTCATAATGAGAGGAAGCAGGACACTATAGTAAAAATTTTACTAGAAAATTAAGGTACAAGTAAAAAAAAATAACACTCAGTCTGCACAGTCTGCACGGTCTGCACAGTCCGCAGCAGGGCGGATAAAGGTTGGGCGGTGAAACGAGCGCGTCCGAGCAAAAAGGTGTGATGCAGTGGACTGGGACTCTGCTTAGAAATGTTGCTTGTTTTCTACTTCGGTCAGAGCTTGCGATATGATGTGGTTTGTACATTAGACACTTCCGCTGTCACTGAATTATGGCGGCTTGAATTGTTTTCTTGCACTTCTTCCTCGTTCCTTTGTGCTGGTACGCTGTCTCCGAGAGGCAAATGTTGCTATTTTTTTGCGGGAGGTTTAATTGGAGTAGACAAACATCTCTTTCAAAGGGTTTCTTTTATTACTTCCATGACTCTACCACTGAATTATATTTTCGTTCTGCTACCCGCCAATGTCGATGTTATTCCAAAACAAAAACAACTAAGTACTGGCTAAAACACCAAGGCAAATCTCATCCATGTCATCCATGGCAAAACTAAAAGACAGAAGATCGTGTTTCATAACTAGATGACGTGTATTTTATAAATGCGTGCAGCTCGTGCAAGTTGAAATTATGCTAATTTCAATCACAATCATCCTTCTTTTTAATTTGAAAAAAAACATCTCAGACGTCTTTCTGTTTCTTCGAAACTTCAAAATTAGTTTTCCCTCAGTTTTTTCTGTTTACCTTGTTTGTTTTAGAGAGAAAAACGGAGAAAAAACCTTACAACTAACCTCAATAAATTGTGTTTACATGGGGTTGCTGGATTTGCAACGCATTGCGCGAATCGCCATGGCGCGTTGCACCCAAGAAGCAAAGTTTGAAGAAGTACAACGCCACTATATCAATATAGATCAATATAATTTTTTGTTATGTTATATAAAATTTATCCTCCTTTAACATATGTAAAAATTGAGGTTAAGAAGTGTTAAGCTTTTGCAAACGAAACGGCGAAAGACGATTAGGTGATATTTAGTGGAAGGAGGAGGTATTCAACACTTTCAAATTAAACTCAAATTTTGGCATTATACGACCAACAAGTTTGACTTATATAACGTACAGACACAAACATATGAAACTGTTTATTGATATTGTCATGAAACGAATTTATCTATTTAACACTGTACCCTGAAATTACAGAAAGAAAATAGGATTTCCGGTTTGCAAAAAGGAAAATTTCGTCGGTCTTGAAGCGCACCGGAAGCGCGGAAAGAGCGCTCGTGCCAGTCCTACTCCGTATCACACATTAAATGAAGAGCGGAGCGCTCGTTTCACCGCCCAACATTAGGGAACTTAAGAACCACGACGAAGTTCACGACGACGACGTCTGTTGACCGGGAAAGGACTGGAACAAGAACGTCAGTTTCGGCGGGAAAAAGGAAACTTAAGATGCAGTCGATCGGTAGGTCGACGACGACGACACTGAATGTAAACAAACAAGTAGAAGTAGTAGAACTGTGATGTTCGTTCGCAACAAAGTTTTTTCGCAGAGGCGTCTTTTAAAACGATGCAAGATCTTATTTTATAAGCCGTACGTCTACTTTCATTGACGATGAAGAATTTTTAGTAATGTCTGACCTTTTCGAATGGAAAAATCTCTGCTTTCCGTACGAAGATTATTCAACTTTCAACCTGAATGAGATAACCGAGTCCGAGTGTCTGTCAGAGGTTAGTTTTGGAAAAAGAGACATTCCGATGCGACAGCTGTTTTCCATATAAAGTTCATTTCCTCTATATTAAAGATATATGATTTGCCTTTCTTAAATACGTACAACTAAATTTATCACTTACGAGTTCGCTCGCTCGGCCTCCACAGCTCAGTGTTGTCTTGGAAGTAAACACAATTCATCAGTCGAATTTTCAATCAACATCGCTTGTTAGGAGAAAAAAGAAAGGATACCTGGATTTACGAGGATAAAAAATACAAAGCCCTTGAAAAATCGCTTAAAAACAAGGAGTTATACCTGCCAAAGCTTGTGGATTGCAGGACGACGTGATTGGCGTCGTCGACGACACCACGACGACGAAATTTGCTAATCGCGCTTGCGCAGTGCACGGTATCTCACTTCCGGTCGTCGTCGACAAAGTCGTAGACGTGGCTCTTAAGTTCCCTATTTATCCGCCCTGGTCCGCAGTCTATGGCGTTATATCCCCGCCAAAATTCAACCTTTTGTTTGCAACATTGTTGCTTTGAATTAATGCTCGTTTTTACAATCCAATATTCAACGTCTATAATTCAACATTGCGCATTCACGAATCAACATCCATATTTCAAATTCAGTGTGCTTCGTTTACATGCGACATTCGTTTGTGTGTGTGCGATATGCTTGCATCGCAATCCAACATTCTTGTTTTCCGTATTCACACACCAACATCCATATTTTAAATTCACCTTCCGTTCGTTTAAGTGCGATATTCATGCCTTTCATTGCTATGTTGATGTTCGGTGTGTGTGTTGCGGTGCAGAGTGCGATATGCTTGCAGCACAATGCAATATTCCTGTTGGACATTGAACTTCACGCTTGAGTGAGCTGACCTTCAGATGGTACGCCGCTGTACAAAACATGTGGGCTCAAGAGTGGTCGGGGTTTGCATGTCAAGATGGCGGCGTTCAGAAGAGCGTACGACATCATCCAGCAGACGATTGAAAGTCTAGACAATCCAGCTATTACCTCGTTCGAAATTGATGGAATATCGCTAAGGCTAGACTATCTAACTCGTACACTAGTGAACCTTGATAGTAATTGTGCACCAACAGATGGAATTGTTCAACTTTTGGGGGAGACCAGCAGTTATCTGCGTGTTATGGATGTACAGTCGGCTGCTTGTGCCATTGAGTTTGCCCCCAAAATATTTTCTGGAGGTCGTGGACGTCCATCGTTCGAAATCAGAGAGGAACAGTTGTCTTTTCTTATCGACCAGGGCTTCCAGGTCCCCGTTATTGCCAAGTTGTTTAGGGTATCGCCACGAACGATTGAAAGAAGAATGGCAAATTACGGCCTGTCGATTTCAGGTAGACTATTTTAAAACCACTTTATACTTTTGTTTTTATTTCCAGTATGTGCATGAATGCTTATTAAATATCAGTTTATCAGTTATTAATAAGATTACATGACATGGTTCAAATTTGGTTTTGTTTCAATTTTTATTTTCCTTTGTTTTGAAGTGGATACTTCCTGGCCACGGATATAGTTTACTCGCTCTACAAATAAAGTCTAATAACGGATGTTTTAGATAAACAATTAAGAATAAAAAATAGCGATAATAGTTTAGAATGACGTTTAGATGACTCACTCATCATTTTCAAATTCATATAACTAAAGTCAGGTTCTTGTAAGTTCATTATATAATAAATTGTATGTGAAAGTCTTGTTGCATGTGATTAAAAAGAAATATAATGTGGAGTGTACAATCAAGGTTATGTTTAGTCTTATTAAAAATATAAAAGGTGAAAAGCCGATGTCCGGCTTCACGACGAACTTAGACCTGGCGTATAAAGTGAACCCTAACACAAAAGCTCAAAGTCCCTACAAAATGAACCGTGCTAAAAAAAACAAAAATACAACCCACCTCTATTTGCCAGCGTTAACAACTGCTCTGCAACGCGACGAAGTGTGGCCTTTGCAGACGTGTTCGCAGAGTTCACATTATCCGCCATCACTGCCTCGCCTGGAATAGACTGAAAAAGCACGTGCAACTATTTTGAGCCCACATGTTTTGTACAGCGGCGTACCATCTGAAGGTCAGCTCACTCAAGCGTGAAGTTCAATGTCCAACAAGAATATTGCATTGTGCTGCAAGCATATCGCACTCTGCACCGCAACACACACACCGAACATCAACATAGCAATGAAAGGCATGAATGTCGCACTTAAACGAACGGAAGGTGAATTTAAAATATGGATGTTGGTGTGTGAATACGGAAAACAAGAATGTTGGATTGCGATGCAAGCATATCGCACACACACAGACGAATGTCGCATGTAAACGAAGCACACTGAATTTGAAATATGGATGTTGATTCGTGAATGCGTAATGTTGAATTATAGACGTTGAATATTGGATTGTAAAAACGAGCATTAATTCAAAGCAACAATGTTGCAAACAAAAGGTTGAATTTTGGCGGGGATATAACGCCATAGCAGTCTGCAGTCTGCAGTCTGCATGGTCTGCGTTTCAACATGACCGGGAAAGTGAAGTGCTGCGAGTAAAGCATGACATTTCAAATAATTTGCATCAGCTGCAGTTTATTTCGATTGTTGATATTTGACATTAACCGTGTCAAGTAACGCTACATAACACGAAGGCGATCGATAAAAACTGAACATTCAACCAAAATAAGTGTTTATATCAAGCTACATTGTATGAAAGTCCGTGAGAATAAATCAGGGTATTATTTGTCTGAAACCTGTCCACGATAAAGTTAAGAGCACGCGACCGTTGGAGTGAGTGAAAGAGTGAATTTCCAATCGAGTTCAATATTAACTGGTTCATAAAGCCTCGCTAGGGTATCAAATCATTTTCAATCTTTGCTTCTGCCGTGTATAAAACGTTTTTCTACCAAAGGAAAACAAACCTTGTCACACTCTCTAGAAAAACTCTTAATAACTAAAGCAATTTGTCAATTACACAATTACAAAAAAGCCTGGCTGAATACAAATTTAGCCAAAACGCTGACGTTATTTACCGTACAGTTCCAGGAATTGCTTCAAATATTCTGAGAAACGTATCGCTTCAATTCACGCAAATTTTTTGCCTTCACTTGCATCCATATTCTTCGCTTGCAAAAACTTGGTTTCCTATACCAAACAGGATTTCCCCAGGGTTTTAAGTTTTCCACATCACACTTTATTTGTCTGAGTGATTTTAAATGATGATTATAGCTGACCAAATTGGTTCTTCAACAGAGAAGAAATTCAACGGATAACTTCACCAAATGACCGGCATTTCTGACAGAACAACCCAGCCATTGCCTGTGATGGAAATGTCGCAATTCATTCATGGTTCCATCAATCGCAACGCGGATTCAAATGATATCGATGAAACTGACTCGATTTGCGAAACTGAAAGCGGAACTTTGGCTGTGGAACTTGTAGAAAAAAGAACAGAATTTGCCTTCAGGATGCTGAAATTGCTAGGTCTTGCCACAAGTGAGAGATCAACGAGGATCGGCCGCTTGTATCTTGTGTTCGCAGCTGTAGTTGTCTGGTTACCTCCGTTGTCGTTGTCAGTTTGTGTGGCGAAAAACCCGACCATGTCCTCGCCGACAGGTCTGCCGACAGTCCTACTTTTCTCGGGACTTGCTCTATCCCATAATTTCGGAGCCCTCTACGGATACAGACATCGTGGGCGACTTCTCAGGAACATTTACTTGGCTTTTGAACGAACTAACTTTGGCCGATCATGTGTGATCGTGACAAGCATTTTTGGAATTCTGACGTTACCATATCTTGTTTTGCTGATTTACCTGTATGTCTCGCAATCCAGTAGACCAGTGCCATGGCTTCACATCTGTATTGTTTACTTCCTTGGGTATATTTTCTGTGGAATGGCAAGCGTGGCAACGAATTTGACTTTTAGTGCCGCGTGCTCGACTATAAACCTTAGAATACTAAATTTCAAGAAATTGTTTAGAGGTTGGTCAAAGGGCCTGCCCGAGGCTCTGAATGAATATCAGGGACTGTGCGATTTCATGTACCGTGAGGTCGAGGATATCAAATGGTGGCTTCTGGTCAATTTTATCAGTTTTCTTTTCATATGGCTGGTAAATCTCCATTTGTGGCAGATTCTGGCATCTGGAGAGGGTGATGTGGTCAGACTTGTGTTTTACAACTGCTCGTGGTCGGAGCCGTTATCAGCGCCCAAGCTCCACATCCCCGATCGCCTGATCACTGCCTGTGAAATGTTCTTTTCAAGCCTCGTGTTCTTCTTTTTCATGTCTCCTATGTTCTGGGCTGCCATGGTAACGGTCAACTGCAACCGATTCCGCCAATGGATCAACCGAACTCGCGTTCACACTGATGAGAGACCCAAGGGTCTCTTTAGTGTGACGTCGTTGGATTTCTTTATCAACCGCGTTCAGATGGATAGTTACTTCGCCTTCACACTGTTCGGTGTAAGTGTGACCAAGGTCTTGATTTCTACGGGTTTGATGACAACAGTCCAGTTTGTATTGGGAATCGCTTCTAAAAAGCTACTTCCAGCGTAGTTAATTGGACGTCAATTCTCGTGATGGATGTAACATCTCGAAGGCTTTCCTCCAGCGATTCCAAGACAACATCTACAGTAACATCTAACAACATCTAACGTGTTCAGTTGTACTGTTTTAGGCTGCAGAGCAGGCGTTATTTTCGCTTGTTTTGGGCGTGAAAAGGCAAACTTTAACTTTAACTTCTACTTCATTCATTCAATCACACATCCAATTTCTCCTGACAACTTCACGATAGCTTCTGCGTATAGAAGTGCCTAATCGAAGCGGGGGAAGAGACACACAAATTTAAATTTACCAGCTGCCGTAAAATAAAAATTATAGTATGAATAGTATGAAGTAAATTATTGAAATTACGATGTGAATTACACAGAGAATATCAGTTAAGTCGTGTTCCTGAGCTAGTTAAATTTAAGTTGATGCATGATTTCCCGATAGTCATCAGAATTAGATAAGTTTTCAAAGAGCGTATTCCTTAACTGTTTTCGAAAGTGATCGGGGAGCGCGAGACACGCGCGATGGGGGAAGGCTATCTCGCGCTCCACGTCACTTAGTGCTTCGCATGCCCGAAAAAACGCGCGAAAAATGCGCGAAAAGATAGCGTCTGTTGTGCTGGCTCGTTCAGTTACTATTTGTGTTAATTAACTCGGTCAAACAAGGTTGCTAAAGAGTCGGTGTATTTTCGATTGTTTTTCGCTGCCCAGTGCATACTACACTGAATGCTAACATTAAGCCAGAAAATATTGTTGTTTATCTTGCGCCGTGATCACTAGAAGCCCAATCTCTCGAGAGTATTGTTGCTTAACTTTTTTAAGGGTATGTAAAGGAATTCAGGCGATTGCTATTTAGGAGTACAATAAGTAATAAAAAGGCACTAGAATTCCTTAGCTCTATGTGCAATTGCTTAAATTGCAATAACCACTGCGACGATCATATCTTCATTTAAAATTTGTATTTCCGCGGTTCACATCATCTTCATGTTTCACTCCTTTCATGAGTTAAGATTTCGATGAACTCATTGCAACAAATTGGCCAGCTCCCAATGCCTGAGTCTTCATAGCTCAAATGGTAGAGAACTGTAGCGCTAACGCGGAGGCCATGGGTTCGAATACCGTTGAAGTCCTGCATCGCCCCTGAATAAACGCCGCGGCCCCGATATAATAAAAATCAAGACGTTAATTCTGTTTCTTGACACGGAAAATAATAACGAGTGATTAAGACAATTCTTTGTCGCGTCTAACTTTCAAATACACGCCGCCCTAGAATAAGCACCGCATGTGAGAGGTGAAAAATTTAATAAGCGCCGCGACGCTTATTCGAGTTAATAGGTACGTATGTGTAAGACTTTTAGCACTGAAAATTTAAGCCTAACATTTGCAGTGTCTTGATTCTCAGACGTTCGAGACGGACGACCTCGGACGTCTGAGAATCAGGCTATTTTTCCCCCAGAAACGCCTGATACTCAGGTTAGAGAAGTCGAAGATGGAAATTTTTTCCCCTGAACTATCTCCAATTAAGAAGTTTTCTCGCTTTTTTTTTTGTAAAAAAACATGGTCTTATTTGCGAACCGCTGACCACAAAAAGTGGGTCATCCAACTAAGGGGGAGAGAGCGTGGGGCATAAGGTTGAGGACTGCCATTTCCCCCATTACAAGGATACATAACAAGACTTTAGAAACTGTATTTTAGGACTTTGTACAAGTTGTAAGTCCCATAACTTTGCCTCAAAATTCAAAAGTTGTTCCAAAATTGCAAAAGTTGCCAGAAACTTGCTCCAAATAGCAAAAGTTGCCAAAAAGTTGCAGAGCAACTTGTGGCTAAGGCATTAGCTGAGAATGAGGGCCAGACATAGGTTACTTTTTTTTATCATTTTTTGTTTTTTTCATGTGTGATAGCAGTACGCACTTCTTTCGGAACAAACCTTGCAATGTCAAACGCCAACATTATATTACGCATGAAAATTCTCTTCTGGGCTGGCTTGTCTTCTGAAAATGTAATGTAGAATAATACAGAGTAATATAGAATGATATAGAAGAAGACTTTTTTTCGCGATGTGTTGGCTATTTTTGGACTAAAAATAGCCAACAAATAACATGATCGCATTTTTTTTTATCATTTTCGTTTCTTGGCCACAAAATTCACAAGCAAAACAAGCTTGAAAATTGTAGATGTTTCGGAAACTGAAGCATGGGTTGCCTGTGGATATTAAAAAGGCGGTTCAGTTGGTCAGCAGTGCAAGTACCTACCGTGTGTGATTCAATCTTGTCCCCAGGGCACTTCTCCTCTTCCTCCTACATTTAAACGGGAAAGGCGGCCTGGGCACGAGTTTGCAAATCAAAAAAGAGCACAATTAATGACGATACTTCATCATGCTCTAGTGAATTGAAAGAAAACACTGGAGAAAGATAAGAAAATGTTGTAACTAGCTTTAGCAAGCTAAAACCATTGTACTGTCATGTTGAGAATCGATTGTTTAGTTGTAAAGTTATATTGGAAGAAAATCTGAAAATGATGTAATTTATTTAAACAATTTTTCAAAAGTTTAGAAGTCAAGGAACAGGGAAAAATGGTTCTTTGATGGGATATTCAGTAACTCCGTGTAGGTAGAAAATATGAAAAGCATCTTTAAGATTTGAGACCAGCTTTTGAGTGACGTACGGAGTAATTCTGAGCGTCTAACAAATTGGAGCATATTGTAAGAAGAAATTAAAAGAATATTTATATTTTATAATTTAAACGGCCATGTTTTGATTGGTTAGAACGTCTCATGCATCCATCTGCCTTAAATATCCAACTTTCTTTCATCCAAAAATATTTGGCCCGAGTACTGCTTATTCTGTCGATCAGTGCTTTTTTCCTCCGAAGGACAATAGGAACAAGTCATGAAGCTCGCAGCCGCAGGCTTAACACGAGGTTAAGGTCCATTCAGGTGTCGATCTTTTGCGGGTGAATCTAGCGGGCGGGCTTGCAAAAGAGCCGACAATTACTTCCGCTAGTTTTTTCTCTTCTTTATGGCTACAGTTCGATAGCCGGTTAAAGTCGTTCAGATAGAGCTAGTGGTGTGCGGGGCGAAGTCCTCCTCCCGTTTCCTGCTCATGCGCAACTCTTTCCGCTGTCCCCACAATCTGAACGGCTGGAAAGGGCCAACAGGTCGGTAACTTTGTGAAATGTTGGCGAATTTTCCTGGAGTGGACTGAACTATCGGGGACCGCATGCATGTTTAAAAAGAGAATGGAAAATTCGTCACTGCAAAAAGTGCCCCAAAACTTGTGATGCGCGTGCACACTTGCTTTATTGACGGTCTCGTCTCCCGATTAAAAAGCTCGACTTTGTGGTTGAATCAATTAAGAAAATAATGAAAAACAGCTCATTGATAAAACAGTCTTTGTCTAACCGAGTTGTTAATCACTTAAGTCAACTTTAATAACAAGGTATAGTCATCAATTCTTAAATCATCATAATTTACAATATACCCTATACAGCTCCCTCTGAAATGGAAGAGGACGCTATATGGCACATTCTATTCTTGTCCGTAAACTTTATCAATCATAATTTTATATTGACTACATGAATGACTCCGCGTGGGATTTTATGGATAGCCTCGGGGTAATATAACGGCTTATACTTTCTCCTTAAAGTAACACCTGGCTTTGTCTAAAACAGATAGCTTTGAAAATCCGTGTATTAATTTTCACGTAACTATTATCATTTACGACTGTTTATCCAGTTAACGTTCTGTTTAATATATCTTTTAATAAGCAAGTTTTCAAATGGCGTTTACTGTAGTTGCGGATTAGCATTGATGTTGACTTTTGATAAGATTTATCATTATCGCACTTCAGTGATTGATTTCGGTGATACAATCTTTTATATGTATTTGATAATGCAGGCAGATGACAGAGTATTTGTTTTTTTATCTGATTCATTCACAATACTAGTCTGGCAAAGTACTTAAACCACGTGGCTAAATTTAAACTAATCTCCTAGTAAACCCTGTGCAGTCAGTATATAGTGTGTGATAAGTGTATCTATTGATTTTACGCCCAAAAACAACAGTCAAAAGTTAATGCTTTCAAGAAAGTGCTAAAGAGATTAACGGTTAGTAAACAATGGGCAAACACGCTAGCTTCACGTGGCGTACAACTCATCAGTTTTAAAGCAAAGCATTCGTATTTTACTGTGTTTTTTTCTGCCGTTTGTACCGTTCAAAGTGTTTAAGACTGACTACGTTTTCACTGGCCTTGAAATAAATAGCGGTAGTTTTTAGTATCGTTCGCTAATTAAGTGCACTTTCAAGTTATTGATCCTTTGACCTGTGGTCACTTACTGAAGATTTTTTCTATAATTCTTAATTTGAAGTGTTTTGTTTTGAGGTAAACGTTTTATTGAGCGCTGTTTCGTTCAAGCCACTTAGAATAGCGGCAATTGACTTGAATTTTAGTCCTTCACATGCTAAAAAGGTATTCTTAACAGCCGTTAAACGAGTAAAACGGAAAAGATTTTTTGCTATTGCTTTATCACAACTGTAGAGAGATCAATACAGCTAACTCGGGCTTTAGTCTTTCATCGCATCGTGGAGGAGATGTAGATTAAACCACTGTGCCTGAAAACTTGTTTAGTGAGGCGTGATCGACAGTGAAAGAACGGTATACAGACGTCTATACAATGAGTGTTGGCTGTGGTAAACTGATCGCGATAGATACTTGTAAAATGCTGGCAATTTGTCATGAAGCCGAAAGTCAAGGATGAAAGTTCAATATATTGCACTGTATTCCAACAGTTTCAGCTCGAGGAATATAAATGAATTACGGTGAGAATTGAAATACAGCTGTACATCTCTTTCCTTTTGAATATTGACATTGCTATACGTCCCTTTTCCTCGAGAGAAAAAAACCCGTGCAAAACCTCATTTTGTCAATATAAAATTTAAGAGGCTTCACCACCCGGAAAATAAGAACATTCACCAGCTCAAAAAGTCTCGGAGTGAAATTATGATGTGTGACCCTGAATTAGAGATACTGTGAGGTAGTTTAATTCGGCAGTCTTTTTGATAGTTTGGAAATCGTATGGTCTTTACCTCTTCAGCAGAACTACTTAGGCTTAGCTATCAACAAAATAAAAAGTTAGAAATTCTACGGATTTTTTTCTGTCACTATTGCATTGGGTTACTCGGCTAAATTGCTAGGGTTTCTTGTTCTATATCTTCCAAGCACTTGCCAAAAAATAAATGAAAATCGACAACGGAGCAAAACCACAACTTCCTAACAGAGGGTAATAAAAACAAAATCGATTTCCTGTTATAACAGAGTGTTGAGGGGCTTTTTTGACAAATAGGAAGTTTTAAAAAGCTTATAAATTACAAGTATCGATTACTAATGAAAACAACATTTGTTTGAGATCCTCAACTCAATTTTCATCCCGAAGTACACCATCCCCCCACCTCCCCCCCTAGGAAGGCTATACCACTTTTAGCTTGTTTTCTAGAATTACCATGGACAAGTTTTGCTAACGGTAAAAAGTTAGGCCCTCTTTGTTACGCGAAACGAATAGATCATTAAATGCTTGGTGGAGGCCGTGAAGAACTTTGAAGTCTAAAAAAACGCTCCCTTCTGGCTTAAGCAGATGAAAATGTTCTTAGAACTCAGTATCTTGAAGCTATAAAAAGAACATTCGTACATAGCAAAAGGGATGCACATTATACCTTAAATAGTGTTCTAATGGTCTCAACACCCTTTAAAAAAACCTGCAGATTGAGTAACACCAAATACGTCTTCCCAGCTCGATCAGACTTGAAGGGTAGACACAAAATGCTTAAAAGGGTTTCTTTTGATCGGTGGTACCGTTACAACACTCAAAATCCACTCGCATTACACTTCTTCCTATACCACCCTGCGAGCCGAGTTTTTCGCACGCCAGTCCACACCGCGAAAATGTAGCTTCTGTCGCAGGGCTTTTTCCTTCTCCCCACTGAATAAAGAGTTAAAAATTTTAATATACAGCTATTTCGAGAAAGGTTGTCGGAAAAGAAATGTGCACGCGACAATCCCGAAAGGTGATATGGGATATGATCAATACACTATTCCTGACACTGCAGCTGTCGAAGTTACTTTTGCTGCTTTACTTTAGCACTCGCAAATGGCCTCTCGAGCCATTCTTTCAAATTTCCTCGAAGAACAATGAACTCAAAACCACTCACAATATCCTTTGGGATTGTCGCGTGCACTTTTTCCCGATCGACAAGCTTTCTCGAAATAGCCGTATTTTGCCGGCGTATATTTTTACAGCCGGATTATAGAACCTTGATCAATTCAGACCTTTAAAAACAGTAAATTCCCTTTAATACAGAAAGAAATAGTACATTTCAAAACTTAAGAAAATTCTGTCTTCTGTTAGTAACTGCATGCTCTAAGGTTTCTATAGTTCACGGTGATTTATGAGCTCATATATGATGACAGAAACTCGACGAAATATCATCACTGGTACTAAAAAAGTTGAAAGAAACATTCGGATTTCTTGACTTGAATACTTAGTTTTTAATAAGTTAAATCTAACCCAGATGTGGCCCTTTTTAATGAGATTACTGAAGAGTCTAGCGCACGCATTATAAAAAGATCCGCTAAATTAAAATCTTTTGAAACAAATTACGTACTTCATTAATTCACGCTATTATCGCGTTCATTATACATTCGTTAACTATTTTAGTTAAGGCATGACAACTAACAAAACCTATTTTCTCTAACACTGTACTAACGTTTCCTAAATTGGAGCGAGTCCTCTAGCGTCTAAGAAAAACTCGCATTTCTCTCTCTCGCAGTCTAACTTTCAGAAAGTTTCCATCCGTTTCTTTTCACTGATTTTCACATTGATCAACTAGCTCAACTTCTCTTGGTTGAATGATATCGCCGTCAACAGAGTGAATCACATGGTCTGATTCCTCGCTTTGAAGAACGTTCCAAAGATCTCCGATATAGCGAATTGCCAACCGCAGAGTTTGAATCTTAGACAGTTTTTTCTCCTTTGGAGCGAACG
>NC_133203.1:32005068-32182568 GCF_958299795.1 Porites lutea | reverse complement strand
TGACTGGCCGACAACCAACTTTCTTGGAATGTATTGTTATTTTTCTGTAATCCGGCTGGTCAACTTTGTCTAAGTGGCCCCTGTTACAGTAGTCGCACTGTAACCATTCCTTGTCATAAAGCTGGTTTAATATAGGTGGCTTTGGGCAATTTTTTTTTGTATTTTAATGAATTTTTATTTTGTTATGTATTGCATTTTTTTACACACTGACAATGAACACGTGCGAAAAATACAAAAAAAGGAAAAGAAAACTAAACATATATACATCGCAGACTCACACACAATTACACACTGACAAAAAAGACAGAAAGAAACACACCCCAGTATCTTCTTCTTTGGGCATTGGGCATTTAGGCATACAGAACAATGCAAAGATTTACCTGAGTGATCACCAAAAGATAGCTTCCTTATGCCCAATTTCTATAGCAACTTTTAGTGAACCAGCTATATACTTACTATAGTTTTAAAAATTCGTCCAGGTACACCTTTTCTTTCTGAGACGATTACTGCGGGACCATCACTCTACGAATAAGAGAGCACACAATAAAAAAAAAAAATTATAAAAAAAAAAAATCAGCAAGAGGGCCTTCATCCTCTCTTGATATTAACAAGATTACAAAATTAGCGCAGAGAATGAAACATTTATTAGCATGAAATAAGCTACTACCATATTTCCTCGAATAATATCCGGGGGCGATTACTATCTTTTTCGCACAAAGAGGGGACGATTATTTCGAATTTTGCTCCCTGGAAGTTGTGCCCTAAATATTCTGTTATATTATCCCATTAAATAATAAACAAGACGCTACGGAGCTAGCGTACACTTCGGCGTCGTGGTTGTGGAACTAATTAATTGTAAATGCGGAGGAATAGTAAGAAATCAACTGGTAAGAGTAAGGTGTGAAATTATGGGATTTGTCAGGATATTCTGAAAAGAGCAACATCCAAGAGGCCTACTTGCCAAAAACTAGCATTTCAGGACAAATTGTCTCCGCGATATTAGCTATGCTCTGATGACTCCATACAAATCCTTCTAAAAAACAATTCTCTATTTTTGTTAGTCACATCAGGCTTCAACAACAGCATAGCAGTTTCGTGTACTGATAAGAGATATGTAAGGCATGGGTAAGGAGTCAATTACGTTGAGCATGGAATTGGCTAAAACTCAAAGTCACGAGTTCGAATGTTTTGAGGATAATTATTCACTGACTATCAGCACGCAGGGATGTCGGATTAACACAAGGAAGTTTAACACCAAAGGAACATAGCCTTTACAGAGCTTTAAAACACAGCATCCGCCAACACAAACTTGACTTGAACTTTGAGTAAAACTAAAAAGCCTCTACCAATAATAACAAACTGTCACTTGAACTTCAGATATCTTACGGCTTCCGCGAACTTGTAAACATAGAACCTGAAAATCGACCTTCGTCACACTGGACTAAACACAGCAGTCCAGCTCGTGGGAAAAAACTTAGTTCGTCAAAAGAACTCGCTTGGAACTTGTATACCTTTTGACATAAGGTTCTAGAAAATACTAAACAGGCGAATAGTAGTAGCTTTTCGACATATTTTATGATTTCAGTAACTGATGCAAATCTGCTGACTCATGCTGAAATGTAAACGTGCCCTGATTAATTATTCATGTATAATCCAAAAACGTAGAGAACGTTCGAGAAAATCACGCAACGCATGAAAGCAATTGTACTACTTAACACTCAACAAAGACAAAATGTCTTTGTGCAGCATTTTGTAACTTTAAATTCATCATAAAACAGTTTTAAATGAGGGCTCACTGGTGAAATGTTTTTCAACACTCGAAGAGAAATTTCGTGTCTCTGCGCGGCCACGAAATATCCTCTATTTATTCCTCGAGTAATTAAAGACTAAACTCGAAGTGATCTCAAGATATCACGAAGTAGTCCGATCTCATGTCGTGAAATAGTTGAAACAAGCCGAAAAGTCACGAACTTGCACGCCCAATCTTGTCCCAAAACTAGTGCATCATTTCATAACTATTTTTCATATGCCAAACTACCTTGGGTAGCAGTAGCGCAATCGGCTAATCCTTCAATTTAGAGTCTCCTCTCATCTGACGGGTCACACAGGTGAATCGGTTCAAACCCCGGGAAGGCCAAAGTAGTAATTCTTTCTTCCTCGAAAAAGTTAAAGAACAAATCAAAGACATCGAAGTGATCTCGAGATATCTCGAACTAATTCGGCTCTCACTTCGTCAAATAGCCGAATAGAGCCGAAAACCTACAGACTTTGCTTGCCCAATCTTATCAAAAAATTGCAACTTTGATACATTCCTGAGCGTCGCGAATCCTTTACTTCGCGCTCCGCCGAAGTAAAAAATGATCTCATCAAATACACTGAATATGGGCTTTCTACGTGTCCCAGATTTGGTTCCTTGATTAACTTTCAGTGTCAATATCCTCGGCGTCAGAGCTTGAATCGTCACTGATCAGTTTTGATGGATCAGACTCCACTTCAACTTGAAAGGGAGGGGATAAAACAAAGAAAAGGAGGCGAGAGGGGTGGTGGTGGGGGGGGGGGGGGAATGGGCGATTATTCGAGGGAGGCGGATATTTTCAATATTCCCCCCTAAGGGAGGCGATTGTTTAAGGGAGGCATTAAACGAGGGACGGCTTTTATTCGAGGAAATACGGTATATGTATTAAACAAATTGTCCTGTTCCTACCGCATACACCACAGCAGCCTGCTGAAGCCGGGCGGCCTGTCTCTGCAGTGATGTTCTTAAGAAACTCTCGTCTTTCAGTGCGTGAAGTCTGACAGTAAAAGAGCAAAAGGTTTAGGGCGGTACGACATATCACAAAGAGCACCGTAGGAAAGTGGTGCTCAGCAGCTTTCACTTGCATGTCACAATCCAGGATTTCATCCAAAAAATCCCAAGTTGGAGCCCCCTGCACACCATAATGAACCGTACCCCAAGAAAGTACCTCTCAGTAGTTTACACATAAGGATTTCATCCACAAACTCAAAATTAGAAATCCCTTGCACAGGATAATAAACAGTACAACAGGAAAGTGCTGCTCAGTAGTTTTCAATTGAATGGTCGCACTCCAGGATGTCATACAAAAACTGCAAAGTTAAAACTACCTTGTACAGCATAAAAACAGGTACAGAGGGAAAGTGGCTCAATTGAGAATTTCATTGAGCGACTCAAGCGTTTACAGTTTCAAAAACTACACGAAATTAGAGCACTACTACAGGGAAGCCCTCAAACCTTCATGTTAGCTAGACATTGCTATGGGGTTTCAATTTGTACAGCTATTTGACATGATTTGAACACTGACTGGACTGTCATTGGTCAAGGCACTAACAAAGAAGTTAAAGGACTGAAGATAACGAACACTCGTGAATTCAAGATTATGGTAACACGAATTTTCTAACTTTAGGCAGGACAGTATCTAATGCAGCGTTTCCGCGTCGATCTTATTGGGTAAACAAAACTTAAGCGGCTGCTGCAAGACACATCATCCCCACAGTATAAAATATGTTCACTAGGTTTCAATTATTTGAATGGACACACTTCACCCACAAGAAAAACCTGTTACAGGCACTCAGATAGTGGCGGCGACGAGCAGCCACACAAAAACAAACAAACAAAAAACAGAGGGTGGTGGTGGGGGGTGGGTTTCTACTACAAGCTGAATCTCTCTTGCTGAATATAGTACATCGTCAAACGAAAGAAATGAACAGTGTAGAATTCACTTCAATTTGACCCGTGTTATTTCACTCAGACATTCATGGGTTAGATGTTGGACTCGGCATAAGATGAACTTATACTCACGTTTGTTGTAAAATGGTGACCTTCATTTCCCACGTTTTGTTCACTCTTTCAAGCTCCCTTTGTAACCTTAAAAAATAAATAAGTAAATAAATATGTCAATAAAATTTGATTATAATCAAATTCCCAAGACTAAATCCCTAAAATTATTAATAACAATAATAACAAAAAAAAAAAACAGTTAGACAACCTAGACGAAAATTATAAAGGGTAAAAAGGATCATCAGTCCAAACATTGAATGCAAATCATAGAAATTGTTCGAACTTTGCCAAGATCGAGGTAGCCAAGGGAGGTAAAAAACTGCTGGTAAAAAACAAGGCAATAATAAAAAAAAAAGCAATGGCCTCATTAAAATGCCATGGGAACTCCGATGTCAATAGAACATGGATCAAAACATGTCTTTGAATGCCGACGTAGTAAATGATAAAACTTGGGAGGTATCCTCTTCATAAAATGCATTCAAACCACCTTAAGATCAGACCGTCCCAAAAAGCCCAATGCCCTTGGAGGGCAAACACCCGTGCTGGCCATTTGAGTCTAAAAGTAAGATTGGGTCAAGTTTGTGTCGAACTGCACAATGGAGCTGTTTTGAGGTTGCTACCACCTTTCTTTTTCGTGACTGGCTATGAAGTTACGCAGAGAACTGGGTACAACTTCCCCCCAACCAGTCCCATAATGCATTTCAACAAAAACAACGAAGCAGTGCGGCTCATGAGCAGATTTCACAGTAGCCTGTAATACTTCTACAGATACATAAATTCTTTTGAGGTAAGGGTTAATCTAACACCTTCCGCTATAGAGAGGGAATTTTATTGGGATTCAGCATCTCATATTATTAAAAGAAATCGGCAGAGGGCGGTACTTTTACCCTAGGAGTTACATGCAGGGTATACGTGCCGTTGTTAAAAGTATGATTTTCGGCAGTTAATGCCCGAAATTACCAGGATCGAGTATAAAAATGAGACCATTTTCTTCAAAAGGATAATTTCTCCTGTATAAAAGAGGAAAATAGCATGATATTCTTTAATTTCCCATTTGGGATAATGCTTCATGCAAAGCCGACTTGTACAATACCTTCTGTTTCTCTGCACCATTTGCTAGTGCAATGCATACACTGCAAGTGCAGTTCATGCAAAAACCTACAGATAATGCAAAAGTGAGGTTTACATGAAGCCCCACCCAAACGGCAGTTTAAACAATATTATGGTATTTCCCGCTTTGGCCAATTGAACACAAGAAAAATGATGACTTTTTTAGTGAGGAACAGGCGGCTCAAAAAAACACCGGAACCGAAGCTATCACCATTTGGTTCCACAACAAAAACATAAAACCTCCCCAAATGTTCACTGTTCTCCCGTAAAGTCAGTTACATTTTCACTGTTGTACTTGCCTTAGAATTTCAGCTTGCTGTTTTTTCTCCAGTTTCTGTAATTTTCTTAACAGATCATCCTTCTCAGATTCATTCAACTGAGGCTTATCCTAAATCACAAGAACGTTTTACATAAAGTGAGAATTAAAGAAGTAATGCAGAGTCAGATGATGATTTTAATTAGAAATGAGACATGGTTCTTGTGAACAGAGCCCAAAAAGCGGTGACAAGTGTCAATGAAATTATCCATGCGTCGAAACCAATTTTATAAAGTGGACTTTCGCCACAAATCAAACCCCGATTACTTCGTATCATATTGTAGGCTAGCCGTTAGCAGCAGTGAATTATTGCCGACTTTCTGTGACACCCTCAAGACACGTTAGAGACCTTTAGATTCCAAGACGAGGAAGACAATGAGAACGAAATTTTCTCAATACTAAGTAGTACACACACGTGATCCAGTGTCATTTTGGCGGGAAAAAGCAAAAGCCGTCGTCATTCTACTAACGGTTTTAGCGGAAACGTCGTAGTGGCGAAAATAAGTCATCAAATGTTAAAAGATTTATCATTTTGTGATCAGGAGAGGACTTTAACATCTTCAATTAAAATGACCGTGTTAACGTTTGTGTAAAAATATGTAAAAAGAAACATTCCGGGTTGTCCATTATTTGACAATACAAAAAAAAAAAAAAAAAAAACTTCAGGTCATATCTGGTCCTCGTAGCGGTCCTCATCCTGGAAAAGGTCTCTATTTCTTCTCTAAAAACCGTTCAAGCAGCACTCGTATGTAGTATTTTGAAATGACATAAGCCACGTTTTTACCGGCAACGAAAAAGGTCAAGCGACACGAACGCCAACGCAGGCATCGTGTCAGTTTTTATCGTAGTTTGTTGGTGTTACGGACGGGTGTAATCAATCACCAAATAACGTAATACAAAAGATTGAAAAATAACAACACCCACACCACAACACAACACAAACACAAGCCAACAATGGTTTCCGCATCACCAAGAAACACCCGTTTTTCTGATGAAAATATGAATCTTTTGTTTTTCTTGCGGTTATGTTTGCACCGTTGCTTCAGGGCAGCCTTAAATTTATAAGGCCAGCTTTTACAGGTTCTGCGTACGTTTAGTTTGTGATATGTGGTACGTGAACCTGGGGCGAAAACTTTGCACCTTTCTTTCTTTCAAACTGACAGTTCAGACAGTAAACAAGAAAAATTTGTCGCTTTATTGACAGTACTCAGTTATTAAGGCTAAACATACATTCATCTTAAAACTTAACGTACTGTTTAAAAAACGAGCAGGAGTGTTTTCTGACTTTTTATGTCAAGTACTATACCTTACTACACCACTGAATTTAGAATAATTTTTCCTCAACCAATTTTGAAATAGTTTCATGGAATCCCGAGATTGATTTGTAATAAAGTTCCCGGCAAACGTCAGATTAAAATTGAAAAGTTCTCAAGTTAGGAAACGGCCAGATAAAAACTGTCCAAAAGAATCGTTATGGATGGAACTGGCATGAATATAATAGACAGAAAACTCGGTCACATGATACAGCTTGACGCTAACGTAGGCATAAATATATCCTTCATTATCGCTTTTTTTGCGGGGGGAGGGGGGGAGGTGTCGATAGTCCAATACAATGACGCTGAGCTATGACCCAGTCTAAGTCTTACCATTCGATAGAGCCTGGACGCCATCAAGCCCGACCCATATGCCGGGCGCCGGTCTGTGAACCCACTTGCGGCCACAGTGGTACGTTCAGTGAGTATACTTCCGGTTATGGACGGTGCAGGAATGGATGTCTTTTGGTGTAGATGCGTATGACGTATGTAACGGAATACAGTGCAAATGCAAAGTGCAGGTTAGTTGTGTTAAGTAAGAATGTCAGTAAACAACTCAACGTCTGGATTGATCTCACTGCTAAACTTCTGCCTGGAAAATGACCTCTCTATCTCCTTGCATTTAACCTGGTAACGTGGCTATCTGACAGATCTTCCATTCTTCGCGTGACTGGCTAACTTCCTTTCGTTTCAAAGTATAGCGTGACAAGAATGACTACAGAGATTTTCTTCCATTCCTCACGTGATGGGCTAACGTCTATTTCATTGCGTGACAAGGCACAGTGACAGAGAAGTTATATATTTTGAGCAACTTCATGTAGCACCTTTCAAATTTTTGTCAACACCTGTGTCACAATTTTAAGGTCTGCTGTCCACTGACACTGGAGTAGCTTCAATGGTCAACTGACTGATATCAAATACGATAAAGAAACCATTCAACACAGCAACATTGACCGACTTGATTAATGTTCAATGCTCAACTGATTCAAATGTGGTGCGATCTTACATTAGCCAACAACAACAATTCCTTTGATAATAAATACAGTCGTAAAAGCGAAGTGTAATGGGAACAAAAAAAATGGTATTGTAAAACCCGCACCCAACACTTAGTGTGTGTGTGTGTGTGTGTGTATGTGGAAGTAGGGGTCTAAACACCACACTCCCTGATAGTTTCCCACAGTCTTATACATTGCTATATCTGACTGCACTAAAACATTATACTTCTTGAGAGCAATAACTATTAAACTATGTTATATTCCAAGTTCAATTAATAAATACCATATAAGACCATTTCTAATGCAGGCCTTATCTTAATGCTCTTAGGACAATAAAAATGTAAAATACAACTAAAAAAATATTATTGTACAAGAAAATGCATAACTGTACTATACCAACACGAAAATCGGTCCACGTACCTGTCGAGAAGCCAATAGGCTATTTATGAGTTTCCAAAACCCTCACTCTCAAAATAAGGTTAATTAACACACCGTTCATACGAGGCCCCGACCACACGAATCCGGATATTTTTGAAACCGCGTTGTCTTATAAGTGAATTGGCCTCCCGTCCACACAAACATCAGTGAATCCGCTCACTGAAAGCGCAACTTTTTTGAAAACGCTTTTCAGGGTGATTTAATGTTCACACGAATCCGGGAAAAAAATGTGCGATTTCAAAATTGTCCAGATTTCTGTACACATGTCATGAGAATGACTTTCATTTGCAGTACAACTAAAAGGTATTTTTATTTCAAAGATATTGCATTTACCCTATATTATCCTGGAGGAAGGGCTTGGGGTAACACAGACAGGGTCTATTCCAAACATTAAAGTACTTTTCAAACTGTTACTGTGTTCTCTCTACAACAGTACACGACTCAACTCATTACTTACAGTACCTGTTTTTGCTGACTTTCCATCAGTTTTCTTTTCTCTTCAATAATTTTTTGCTCTTTGATCTTTTGGTCATGAGCCCGCTGTAGCTCTTCTACTTGCTTCTTTGAGGCTGCCATTAACTGTCAAAACAAAAAAAATCAGTACCAATAAAGGAAACTGCCCACCTACCCCTCCCCTAAGCCAACATTTTGGCCTAAGTGAAAAGTAAGTGTTAACTCTAATTTGGGTCGACCAAAATTAAGTGAAGATAGTCTGTTGGATCAGACGTCGAACTTAGGATGCGTCGAAGCAATCAACTGAATCAGCTCAGTAACACATTTTCTCCCGAGCCACGGCTAAACATACATTATCATAGAAATTTTAATTTATTAGTTTAGTTCTTTGCATGTAAAGATCGACATTTTCCCGGGGACGATCCTCAGACGTTCTATCCGTCTGATAAAACGCGTTCGACGATCCAAACTCATTCACACGAACTTAACTGAGCCAGACGTCCAACCTTTCATGAACTTAACTCATCTCATGAAAAGTTCGACGTTTAGCCTAGGCCTTACTCCAACAGAGTATGTGTTTGTTGGAGCATTGGATGGAGCAATTGACATAACTATCCCACCAACCGTACTTACATTGTTCTTAGTCTCCTGGACTTTGGCATCCATCTCATTTTGAAGTTGAATTTTCTGCCTTTGTAGCTGTAAATATAGGTACGGGTAAAATGCGTTACATCTAAACTTCACATTTACCTATCTCACAAACTGTTCAAAGTAACTTATTGTTCTAAGGTGATATATTTTCATATGGAAACTCTGACGTTTTTACGAATCCTCCTTATGGCCTTTTAATAATCACTATGGTACATTATTTATTGTTTATTATTTATTTAGTAATTATTAATATTTATTACTTTATTATTCATCAGTTTTAAAGGCGCAGTCAATATTAAAATTATCTTCGTTTTGCTTTCTGTTTTGTTAAGAGACGAATACAGTCGCGTAATAAAAAAACGTAATAAAAGCTAGTTTTGAAGGTCTACAACTTTAAGGTTAATTTCTTCAAGAAGCTTAAGGCGACAAATGCCATGTTTTTGTTGTTATTGTTGTTGTTGTTTGTTTGTTTAGGGGGATCTTTGTTGATCTATTTTGTCAAAAAATCTATGGCTAAGAATTCATTCAATTTTACTTCATGGCTACGACTCTTTTTTATCTAAGCTTTAAGGAGATTACTGTCAGTTTGGATCAATGTCTTAAGTGGCCTCTCCATTTCACCAAAAATATACATGTGTTCTTTCCCTTTATTTAGAATCTATAAATTTCATAATACTTACAACTAAAACATTCAAAGAAGATTACATGAGAAATTATTGAGCTAACAAATTTACATTTAGCACTAATGATAAATGTCTCTCTTACAAGAAAGACCATCGTAGCGTGATCCACTTTTTTGTGACCATCGAGCTCGTTAGAAGATCCTTCAGGTGTTTTGTTGTACTAAAAGAAATAAGCTTTAAACAATAAACTATCTCGATTTAATTTATGGCAATGGTTAAATTTTAACTATACCAATATGTTTGCATGAGATACCTCTCAGCTGTTTACACATGCTTACTTGAAATTTATTTTTTTTTCACTTGTTCAATAACATTACCCGCATTATTTTGATATTTATCAGAATATGAGATTTCGACAGTACATGCATATTTACAAATATTTCAAAAATATAATTATAGTTTCAAAAAGTCGTTTTCGACAAATCTGCGTTTCAAAAAGCAAATTAACTATGGGTTTACTGTTCCATTCTCACCAAGAGACTATAAAGGGGACAGAGAGGCCATCCCCCATATACACCCTATTCCATAGGTAATTCGTCTCGAGTTATTTTTAACACCACAGATCTCGAGGGGGATTAAACAACAGCCAATCACATAGCGCGAATGTGTTCCGCGTGGATGACCCACGCTGAGAGCCACGCGTCCTTCACGAAATGACGCAGAACAAAATGGGGGAAGACGCGGAGAGCGATTTTGCTATTCCTTTTGTCGACGAAAACGACTACAGCGAGATTTCTGCGAAAGCTGTGTCAGCGAAACCGAAATTAAAAAAGAATCGCCCTTCCTCTCTTGTATAGAGCTAACAGTAGAGCAGGGAAATCCTTAACACACTGAATATTCTCTCAGGATCATTTATAATTTACAGTTTGAAGAGAGCAATTTCTGGTTTGATGTTTATTTTTTTCAGTCTTTATAGCGATTATTCCTACCCACCTACTTTGTCAACTGTAGGCGAACCCTCCTAAAGCTGAATTTCAAGGGACCATATTCAAGCTCAGAAAGAGAAATAAAATTTCGTCGTTGCTTATTTACGTCCTCCATAAAACACGAAATTAGGCATTTTCACGTCGTAGTCGTGCAAAAACGGGAAAGAAATGAACAAAAAAGTGTGTTGCACGTGCGAAGTTGTTTTTTTGCTAATTAAACCTATTGTTTTTTTGATGTTCTAGTTGTCGTCCGCGTCGTTGGATCTTAAACTCCCTAAATTGTACAAACGACCGGTTTCAATAGACCGGCGAAATTTCTCATTTTATTAAAGCACTGAGGTTACGACAACTTCGAGTTAAACTGATTTCACGGGTTGTCAAAGAGTCCAGCGATTCCTTTTTCCCAGGTGAGCGCCGACTCATTTCGCTTCAATATTCAGGAATGCTCTCGATCTTTTTAAGCTTTCATTGCCTCTCGCCCGACATGTTTTGCACGGCGTTTGGTCATGCGAAACCTCCACGAAACATCCACGCCTCGCGCGAGGTAACTTTATCCCGATTCTAAAAATAACTCGAGACGAATTACCTATGGAATAGGGTGTATATGGGGGATGGCCTCTCTGTCCCCTTTATAGTCTCTTGATTCTCACGGTAAGTTTATTTGATCGCAAATTAAATAACAACAAACAAGACATTAACTCGTTAAAACAAAATTGCAAAACGCTTGCATACCTCAGCTTTGAAAGTGTTCCTCTCGTGTTCGGCTGCCAAGATTGCGTCAGAAAGCTCTTTCTTTAACTGAAAATAAAATTGTTTAATCATGGTTATTCAGCTAAGAAAACTTCCGACTACACTTAAGGTACGTTGAGATATGCAATTTCTGAACGCAGTACTTATAAGCACCACCAAACTTAGTTAAGACGAGGATTACGATCTGTATAGGAAGACATAACTAGTGCGTTCGAAACAACGAATGCTTCCCACATAAGCTGAAAATTAAAAAGATCTATTTCAGTCCCAAAGTGCCAATACAGCCCTGCAGGCCAAAGTCTGATTCAACCCACCCTGGAGCCATTTGAGCACAATTTAGGCGAAATCAGCTCAATCAAAAGATTATTCCAGCCCACATGCACTGGGGCCAAATTAACCCTGGGTAATTGGACTGTATCGGCCCTGATTTAAGGGAACCAAATTAGACTCAAAAATAGGACTGTGTTTTACTCACCGAAATGGCCCCATATTTAGGGCTAAAAAGGATCGTTTGTGATTTACAGTGTAATAAATGACATTAACCCTTTAGCCCCGAGAGTGACCAAAATCAGTTTTCTCCGAACAATATCAATATCGTATATGGTCCAGCTTGCCACGATTCCCTCGTAGCTCAGTAGTTAGAGCATCCGACCGGTGTGCGGAAGTTCAGATTTTTTTCTTTGTCCCATGCTCGTGACATGTTGATTACTTCATTTCGCATTTCACAGTATCAATATATAATAAAGAGGAAATGTCACAAGAGTTAATACATTGATCAGCTGACATGATCTTCAAACATATTCTCTCAACTAATAGTTAAGGAAATGTAGGGAGATCGATCTGGAGAATTTGAATTTGGATACTGGACGTTAAGGGTTAAGGATCAATAAATGGACTAGGAAGTCACTGGCAGGAATCGTAGTGTGAACGTTGCAGTCCTTGTCGTCCTCATGGCATATTTCCGTTACAAGTTGCAATGTTTAGTTTTGTCTAGTCTGTCTAGTTTTACCTTGAGTTTGCCTTTTGGCGATGGCGATTGGAAAAGAGTGGGGGGGGGGGGGGGGGGGTGAAGCACACCGAGCCGAGAAGAGAGCAACAGATGTAAAAAGGGCGAAAAAGGGACTGTCAGGGTCACGTAACTCAAACACCATTTTGAGTGAACGTACTTCGCTAACATTAAGGTTCTTAGCGAATAAATACAAGTCATTGGCTATAGAGTGCTTTCACCATGACGTCATCGAATTCTAAAAACAAGATAGCGAGGCCCTTTAAATTCTTATGTACACCAGGTTGAAGGTGACCGAAAAATAAATCTTTGTAGAAGTTTCCACCGCAGAATCTTTCATTTAAAAAAATAAAAAATAAAAAATAAAAAACGGTACGTCGCACAGACCAGATACATTGTATATTTATGAGTCTTAAGCATTTCATTTTCTTGGTTTCTTTCGTTCAACGGTGTCAAAGTTACTTTTTCATTGCGTGACAGTGAAAACACTTTATATTAACACAATGAACCAAACAGCCGTGACAGTCAGCTCCTTAAATCTGGAAGAAAGGCAAGGAAGGGGGATCACTTTAAGGGTGGCGGCGTACCTGTTGAACTTGACGTCGTTCTCCATTCAGCTGTTCGCTCAAATCATCAATATCACTTGCTACAATGATTTCAAAAAGAAAATGGAATTACTTCAATGGTGTAGTCACTAAGATTTAAGGTGGTGGACAAAACACTGATCCCCAAATGGACCACCCTAAAATGGACTATGCCGCGGAACCATAGTGATCAAGGTTAGGAAACTGAGTGAATTAGGTTCCATTTAGGGTCATTATACTAGAAAAACTGACCTGAAACTTGACTCACTCGATTTCCTAACCCTAATCACTGAACTTCGGGATAAGATTGTTTATACTGTAAAGAAACTGAAGGTGTCCCATTCGCTGCACTTCATAAACTTGGTGCTCCATTATTTTTTAAATCAAGAAAATCCTACAATGACCCATTCTAAAATAAACCCAACTTAGTTTTATGTAGTAAATAAGTTGTTGCATTGCTGCATTGCGCGTGACGTCACGGCGGCCATGTTGGTGGACAAGAACAAAAGCATTTCTCTCCTCTGGAAACTAAAATCTATTTTTAGGTATATTCTTCGAGAAAAAATTATGTTGCATTGACCTCAATATGGCCGCCTTGTCACGTGGTTGCAAACCAAGAATTCCGTGACGTCACTGTGACGTGAAACAAGCTTGAATTGCCACTTACCTAAACGTCTGTTTTCATTTTCCTTTTCATCCAACTGATTCATCATATCGTCCAATTTATTCTCCAGTTTATCTACTTCGTCTCGCAGCTCGTAAATCTCTGGGTCGGTGCTTACGCTGCTTACAGACTTCGGTCTATTTAACGCATCCTCTAGTTGTTTGTCGGCTCTCTCCTGAGCGTCTCTCATCTGCATTTTCATCATCTCTATGATCGAGTCTTGTTGTTGCTGAGCTTTTTTCTTCGCTTCATCATCTTCCTGTACTTTCTTGAGATTTTCAGAGTACACGGCTTTGTCTTGCTTGCTTTTCTTTGCGTAATATGCCTTCAACGACACACAGTGGATGTTACTGACGTACAGAATGTTAATATTTAATTGGGAGCTTAAAAACGTCACTTAAAAATTGAATTCGCGCTGCTTCAGAATTAATCGCGCTTCTTCCATCTCGTTCAATTCGTCAAATGTTGGCATTTTTTTCTGGAGTTGAATTCTTAAAGACTGTATCAAAGTTCAGGAAAAGAAAAAGAAAGTTGTTGTCTTGTGTGAAGGTGGTCTAAAAAAATCTTTTCGGCCCTTCTGGCCTAAGTTTGGTATTAAAAATAGGTGGGGGTGCCCCGGATTCGTACAGAGATTCCCTGATGTCTTCCATATTGTACTTGTAAGCAATATACAAAACAGCCGTACTGGGAAAAAAATGGAAATAAAGGAGACAAATGGATAAAAGTTAACCAAAATACTATTCCAGTCGGCCCAAACCGAAATGGTCCATTTCATTTGATTTCTAAACAAAACTTCCAAAATTTTGGCCTAAATGGAAAGCACTCAAGGTCTCTTTGCATGTCTCTCCCACAACATAACACAGGGTTCGCGCAGAGTTTTGGATCCAAACTTCAAGACTTTTTCCACACTTTTTTCCAAACCAATAATTTCTTTTTCCAGACTCAAGGTCATTAAATAGGTGATCAATATAAACAGAGCCTTTTTCATGATGCACTGTAGAAATATGGGCGAGATTGAATAAGGTTTGACCAAAACGAAAAAAAGAAAAAAACACTTATAAAGCACTTGTTGTAGCTTTTTACCATTTTTAGAGACTTAATCTCCATTTTCCAGACGTTTTCCAGGTCTGGAAAATTGCTGGGCAAAGACGTTTTCAAGAATTTAAGCTCTGTATGAACCCTGATAAAAGGATTACTGCACCAAAAAGACACCTTGGAGCTTAAAACAGTTAAGGGCAAGTCTCAAAACGACGAGAAAAATGCAGTAATAGTGACATTTTGTCTCTACCTGATGCTGGTTAGAAATTTGAGTTATGGCATCCGCAAGCTGCTGGCGATAGCTTCTTCTGATTACATTCACGCGCTAGAAACATGGACAAAGGAAAAATTTCAGGTGTAGAACCATGATTACTTGTTTGTAAATTATCAGTGACACTATCATAAATCTAACCTCTATGTAATACTGGCCGCAATGCATGTACTAGAAGTGTGGTTATGAAAAAATCAAATTAACTTAAATAACAAATTATAGCACAGGTTGCCCAGCCTCATGATACAGCAGTTACATGTACTTATTATATAAACACCAATGAAATACCAGGTGAGCTTTCGCACGAAAACTTGATATCTTCACATGTGAAAATAACATGTTATCTGCACATGTGAAAATATTACCGTTGCTATGACTACATAATAAATCGCATCTTTCACACCAAAAAACTATTAAAGTGAAATGGTTTGGTAGTTCATCGGTGTTTATATAATAAAATTGAAAAACAACACACTCAAAGAGAAATTTTGTATCTCTGCACAGCCATGTATTATAAAAAAAATCAATTAATTTAACCCATTATCCCCCGAGATTTTGCCGAAAAACCTGTTTTGAACTCTTCACTCTGTACAAGTTAGCGGACAGAGCTATCCTGGACAATCAAAATTGATGATGTCACAAGCGGTAGAAAGGACATGGATCTGCACAGGCGGTTATAGGTGGCTCAGGGGCCGGGGGCGGGGGGGGGGGGTATTTTAGGAATTTCTGGGTGGGGATGTGCCGCTGGGACTCTGGAACCCTTAACCTATACCAGAGCTAGTTCAGCTGAATTTTGCTACCCCATACTAGAGTAAACTCCCCGAATCCCCCCTATCCTAGAGTAGCTGTTTCCCTAGTCTAGATAAAATCTTCAACCAACTGATCAGTTTCCTGAAAAATGATACCCTATTCTAGACCCAAACACTCTGATTTATATACCCTAGATATATAGAGTAAACTGCTTGAAAACCATACCCTTCACAGCGGCACATACCTATATAGCCCATATATGGCAGTACCCCCCCCCCCCCCCCCCTGGGCTCAGGGGTGAATGGGATAACTTTTCCATACTTCTATTTATTACAGCTGTATACATGTATCGTCTGAGATGCAAGATGAAATTCTGGAACTATTTGCACTGACATTTTATTCAGAGCAAAAAATCAAGACTTCCAAAATTCAAGACTTTTTCCAGCCTTTTTTTCTAATACAATAATTATGTCTTTTTCCAGACTCAAGGTTTAATATCACATAGGCAATCAATAGAGACCTTAGAAAACGCGGAAACAAAGTTTTTTTGTGGTTCGCTGCAAACATACGGGTGAGATTGAATAAGAATTGACCAAAACAAAAAAGAAAATTCACTTAAAGCACTTTTTGTAAATGTAGCTTTAAAAAAAAACTCAAGACCTTTTAAAATTTTTCCAGACTTTCTACCTATTTTTGAGACAGGTCTTTTCAAGAATTCAACACTCTGTATGAACCCTGAAAGTTTCTGTTTCAGTTTTATGCATTCTTTTGTTCAAATAATGGTTTACTTTAATATCAACACAGATCTTCTGTTACAATGCAGGGAATTAACCTTCAACTTCACTAACCTCTTCATGTTGTTTCTCCAACTCCAGAATTCTGTCATTTACTCTACAATATCTGGAAGTAACAAGTTTGAGCACGCTGATTAAATTTGTGCATAATGTTAACAGAATTGTGTAGTTAATTAATGATAGTAATACATTCAGATTGTAAGTATGAGTTTGGATATCCAAGCTAATAATTGACACAAAAATATGATCACCATGAAAATGAAGATGAAATGAGCTGCGCATTTGATGAAATACACTTTCAGCAAAAGACTATTATGATTCAGTTCAAGAAAGAGAAGTCCCAGCAAAAATGGGCTTTACAAGGAGATGAACAACCCTAGATTGTCTTTTGATGATTTCATGCAGGAAAAGGAGGCATGGAGTTATTGCTGTCAATGACAATGTTAGCCTGCGAAAACATCCGATTCTCCACACTCTTTGCCACTGGGGATGTTTCGCGCGGAGGAACGTCTGTGATTCAGCGACAGAAATTCCATACTGATGACGTAAAATATGTCCAGAATCCGGTCAGAAGCTCTGATTGGTGGACGGAGTAGTTAACATTGTTTTAGCTATTGTTTACGAATGACAGACAACAGACAAAAGGCCACAAAGGTCAAATGTAAATGCGATGAATCTCTAACAAAACAGTCAATATTTGTAGAATATAGTCTTCTCTAGAACAAGCATTTGAGTTTTGCTGGAGCTCGTTCGCAGATGAACACAACACTTTACCAAAATCGAACAGGAGAAACCTAAAATTGAATAAATTTACATTTGGAACCCCATGACTACTGGATTTATTAAGTAAACATTGATTTGCATCATCAGTATGGAATTTCTGTCGCTGAGTCGCAGACATTCCTCCGCGCGAAACATCCCCAGCTAGCGGCAAAATGCAAGGAGAAAGGATGTTTTCGCAGGCTATGACAATGTTCAAAAAGGCCACTGTTAAAATACAGTCTGCATGGTGGAAAATGAATCAAACACATGCTCAATGAGAAAGATTATACTTACAAGTCCAAAGCCCTTTCCTGAAGCTTGTTTTCATAATCAGCCTGAAGAACATGTTTTGCATAGTGCAAACTCCTTTTCAAAGTCTCTATGTCCTAAAAAGATTGGGCATTGAAGAAAAATCAGTGATGATGACAAAAGTGGTTATTATCAAGGAACAGGCTATTGTCAAAGGAAGTAGACCTTGTCAGCGTTTTCGACACCATCTTGGTGAGTAGGCAAACACATGAGAAATAACAGTGTTCGTATGAGAATCCAATGTCGAATAATTTCCATATAAAATAAAGATGGCCGTTCTGGAAAAAATATGAACTGTAAACTAAAACTACACAGGAAAGGATCTTACCAACAAATTTTGGGGGCCGTTACTGTGCTTAAATTTCACCAGAAGCTTGCTTTAGATTTTCCATATATTAGTCTGCAATTTGTCCCAGGAAATTTTTACAGACAAATGTATAGAAAATTTTAAAAAAAAAGGTTCTAAGTCTTCTAGCGCATGTAACGCCCTCAAATTTTTTCAGTAGAATCCTAAGAGTGAAGCTTTAGTTTACAGTTCAAATATTTTTTAAAATAGCCATTTTACGGAAATTATTCGACATCAGATTCTCATACAAATGCTGTAATTTCTCACGGGTTTGCCTACTTGTCAAGATGGCGTCAAAAACCGTGACAAGGTCTATTTAAGAAAGAACAGTTTTTAGCAGTCTGTAAGATCATCAAGATTGATTGCTTGCTGTAATGGCTGGCCATCTTGGTCTCATTGCTGCAAGCCCCCAGGTAAGTAGAACACTAGTCTTTGATTTTCCTGTGATTCCTTGGGTGCCCTTACACAAATTAGGCACTTCACTCTAGATTTATGATTGTCAGGATAATTTTTAGCTTGTATAGGTCAAGCAGTGTCATCATAATGTATGCTGCTTCGTGTGCACATCTTTGCTGTCCAGATCAGAAGATGAGGACAGGGAAGACATGCAAGAAAAGAAGCAATTCTTTGACTTGCAAGTTCCTTTTTATAAACACTCTATTGCAAACAAGTTTTCAAGTACCACAGTTCTAACTAACATACATGCATCAAATTCAAGGTATTTAGACCTCAAAAATTTGTAAAACATGATTTATACGCAGCATAAAAACAACAAGTGTCATAATAACTTGCCATTATGATTACTAAGGCCCATTTAAATGTAGCTGACATATTAATTATTATTATTCACTGTGTGGTACAGCAGGTAGCGATGTACTATACATTGTACAGTGTAGATTGTGAGGCCAAAGCACTATCTTTTTCTCAATCTTTACCTGCAATTTTGCACTTAAACCTTACCCTAACAAGATTTTGAAGCACTTCAGTCATTTCTTTAAGCTGTGCAATCTCAGACACTTCTGTCTGTGATGATCTGTCCTGACTGAAATAGCCAATATGTACTTGATCTGCAATTGATGGTCTGTAAAAATCAAAACGAGAACAGTGGGTGAACATTTTGATGGGTTACATAACTTAGACCTACGAACCAGTAAATGGCTTATTTAACTGTGACTTTCTTTGTGGCACAGAGAGAAACTGTGTATTGGAGAATTTTGTTTTTTTTTTGTTTTTTTTTTTTTTTTAATCTTGTTTGCTTAATATTGCTTTTTAATTAGGTTTTGAGGGACTCTGCAAGTCTTTGAGGAGCTACTACACGACACAAACGGAGACACTAGTAATAAATAAATTATGATGTGAGATGATGTTTACACGCGCAATTTACTGAACAGATAGTACACAAGTCATATAAGCTTAAACGTGATTCAAAAAATGTAAACTCCAAGGCCTAGGGTAAGTTTGTAATCAGGGCGATAGGAAATGAAACGCGAAAAGTCAAATTATCGATTTCCAGCATTCCCAGTGTAAAAGATAGTGGTAATTAAAGACAAAAACACCGCCTGATTAAGGATTCAAGACTGTCAGCTGTTTCTGACAGAACAACAATCAGAATTTACACAGTTTTTGGTCGAACTTGTCCGGATTTTTTTTTCTCTTCACCATTCTTTTTTCTGTCATAACAACACCTTCGAGCAAAATTCATGCTCGAAATCTGCCCTTCACAACACTAACAGATCCTAATCTTTGAATCTTCACAGCCTGCGATTACGTCAAAAATCAAGCTGCTCCGGAGCAAAGCCAAAAAGGCAAGCAAAATAAGGGTTTCTACCTGTATTCGTCTAGCTCTATTAAGGCACCAGAAAAAGGAGTTACTGAGGGAGAAATCGAACCGGGTCTTGAAGAAATGTTTTTCATAAATGTAGGAGACTGAGCCGTTTCGGCAGACATCGCGGACCTCCTTTCTGCCGCCATCTTTGTTTTCGTTGATCTTGCCTTGGTAACCGCGTGTGTTTACTTACCCATGAGGGAGATTTGAAGGGAGAGAGGGAGAGGTAGGTGGGGCAGAAAAATGGGGACCACTCGTAGTCTAAATACAGGAGGAGCGTAGGCTCCTGTAACTGCTAAAAAAACAAATTTAGGAAAAGCGTCCGGCCGGTGTGTCCGGCAATATCTGAAAAACTTTCCCTTTTTTTTTAGCCGTCCTAAAGTAATAGAAATTCTAGGCAATATTTGCATCTCCGAACAGATATTTTACAGAAAACAGTCGTTAGTTCCCTGGGTACGTGGTAGGCCTTTCCAGATTCTGCTGCAAAAAAGCTAAAAAGTTGCTAAGAAATATGCCAAAAATTGCTCAAAAGTTGCTCAAAATTGAAAGAGTTGCTCAAAAATTGTGTAAAGTTGCTCGAATATTTTTAAGACAGCATGTCTAATTTTAATAACAATTGCTTTGTTACATTCAGGTAGAACTAAGTAACTAGTTACAACAAATTAGGCAACCTTTAGTTGAATCTAAGTGGCTAGTTACAAAAAGTTACCATAAAAGTGCTAGTTTTCCGAAAAGTTGCTAGAAGTTGCTCTCTGAAAAAAAAGTTGCTCAAAATCCTAAAAGTTGCTAAAAAGTTGCTGAGCAGAATCTGGAAAGGCCAATAGGACGGGGAGCTTCCTTAGCGTGATATCCCATAATGGTTCATTTTTTACAGCTGCAGGAGCTCATAATCCGAAGTGAGCAGCTTCCATGCACTCGCGTCACGGTCGCGTTTTCATGCACGGACCAGTTTATTTTTAGAATGGTTTGGCGCGAATTTTTATTATCTTTTAAATTCCACAAACCAGCCAGCAAAACCTACAAGCCTAAAAATATATTTTGCCTTTTAATAACGTCAACTTTTCCTGTTTGATATCTTATACTTCGAAAGGCGCTCATAGACCTGGCTGAGCTTCTATTTTCGCGGAAAAAAGTGCCCTAAAATGTGTCTAAAAATAAACTGGTCTGTAAAAGCGCCATGACATAGACCTAGTATGGGAGTTGCTTGCTCCTGATTATGGGCTCCTGACAGTTATGAATATCTTTGATGTTGCCTAGTCCCTAGGCCTCATTCTTATGCGCGGTCGATGCGTTTCGGGTCGCGTGGTCCGGGAAAGTTTTTGAGGCCTAGACAAACTCGGAGAAGTGAGACTCTTTTTCTCACTTGGGGCGGAGCTTTTGGAAGCGGGCGAGCTGTCAAAAACTTTCCGCGCTGATGAAAGAAGTCCAGCAGCCGTAGAGAGTACAGAGGACTGAAGACCGAGCATTTTTATTCTATGCACGTTTTCATTGTTGAAAGTCCTTTGGCATTTCTTTTTCATTTATCTCATTAAACTATTTGTAGGCTAAGCAAAACAGCGTCGCAAAAAAATTATTTGATCAAGGATCTGATGGTAAGCGAAAGAAATAAGTTTATATTTATTCTTGCATATGAAAAGCTATCTTTCGTTTCTCTATTTTCTCTTGCTCGTGTCAATTTCTCGTTATCATTTCACTTCGAAATATTTTGTGTAATTTAATTTTTCGATTTGGACATGTTGGAAGCTTATCAAACTAATCGGACAGGCTGTTCAGGGGCGGATCCAGGAGTTTTTTTTAGGAGGGGGTGCACTCGTCTCTTGCTCTACTTCAACACCAATCAACGACATAGAGTTTTTTTATTTTGCAGAATACCAGTTGTATTAGAAAACCGCAGGTCATCTCGGGGGGGGGGGGGGGGGGCACCCCCTGCACCCTTCCCCTTAGACCCCAACATGCTGTTGAATTTGGTCTTTAAATTTGGTAGAATGTCAACAAACTGCTGTTTCAAATCTTTTTATAATAAAATTTCATTAGAAAATGAACTAAAAGAGAAATTACTTGCAGGTTAAACAGTAGTATTCTTTCCGATTCAAAGTAATAATTTTGTTCTTTAATAACAGAAACCAGATTAGTTATTTTTGTAATAGTGTCAATAGTGCCGATCTTTAAGCGAAGGATATTCACGCGCAAAGATAGATTATTTCAGTTGAACATGTGAAGTTTTCAAAAATGCAAAAATACTCACGCATGCGCACTCCGAGATTGTCTAGGCGTCTCCCGGCCGTTCGTCTCGGATACGTCACCGAAATGCATTGACTGAGAGGGCCTAGAAAGACGCCGTACAGGGACTAGGCAACCTTTGATGTAGTAAGGAGGACAAGGGTGGCGTTAAGTGGCCTGTTGGTGGGGGGAGGGGGGGGGGGGAAGGTGGCGGGGATCGAAGAAGTGCGCTTTTTTGAAAACGGGCCGTAATTCGACCTATATCTATGAGACTTGCACAAATGACGTGGATGCTGGGTATCCGAGAGGAAAAGGAAAAAACAGCATACTCAGTTTTTACGCCACCATTGCAATAGGGCAGTTTTCCCCAGTTATTCTCGCGTTTCCCAGATGAAGGTGAGCGAAGGCAACCAGAACAGGGGTGACAAATTCAACAACAGCAGAGGATGTTTGTTGCAATTTTCTTTATCTGAAACTCACTTCGCTTGCAAGAATTGAACAATATTCAAAGTACTGCCATTACATCAGATCATGTATTATCCATTACACAGACTAATACATTATTAGTATTACTTACGCTAACATACTCATTACAATTTTAATAGTAATTTAAGTCAGGAATTGTTAAAAATACAGTATTGGATAGACAATAGTAAATACGAGTTGTTTAATTGACCGAGTTATATCTACTTTGCAACAAATTTAGAATAATCTTAATTTTTGACGAAATCCAGTTAAACACTTCGGACAAGGCAACCTCCTCGCCCCCCTTTATTGCAACTTGGGAGTTAATGTTGTAAAACGTAACTGTCATAAGAATTTCATGTGCTTGCTTTCGAGGCAAACTGGATTTAGTTTCGGAGTGAACATGTACAAAAAAGAAGATTACACCAATCATATCCAGCAATACAGTTCTGATCAGAGAAAACTGTCTAATGTTACAAAATCCCTGTTGTGTGACACCAACACTGCATCGTTTCCTCGTGTTGACACTGTTCAGCTTGCCAATGATTTTGGAAATTTCTTTGCACAGAAGATTGAGAATATAAACGCGTCTTTGGCTAATTTATCTACACCATCCGTACCATCTCTGCCTCTACTGACATTACTTGCCTGAAAGAACAGTTTACAGGTTTCAGGACTCTCTCTCAAGAACAAGTGCGCATGTTGATTAGTAGAGCAGCGGGTAAATCTTGTCATTTCGACCCCATTCCCACTCCGATTGTTCTCAAGTTGCTGGATGTTCTATTGCCAGTTATCACTAAGCTGATCAACCTCTCTTTTGACACCGGTCGATTTGCTGAGGCCTGGAAAGAGGCGCTTGTGTTACCATCTCTCAAGAAGCCTGGTTTGGACTTTGCGTTCAAAAATTTCCGTCCAGTCAGTAACCTCTCTTATATTTCTAAATTGTCGGAGAGGGCTGGGGCTGAGCAGTTTATGGAGCATCTGACTGCCAACAATTTACATTCTCTGCTTCAATCGGCGTATAAACAGCAACACAGCACGGAGACGGCCTTACTTAAAGTTAAAAATGATATTTTGATGTCTATGGATGAGCAACATGTCACCTTGCTTGTATTATTAGATTTAAGTGCGGCTTTTGACACGATACATCATGATAAGCTAATTGGTCGTCTTGAGTCTGATTTGGGAATAACTGATAATGCGCTTGCCTGGTTTAAATCGTATCTATCTGACCAGTTCCAGCGTGTCTCTGTAAATGGTAGTCACTCAGATCAGTTTCGTTTAAAACAAGGTGTTCCTCAAGGATCATGTTTGGGCCTCTTGCTTTTCACTATCTACACGCGCAAACTGTTTCAGATCGTTGAATGCCACCTCCCACGAGTTCACTGCTACGCGGGCGATACACAGTTGTATGTATCATTCAGCCCCAATCGATCTGCGAATGCTGATTTTGCCATCAAGTCCATTACTGACTGTATCAGTGACATTAGGAGTTGGATGATTTCAGATAATCTTATGTTAAACGATGATAAAACAGAATTTTTAATTATAGGTTCTAGGCAGCAGCTGGCCAAGGTTAACATCAATTGCATTAGGGTTGGGTCGACAGATGTTTGTCCTGTAACAGTAGCTAGAAACCTAGGCTCATGGTTTGATGAGCAGCTCACTATGTCAACTCATATTAGCAAGTTATGTGGTGTAGCCTTTTACCATTTGCATAATATCAAACGCATTCGCAAGTATTTGTCTCGAGAATCAACGGAAATGCTTGTCCATGCATTTATTACATCTCGTGTTGATTATTGTAACAGTCTTTTGTATGGGCTGCCCAACTACCAGCTTAACAAATTGCAGAGAGTTTTGAATGCCTCAGCCATGCTAGTTTGTAATGCCCCTAGGTTTTGCTACATCTCACCCCTTCTTCGTGGTCTGCATTGGCTTCCTGTTAAAGCCCGGATAGAATTTAAGATACTGCTTATTACGTGCAAAGCAATTCACGGCCTTGCTCCTAAATATCTATGCGATTTACTAACATTTAAATCGTCCTTATATAACCTTAGATCTTCAGATAGTATTTTACTTTCTACGCCAGCTGCTCGATCGAAGACGATAGGTGATAGAGCTTTCATGGTAGCAGCGCCAAGGCTCTGGAACTCCCTTCCAAAAGAACTTCGTGCGATTACTAATGTGAACAGTTTTAAGGCGCATATTAAGACTTATCTTTTTAAAACTTTATATTGGTGAGCAATTTTATATTCACTTCTTACTTGCATGCATATATATTCTTTTTATTTTTTAATTATTTTATTTTATTTTATTTTTTTTATTATTATTTTTTTAATGCATTATCGTTTATTTGTTTCTTTTAAGTAATGTAGTTGTAATGCGCAGCTGATCATTCTCATGTTAAGCTGCGCACAATAAGTTCATAAATTATTATTATTATTATTAAGATTCCTATGTCATTTTCAGGTGCTTTTGTCCAGAGGTATCCCAGCCTAATACGCGTTTGATTTTTTGGGTTCTGCATGTTGAAACCCCACCACAGGGAACCCACCCAAATTGTGGGACTGTTTTAATGTTTGAATTTAGGAAATGTATGGGAATATCTAGACTGTTCACAGTCCCCTATTTTTTCGTGAGATCGTTTAGATATAGCGCGTCTTACCGTCAACGACGGCCATCTTGATTTATCAAATGTACCGAGGCGGAGGGCGTCGGGGATTATAGCTCTACTAACACAGGGTGAAATAAGGTGTTTCCGCAATTCGGAAATGTTGCGGAAACCTGATGGTTCAAAATTCCGTTACGTTTCCGCAGGACGGTTACGACGGGAAACGTGTAAGATGAAAATGGAGGCATTGTTTCGTGTTTCCGCAGCGTTTCCGTTGACTTAAACGTGTGAGCTCGTTTCCATTGCGTTTCCGCAAGCGGTTTTGTACTGAAATTCGCTGGTTTTCATGATCAATCCCTGGTTTCTCATATAATAAAATTTGTTTTAACTGCACTGATTACGCTTCAGGCAAGATGAGGAATCATTACATTGACCTAAAATGTCCGAAAGAACAGAGATTATCGCCTGCGCTAAACTACACTTCGTAAATACTGGAAAAGTGATAGATGATTTCCTCTGTCTTTCTTTTCTAGGAGATTCAAAGATGTGTTATTAAAATTATTAACGCTCCAAACATTGAAGCGTAATTTGAAACAATTTTGAAACAGCAAAATAAATTATAAATGATTTTTAACACGCTTGCACGCATTTTGCCTCGCTCTGGAGGCGTGAGTCTTATGAGCATGCGTGCCTCGCTTTCACGTTGAATTTTGAATCGCGCGCCCTTTTGAATATTCTTCGCTGTCGGTTCGCCTTCCATCTTGGTGGTTTGTACATGCAGGGCCGTTTTTTTGTGAAGATGAGCGAGGAGAGTGTGATAGATTGCGGAGATAGACTGCAGGGAGGAATAATAGTTCGAAAAACTATTTAAATGAAACGCCAAGTCCCATGGAAGCGGTGACGAAGGAGTTCAGTGTTCACTCTTGGCGACTCGAATGCACACTGAGTGTTTCATCAACCATTGAGAAGAAAGAACGCCTATTTTAAACCGTGGATCCTTCTTGTTGTTTCGTAAGTACATTCTGAATCTTGTTTAAATACATAGAAGCATATTTAAGTCTATGTAATAGCTTTGGGTGTCGATTATAAAAATCGTTTCGCATGTGAGCTTACATAATCGATACATAAGCTCACATGTTTCATGCGACAGCGAGTTGCTCCCTACAGATCTGACCTTTGTATGTTGCCTGTAGTTTCTTTGATAACATCTACCTCTAAAGCACGTGTTTGTCTGATTTCTTTTGCAATAAAGCCATAGTTGCTGCTTCACCGAAAAAGAATTTTTCTGTATACTAATGCACATTTTAATGGCGAAGATGGCAGCCGTAAAATATTGAATGTGGAATGAGGAAACGGAATCCCGGAACGGAGTACGGAATCAAATATCAATGACAGAAAAATATTTTATAAAAATTCCTTGACACTGAAATGTACAAAACATTTCCACTCCAATTTCTGAGACTGTAGATGTTTATCACAAGGATAAACCTGTACGAAAATAATATTTAATGTTCATATTAATTTTTTGCATACAATGTGCATTTCCTTACTAGATTCAAAACGACATATACAATTTGCAGGGACCAATGGGAATTGTTCAAAATTGAAATAAATGTAGTACTTGTTACGAGACTTGTAGGGTTAAAAGGAACCTTTTCTCTTTGTGTATGTGCGCAATGACAAGTTAAATATGATGGTGCAGAAAGGTTCTAAAAGTCACAAGATTATAGAAGGATATCATTTCCTTACACTCCAGTTTGTCATTAACCTTTGAACACAAGAATAACAGCTTTATTTGATGACAAAGCAACCTTCATTGACACAAGTAAGAGATGCCCATCTTTGAGTGGGAAGTCGCAATCCTATTTATCCATCTTTGAGTGGACAAAGTAGTGCTTGTGTCAATGATATTTCAAATGTTGCAACAGTCACCAGGAGATAAACAAGAATATTATTCAGGAATATAATTTCCTTACACTTCAATTTGTCGTTAAGCTTCGAACACAAGGAAATATGTAACGGCTTTATTCGGTGACAAAGCAACCTTCATTGACACAAGTAAGACGCCCATCTTTGAGTGGGAAGTCGCAATTCTATTTATCCATCTTTGAGTGGACAAAGTAGTGCTTGTGTCAATGATATTTCAAATGTTGCAACAGTCACCAGGAGATAAACAAGAATATTATTCAGGAATATAATTTCCTTGCACTTCAATTTGTCGTTAAGTTTTGAACACAAGGATATATGTAACAGCTTTTTTTGATGACAAAGCAACCTTCATTGACTCAAGTAAGACGCCCATCTTTGAGTGGGAAGTCGCAATTCTATTTATCCATCTTTGAGTGGACAAAGTAGTGCTTGTGTCAATGATATTTCAAATGTTGCAACAGTCACCAGGAGATAAACAAGAATATTATTCAGGAATATAATTTCCTTGCACTTCAATTTGTCGTTAAGTTTTGAACACAAGGATATATGTAACAGCTTTTTTTGATGACAAAGCAACCTTCATTGACTCAAGTAAGACGCCCATCTTTGAGTGGAAAGTCGCAATTCTATTTATCCATCTTTGAGTGGACAAAGTAGTGCTTGTGTCAATGATATTTCAAATGTTGCAACAGTCACCAGGAGATAAACAAGAATATTATTCAGGAATATAATTTCCTTACACTTCAATTTGTCGTTAAGCTTCGAACACAAGGAAATATGTAACGGCTTTATTCGGTGACAAAGCAACCTTCATTGACTCAAGTAAGACGCCCATCTTTGAGTGGGAAGTCGCAATTCTATTTATCCATCTTTGAGTGGACAAAGTAGTGCTTGTGTCAATGATATTTCAAATGTTGCAACAGTCACCAGGAGATAAACAAGAATATTATTCAGGAATATAATTTCCTTACACTTCAATTTGTCGTTAAGCTTCGAACACAAGGAAATATGTAACGGCTTTATTCGGTGACAAAGCAACCTTCATTGACACAAGTAAGACGCCCATCTTTGAGTGGGAAGTCGCAATTCTATTTATCCATCTTTGAGTGGACAAAGTAGTGCTTGTGTCAATGATATTTCAAATGTTGCAACAGTCACCAGGAGATAAACAAGAATATTATTCAGGAATATAATTTCCTTAAACTTCAATTTGTCGTTAAGCTTCGAACACAAGGATAACAGCGTTATTCGATGACAAAGCAACCTTCATTGACTCAAGTAAGATGCCCATCTTTGAGTGGGAAGTCGCAATTCTATTTATCCATCTTTGAGTGGACAAAGTAGTGCTTGTATCAATGATACTTCAAATGTTGCAACAGTCACTAGGAGATAAACAAGAATATTATTATAACAAGAATATTATTCAGGAATATAATTTCCTTACACTTCAATTTGTCGTTAAGCTTCGAACACAAGGAAATATGTAACGGCTTTATTCGATGACAAAGCAACCTTGATTGACACAAGTAAGACGCCCATCTTTGAGTGGGAAGTCGCAATTCTATTTATCCATCTTTGAGTGGACAAAGTAGTGCTTGTGTCAATGATATTTCAAATGTTGCAACAGTCACCAGGAGATAAACAAGAATATTATTCAGGAATATAATTTCCTTACACTTCAATTTGTTGTTAAGCTTCGAACACAAAGATATATGTAACAGTTTTATTCGATGTCAAAGCAACCTTCATTGACACAAGTAAGACGCCCATCTTTGAGTGGGAAGTCGCAATTCTATTTATCCATCTTTGAGTGGACAAAATGCTGCTTGTGTCAATGATACTTTCAATTTTTGAAAATGCCACAAGGAGATCAACTAGACGATTATAGAGTGTTTTTATATTGTTACACTTTAATTTTGTATTGTGCGTCAAGCACTTGGATAAGGGCTTTATTCGATGATAAAAAGCAACCTTCATCTTTTAAATATTTGTCTTTGTAATGCACTACCAGAAAACTGCCTCACTAAGCTCTCTAGTTTTTTCTTAACCAGGCTGTTACAATAATATACATATACATGTAATACATGTATTATTATTTTGATATAAATATTTGACATTTTTTTTGGTCTTTATTTCTTTGAGGTATAATGATGCAGAGAGCAAAAACATGAGGGTATTTTGGTTAATAAAGTGTGGGGAAATTTTGGGTAAAAGAAATGGCCCAAAACAGAGAAAAAAGGTAAGTTGTACACTTTTCTAAGTTTCTTGAATTTGGTATAGTGAAACCCCGCCTTACGGCCACCTGAGTAATACAGTCACCTTGTTATATAGCCACTTTTTTTTGGCGGCCTGGCAAAAACCACCATACATTTTCTTGTAAAAAAAATCCTCTTTAATACAGCCACCTCATTAATATGGCAAAACTTTTTTGGCCCATTGATGACTATATTAATGGGGTTCCACCGTAGTTTCTTGGTATTGCCAACAGCTGCAATCCCCTAATGACATGAATACAATAGATTGAAAAGCCACTAAATAATACCCACACCAAAAACGGGAGCAAACCAACAATACTTTTAGCAACACCAAGAAGCACTCTTAATTCCTTTTCTACAGACCTGCACATTTAACATGCTTTCCTTTTGCTAGGGGCCATTTTTCAGTACTGAAGTCAGGGAAGTACCCACGCAGACGTGGTAAGGTGGCAAAATGGAAAACTTGAGGAACACAAATTCGGACAAGATGCCAATTTGAGAGCTAAAAAGGTAGGTAAAATACATGTACATTATTTTGTTAATGCTTGCAGTGCAAATATTTCCACTGTGTAGGCTACGTCATCCACTAAGTGATTTATTTAGCCTGTCCTGTAACAGAGCTGTGCTTTGGCAATGCCTGGTGGCCCCTGTTGCATTATTGTTGCTCTTGGGTGACAAGGAAGTCTTAGTTTGTTCAAAAACATTCATCCTGGGTAACTGGATCTTTCAGGTTAAGGGCACAAGGCTCTTTCATTTTTTAAGAACACAACTCATGTTTTGCATGTTTGTCTTATGCATACATAATTTATGATTGTTATAGAATGCACGAGTGCCACACCCTACCCCCTTTGACATTTTTAATGTTAACAGTGTTGTTGCCATTTATTTAAGGGGTTTGATTGTAGTGTAAATTGCTCAGAGCAGAGAGCAAGAACCAAATCTGAAGATTCAAAATAGTCAGAGTGACTATTTTGCCAGACTAAACTGTTGCTGAAGAACAAAGTAAATGTTAATCAAATGTTTATCACACTAGTCATGCCACTGTGACTAAATAAGTTTTTTTGGTGTTCAGAAATTGAGGAATCGCACAGACGTGTTGGACAAGGCACAACTTTCTCCGAATGACAAAGCCAAAATAAAGGCTTTATTAGACGTACACAATGCTATCCAATTTATGTCTTTGGAGGAGAGTGAAGACAATGAAGAAGGGGGCCAGCTATCCACCACCCAGGTACATCAGGCCACTATGCTCAGAGAGGTCAAAGTTAAGAAACATCAATGCTGTTCTTGACGCCTTTTGTGAGGCTCACATGTCAAAGAGGCAAAAAAAAGAACAGCCAGGAAAATAACCAGAGAGGTTGATAAATACTTGTCAGACAGACCAGTACCAAATAACTGCCCTTCATGGGCAGTATGCCAATAATACCGCCAAAGTAACAAATTGCTACAGTGATCGCTACTATGGCAACTGGGAATAAAAGGTCCAAAAATGATGCTGTGCACATTATGTCCAGAAAATGACCTTTAGCCGAAGCACAAAATGAGATGGCATAGTCGCTCTACATGAGTATAAAATTCTACTTTTCCCCTATTTTTCACTGGTTTAAAACCTATCATATTGTTTTTCTCTTAATCAAGAAAGTATTTGACATTTCTAGTTCACTGGGCAGTAATTCAGTCTTCCCTGCGTTTTACTAACAACGAAACCAAATGAGCGAGAAGCCCTGTGTGACTTTTGGGTGCCACTTGCATAAAGTTGAAATTTGATGGTCAACAGTGACATTCTCTCTTCAGGACTCTGCTTCCACGACCACCATAGTAGAGGTCACTGTAGCAATTTGCTTAAAGTCCCTAATGTATTATCGGCCTTCTTTAGTCAGGATGACCCTGTGATGATCAACTCTAAATTGCACAATCTTATTGGAAAGGTGATAAGAGTTTTATTCTTTAAGACAATCTTTACTCGACTGTGTTCATTAAAATTGCTGAAATTACAGGATAGTCAATGGATTATCCTAAAACTATAAAACAGGGAGTGTAAGATAGATGCATTGTGAAAGCGAGGCGCTTGTTAAAGGTGCACAGTTCGTGATTATTATTCAAACTCAAATGTAGGCAAATTCTGGTAGACTACTTTGTATGCCACCAGGTCTAAGTTGTGTCCATGCAGTTACATCAGAGTGGCAACAAAAAGTGAGACACATATGTAGAGGTGTTGGCTTATACATTTGTATATAAAGCCTATGGTTAGTTTTGTTTGCATCACTGTCGTCTTTGTAGCAACAGTCTGATACTCCCCAATAATAGCCTCTCATCAGTTTGTGTAGGCTTTAACAATAATTTTTGGGGATGATCCACCAAGTACTGGTACTTGCTAAGAAAAATTAAGGCAGCAGTTTAGATTCCCTAATGAGATTTTATGCAGAAGTAAAACTTTTATTTGTAATATTGTTCTTATTAAATTATGTAATAATTTTGCTGTGAACTACTTCTTGGAGTTATTTTGGAATGGAAATGCACGTTACTTATAATAATGTTAGTTAATTAATTATTATACAGTCAAACCTCTTTAATACGGAAACCAAAGGGACAGAACCAAGTGTCCGCTTTACAGAGATGTCCGTATTATAGAGGTAGGGAATGTATGATTGTTGGCATTTCTGGAACCAATCGAACTGTCCGTATTAAAGAAGTGTCCATAAGAAGAGGTTTAATAGACTGTATAATTATTATGTTAATTTAATCATTTCAAGGAAACAAAATTGAATTTTGTCAGTTCTAAAAGGATTATTTAATAGGCCATTTCCGAGTTCCCCGGGCCTCTGTTTCAAAACGAGGGTAGGTGCTCAGCGTTTGATATGGAAATCTTTTTTCATTCTCATGCAAATAAAACTCATTTTCACAAGAAAGGTTGCGCACCTAGCCTCATTTTGAAAGTGAGGGTTTTTGGAACTCGGAAGTGGCCTATTTAAATGGAAAAGTTTCAGTTTTGGATATAAAAACTGTAGAAAATAGGAATACATTGTAAGGAGCCTCTTTTTTATTGTGAAAATATTTAATATACATATGTACATATTATATGAAAATGGAGAGAGAATTATTTTAATAAAATCTTTAGTCCCAAAAATGCACCTAAATATGACTCTGCTTGATTTGTGTGTATCAGCGAAAATGGGTCATTGTGGATGTATGAAACGGTCCAGGGTTCTCTCACAAACGTCCACTTTTTTATATACCGGATAGAATGAACATAGGATTCGAAACTAGATTGTTAAGTAAAGTTAACACATTTAGGAAATCTAGTGAATAATCCACCGAAAGTGGAATCTGGGTGAACATGAAGGCTGCAGAAAGTAAACCGATCAAACTGAGTTTCCGCATTCATTCTTCCGGGAACTTAACGGATAATTGAGTATCCTCTGAATTTACGAGCTGCGGAAACATGACGGCGGTTAGCGTTTCCGCAAGAGTAAACCTGACGGAAACGCGAGTATAAGGGATGCGTTTAAGCGCCTCCGCAGAAACTGAAACATGACGGATACACGTGTTTCCCGCAACGGTTAGGTACAATTCCGTCCGCGGATATTCAGGTTTCCGTGAGGTAACCGTTACAAAAACGGAAACGGAAACACCTTTTTTCAACCTGTGTAAGTAGTTTTGACACTCATGTAAGATGTCAGCCCGTAACGCAAAGCGCTAGGTCTCGACGATCTTACGGAAAAATAGAGGACGCTGAACAGTCTATTCATGTGTGGTAGTGTAGTGGTGGTAACCGAGAGAGAAGAGGATACGAAAGGTCTGGTTTTGAGGTCCGGGTTCGTCTGTGGTTTGCGATCTTCTTTCGTTTTGTTAGAAACGTTCTCAAAAACAGGTGAAAATCTTAGGTGGCTTTAATAAAAACGGCACTGACCGTTTACGATAAGGAAATTTTCGCCGTCGTAGTTGCACCTACTTTCTTGGTGGCGGTGCCTTCACACGATCCGCGAGATTTTATACACTCCGTAGCCAAAAGAACAAACACTCAAACACACACAAACAAACAAAACACTCACGCAAGCTGCCCCTCCCGCTTGCTGCCTCTTAAATCTTGAAAGACTAGGACCTAGCGACAAATCATGCTCGGTATCATCGGAGATCTGGGTACTAGTTACGTCACAATCATAGCAACCACATTCGACTTGCACACCAAGTTGTTGTAAATATCGGAGGTCGGAAAACATCTGAAAACATGGGGAGTACGATAGCGGGAAAAAACCGAGCTAAGATGGCTGAGAGCTTGTGGAGAGACACACACTGTAAGTTTTGCAAAATGCAGTTTCGTTTTGCATTCTGTCTTGAAGAAAGGGTTAAGTGTGATCTCGCGCCATTTTTGAAAACCTCATGATATTCGAGTCAAGAATATTCGAAGTTTACTTTTCCACAGGGGAACGTATTTCACACAAAAGCTCTAAAAGGTTCCTGCTAGAGTCGTTTCAATCGGGGATGTCAGTGACATTGAAACTGATTGTTAAGAATCTTCGATCGATGAATGGCGGCGTTTGGTATGGCGCTGTTCGAGAAGTTCTCGAACGTTTACTAGGAATGCTGAAAATGTTGAATTGCACTTGTTTCAGTCACTGTACGTGTCATTCTTACTGTGGTACACGATGTATAGTCTAGAACAAAGTTTGATTTCTTAACCTTCAGCATCGTTGAAGGCGTTTGTTCATAGGTACAGTGTATTTCAGTGCATTACATGTAGCCGGGGGGGGGGGGGGGAGGGGGAGCCGGGGTACGCCATTAATATTTTGGTATCTAAAGGTGAGCTGCTGAGGGTTTGAGACTCTGACCCTGTTTAGGACAAGAAAATTCTTAAAATAAATACCCTGTTTAGGCAAAACAGTTGATTTTATTGCCCTCTTTAGGACACTGTTTAGGACAGACTTGCAAGAAATTGTATACCCTGTTTAGGACAGTCGCATGCAAAATTATATACCCTGTTTAGGACAGAGAGGGCAAAAACCATACCCTGTCCAGCAGCACATCCCCGTATAGGCCATGTAAGGGAGTAATGCTCCCCCCGCCCCCGCCTGAACATCACATGTAGTTTATATAGGATGATAATTGGATATTAAAGTATCAGGGGAACCAACCAGTGGATAGCTTTATCAACCTTTTAAACAACTTGGGCCTGGTCTTCATCAAGTGGTGGTAAGGATTTTGCACCAATCATGTCAAGAAAGCTGCTCTTACAAGTGTAGGATCACTTTTCCCTATAAATTTTGGAAGGATTTAGCTGAGATAGAGTTCGGTTGTTTTGATACAATGATAAGTTGTTTTGATACAAGTCTATTCAATACCGAATATCACTAATGACTTGTGGTAAAACCTCAATGTAGCATGTAACCTTTGAGTGTATGATGAAATCCCAAACTGGAATTCCTGCAAATGGCAATGTAGCAGTACAGTTGCATAGTTATGTACAGTCTGTAAAAAAACTGAATTTTTATTTTTGCAATTTCAGTCACAAGAGATGAGGTGATCGGTTTGTTAGGAGTGTTTGAAGCAGAAGCTAAGGGTGAAAAGATGGACAGATCAAAGTTTAGAGACTTTTTACACAAAGAGTTTGGATTAACAGAGGACATTATGCTGGATAGAGGTTGGTACAGACCTTCTTTCCAAGGAGTTACACTGGACATTATTCAGCTAAAGAGACTTAATGTGCCACAAATAAAATTACTTTATACTGATATCAACACCAATGAAATACCAGATGATCTTTCGTGCAAAAAATATGAGGTTGTGAAAAAGCCAACAAACAAGCAAACAAAAAAACATGTTCTCTTCTCACATGGAAAGAACCATTACTTGGTTTAATACAGTACAGTGGAACTCCGTTAACACGGTCACCAATGGGCCAAAAAAAAATTGGCCATAATAATGAGGTGGCCATATTAACGAGGGTTTCGTATAAAGGATTCCTGGATTTCTAGCCATGTAAAATTTCCTTCTCTGAGTAAAACTATCACTGAATTTTTCCTTTGATTCAAGATGGAGGTGATTAAAGAATGTACATGATTGTTATCATTATTAGTTTTTTGTTTCAGTGTTTAGAGTTTTCAATGAGGAAAATGATGGAAATCTGAGTATGAGAGAATGGATTATGGGACTATCAAAAATCAAGGGAACACCCAAAGAACAAATAGATTGTAAGTAAAGCAAATGTTCTCCACATAATTTAAAGTAAATGTCATTGTTTAAATTGTATTATTTTAACAGGAGCTGTTTAGAGAGATGAGTCTATGAATTTTATGGAACCTCAGAATGAAGAAATTAATATGCAAAGAAAATTAACGTATACAAATTATGCAGTTGCAAAACGAAAGCCTGAAAACAGACTTGCCAGGATTAATAAGCCCTGACCTCTGTGATACCAGTGCAGTGCTCTAACCAACTGAAATAGCAAGCCAACTGGGAGCTAGTACATTGTACATGTACATCCAGAAAGATGAAGATGAAATGATGAATAATATATGAATTTCATAGAACTGGGAACCACAGAATGAAGAAATAAAATGGATCTTTCACTCATAGTAACCAAGTTATATAGCTGGATGATTTAACTTTTATATCTGTGGATGAAATTCTGTGGCAGCATTTTATGAAATCTCTTTAGCATAACTCAAGTTGCATAAATGTTGCAGAATTTTTTGAGAGCAATGTTTTACAATATCACGGTATTAGTAGTGAAAGACTGTGTCCATGTTTCCCTTTTGTCTTTCAGTTTGTTTCAAAGTGTATGATATCAATGGTGCTGGGTATTTAACAAGAGAGGGAATTCAACACTTGCTGAAAGACTGTATGGTGAAGGTCAGTACTTGGACGTGACCACTATGTGTTCGGTTTGACCTTAGTTATCTTTTCTTTCTTGTTGTTGTTGTTTTTTTTTTTTAAAACTCAGTTGGTTTCTTTTTGATCGTTCACTCAGCCTGACCAAGCGGTTAGAGCACTGGACTTCTACTTCGGAGGCCCCGAGTTCAAGTCCAGTTCTGACAGGAAACTGGACTTGTTCTTGGTAGTTCCGAGTTGAAATCCTCGGCCACACTTGCAAAATAGACAACGGGTTCACCTACTACCAGTTGGGATTTTTAACAATGTTATGTTCCATTTAAAACTATTTATTATTATTATTATTATTATTATTATTATTATTATTATTATTATTATATCATTGTGGGATATGCGTGTGTTCTAATTTTGAATTGTGTGATTGGGTGTAGTACATGCATGGTCAAGTCTGTGGTGGTTCTCACACTATTGTGCAATAAATTTTCAAATTGACCATCCTCAAGAGTGATATTAGTGGTTTTTTTCTTTTGTTCTGTTGTGAACATCTAACTCAGTTTATCAGTTTGTGCTTTATTTTCTGTGGCTCATTTGGGACCAGTTAGACATTGGTTGTAATCAAGGTCAATTAGAAAAAAAAATGCAAAGATACAAAACATTTATTACCATCTGTAGTAATACCACATATCATATTACCACCTGTAGTCAGGTAATTTTGTTTTTCTTTTGTTTTTGGGTATGGAAATGTATGCTAATGAAGTTAAAACGAAGGAAAAATAACAAATTACCGGAGATAAAAATTAACTACAACATATATACATTTTCAATTTTTTTTCCCAATCAGTCAGCAACAGAAGAAGACGCTGATGAAAACGAGAAAGAAATTGTTGATATCGTAATGAAGAAAATGGTAAGTTATTTGATCTTTCCTGAAGTAATAATGCTCAGTGGAAGAGATGTGGCAATTGTTTCAATTAATTGTCAGTTTGCATCGAGCGCTGCAAGAGCAGAGGCCTTTTTAGGCTTTTGTTTCACCCGTAAAACAAGAGGTGAAAAAGGGGCCTGCTCTTGCACGCTAGCTGGTTTATTGATGGCAATTAATTTTTGAAGTTTAAAAAACAGCACTTGAAAACGTGTTTGTATTAATTTGATTTTGCAATGAACATATAAATGGCCAAGAATCATTCATTTCTCTGTTTTGTGTCAAAACAAGTCATAAACTTGAAAAAGATTTTATCATGCCAATCATGTTTATCTTGTAGGACGAAGACCATGATGGAAAAATCTCACCACTGGATTATGAAACTGCTGTTTTAAAAGAAGGCTGCCTTTTGATAGAAGCATTTGGAAAGTGTCTGCCAGACCGCAAGGTATGATACATGTATATGCATCATGGCATGCAGTGCTTTTGGTGAAGGAACTGGATGATCTTACCCCCTGATGCTTTGCTAGTACCTCACTTTAATTTGTAGCAATTCAAACATTATATTATTTGTAACAAACTTATAACGAATAAATAAAGTAAAATCTCTATTCAAGATTTGCTGGTCAGTTTTATAACAAAAGTAAAATAGAGCTGTAATAAAAGTTAAAATGCTTACTTTTTTTCATGGGTGACATTTATATGGAATTAATATTTTAAATGAAAAAAAAAAGAGTCAAACTAAAAATTATAAATAATAATAATAATAATATAATAATAGTAGTATTAGTATTAATAGTGATAATGATAATACTTAAAATAAATAAAAAAAGTTACCAAAGCAGTCCCTAAACCTGTTAGACTAAAAAAGTCCTGTAATTTCTTGCAGATAGTAGACGAGTTCATTCAAAAAAGTATGCAAAGAATGGATCAACAAAGCTTCAATCATTATCAACTTGTATCCCCATCACAGTGACTATCAAGTTAATATAGGTACACTGTATACAGTGTATATGAAGCAGTGAAGGGATGGAGCATGGACATTTGTAACATAGTTTGAACATAATTGTAAAATAACATACTGACAAAAATAATGTTCAAGAAAGATACCTGTAAAAATGCAGGGTGAAAGACCTTCTTGCAGTGTATAAAAAGGCAATATTATAGTAATGATTGAGGTCACCTCAAGGTTGCATTTCTTATTCAAATAAAATGTACATTTTAATTGTTTTAGATCACTTATGTCATTGTCCACTGTGTGCCATAAATAAAAACTTAATTACTGTTATTGATGATAGCCTTTCCGTGGCCTTCCTATTTGAAGGAAAAGGGAAAGTCCGCGCGCACTCAGGCTACTACTGCAAAGAAGATTTACCTCTTCCTTCCAATGGCCAATCAATGTCCCCCTCCCCTAAATTGCCAGGCAAGAAGCAACAAGGAGCAGTTTGAGTTTTGATCCTGTAAGGTCTGAAACTGGGCGTATTTTAGCCTTTTGAATCTGAAAAACGAGTCAGTTTTGTGCTGTCCTAATCAGAGGGTACTGTACAGACAGTACCGCAACTGATCCCCGACCGCAAATGATCCAGAGACCGCAAATAATCCCCAAAATGGACCGCAAATGATCCTCGACCGCAAGTGATCCCCAAAGTCGACCGCAAATGATCCCGAAAGAAAAATAGGAATGACGTGGACTCAATTTAGCGGATCATCGTGTCGATTTTATTATTATTACAATAAGTTAGATTAAAAGCTAAATTTTACTTCTCAAATAAATATATGAATAAAAACAAAATGAAAAAAATCATTCAAGAGTATTAAAAAACGAAGTTCGTAGGCAACACACGACTTTTACCTCATGCCCGCGGGGACCTCATGCTAAAATGTTGCTTGTTCCAATGACTTTTTTCCGGCTCTGGCGGGTAGATTATACCTCTGAAGAAAACGTTTTGACTGAGCAAATGTGATTTTTGCCGCTTATTTCATACTGAGAGGTCATGACACGCATTTTCTGCGGTTATTGTTGTTTCCGGTCGGCATGATTTGCCCTTTGATGCAAGAGTATTTCCTTTGACCTCTTTTGAAATGCAGTGCTCTTCATTGCCGCTAAATAAGGGTTTTAGGTTGTTTAATTTTCTGCAAAGTGCCTCCTGGATTCGAATGATCATAAGCGATATTCTTTTAGTCCGTGAATGTGACGGTTTCCTACATTATTTTGTCACGCAATAACTACCGCTTACCGGGCTATGCGTTTCTCATTACCAGGTTTAGATTCCTGGTAACTGTCTTCAGCAAAGCACAACAAATGAATATACATAAAAACGCTAATATAACTATTCACAACACGTTCATGAGATGTAAGAAAGTTGCTATTTCGAAATAAACCGAAACCTGTGGACATTGATAAGTTCGGGGACATTTTGACTTGTGTTTATGTTAAATCATGTCTTGTTTCGTAACGGGCACCTAAGTTACGAACAAATGTTTTGCTGTTTTGCACGTAAAATTAACCCTTCAGAGAAAAATCAAAATGAAATATTCTGGCTGATTAATTTCACGCTTTCAAAAGGATCAGTAAAGTCAATAAAGCTCTTGTTATGTAGAGGGTGCCCGGCTTTGTATTCCTCAGTAGAAAGGTTGAGCTTCTAGGCGTTAAATAATAGAGTTTTTCTGCGTAACGTCCTGCCTGTCTTAAATTTTTCAAAAGACGAAACATTCTTTAAAGAAAATTGAAGCAATCGACAAAGGAAGAAGTATACGGTTAATACCATTCCTTTTCAGATTTATTCCATTTTTTTTTTTTTTCGCCTTGTATAAATTGACCTGAGATGTAGCGTCCTCCTTCCCTTTTTCTTTAAAAAGCGAGAGAAAAAGGTTTCTTTTTCATAATCAGTCCTTTTTTGTAATCAGTCCCATAAAATCCATTCCATTCCTCAAGTTTTCACGGGATCATTTGCGGTCGACTTAAGGGATCACTTGCGGTCGAGGATCATTTGCGGTCCATTTTGGGGATCATTTGCGGTTGGGGATCAGTTGCGGTACTGTACAGTACCTTAAAATTCCAAAAATAAGCCCCTCCAAAAATAAGCCCCCAAACTCATAATGCAGAAAAAAACCCTCCGTTAAATTGCCCCTCCAAATATAAGCTTCCCCCGGAGGCTTGTATATGTAAATTGCCCTCAAATACAAAGTAAAACAACACAAAAACAGTAAGATTCCTTTCAACTATGAGGCTAGCCCAATCGATTTTAAAACACAAATTTCCCTCCGTAGATAAGCCCCTCCAAAAATAAGCCCCTCAAAAAGGGCTGTTGAAAAATATAAGCCCTAGGGCTTATTTTCGGAATTTTACGGTAGTTTTTCACTTGGGTATATCAGCTGACCAGTATCACCTGACTTTTGCTGGCTATGTTAAACTCTTTATGATTTGGGTCCTACTGGTATGTTTAATTCTGTACTATTTAAGTTAAGAGTGTGTGTCTGTAAGGACAGATACAGTTTGCTACAATTTTTTTTCCACAATTCATTTATTACGCTAAAGTAAGACAATTCATATCACCACATTACTCTTTTATTTTTTGCCAAAAAATAATCTCTCTGTATTTCAAAGAAAAATGCATGTCATAAACTTCTGTTACAATCTTAACATGCAGCCGCGACTCTGTGCAAGTCATTTAAATTTCGTAGTATTAAAGAGAAAAAGAAAAGAGTCCAAATAAGAATGTTGAGAATGTTGAAAAGTATGCAGCTTATCAGAAGTGTTTTTCTTTTATTGAAGTGTTTCCTCAATTTCTGTTCCAGATTTGACTTCTATCATAGTAAAACTACAACTACAAAACTTGTTCAAAATGAAAAGTACAAGTAGTACTTCATTGAATAACCCCCCATTCATTTGGAACATCAAGCAATCCTCATTGCAGAGGACGTGCACAAGAGTACAAATTAGTAGACATAAAATAGTATTGAAGTCCGGGAAATGATTTCCCTTGATTACTGTAAAACTGACCTGTATTTTAAAGCGGCCACCTTTTAGTGGTGGCAGTCACCTTTTCTGAGGTCCCAATGAATTATTTTTTATTGCCTTTACCTATACAGAGGGGGACATTGGGGGGTACCCAATACCGCAATACCGTAAGAAAAAATGACAAATACCGAAATACCGCGTCGAAAATCGTCTAAATACCGATACCGCATATTTTAATCACATTCATAATCGGTTCCGCATACTTATGGGGGCTTCCATCTAGCGCGTTTAATTATCTCAGGCATTTATGCACCAGATGTCCATGTTTTTTTAATATTTTGGTAGTTGGCAAAATTTGGCAAATTTTCACTGAAAAGAACCTTTTGGTAGGTCGACCCAACAGCTAACTAACTCCAACAAAAATAACTCTTGAAAGCGCGAAAAAAAAAAACAAACAAACAAACAAACAAACCGACCAAAACCCTTTCCACGCACGTCTAGTGCGAGTTTGGATGAGTCTATAGTCTAGCATGTCAGTATCTCAGGGGTCAACTATCTCGACTGTCTCCCCAGTGGGGAGGAGCGTTGCGTGACGACACTAAAAACGGCTGAGTAGCAGACTGGCACACGTACACAGATCGAAAAGCCTGGTAAGGTAACTTGAGATGACTCATTATCATTGGATGCAACAATAATCACATTGTATATTATCGACCATTAACTGTCACAAAATGACCCACAATGGTTTAATCATTTACCGTTATGTCTCAAGACTTCAAAATATTAACTTTTATTGACCTTTATGTCGTACTGTGTTTTGCTTTGCGTATTGTATCGAAAAGAAAGCGCAAATAAACGGTACCGTAATACCGTGAACAATCTTATTTCACCGAATACCGTCAGCCAAAATGATGAAAAACCGCGTACCGCAGAGCTAGATGATACCGCAATACCGCACGTTAAAATTAAAATTACCGAAATACCGTACGAAAAAAAGCCTAATACCGCGATACCGTAAACCCCCATGTCCCCCTCTATACATGTATTAAACAATCACTTTGAGAAGACGTACCATACCAGTGCAACAGGTTGCACTGTGTATGGTATCAAGTGGTCTTTAACTTTTTCTTTTGGCCTAAGAAGAGGTAGAAACTCGTAGAATAGAAATTTCAGTCTTTGCCTACCTTCATTTTCCTGAATAACTCTCACATAATTTTTTTTCAAACCTGTTTTAAATGGTGAACCTCTATTAAAGTAGTCAGTATGCCATTTCCAAAGGGTGACCGCTTGATACAAGTTTGACTGTATTCCTGACAAATGCAAAAAAACTCATAATACAAAAATGGTTGTGATTTCTTTAATTGTGTTTTACTTAACCTTGCAAAAAATTGGTTTCCACTTTTCTTATTTAGTGGTAGCTTATTTCAGGCAATCAGAGCGTGGGCACAGAGCAAAGAAAAGTAAGCAGGAAACACCCGTGATGGCCATGGGCTGGGGGTTGGAAGACAAACATATCCCACAGACATGCATTCTTGTCCATCTCTTTGCATTTCCTGCCAAATTCACTATCTGAACACCTGAAATAGACTAATTGTGTAACTTGTTGTTAACTTTGTGTTGTTGCTTTGTAAACTTTACTTCCAAATGTTTTCATTTTCATGTGCCTTTTCAAAATTTAATCAAGTCACTGAAAGCTGTATTCAGTAAACACCCACAGAACCATCACTAGTATCCACTTCTCATGATCAGGTGACCAATTATTTTTTTAAGGGAAGTGTGCACAGCGCCATGGTAAGAAAATTTGGAATATCTGATGCATCCAAGAAATTTTGGTTTGGAGAAAACTGTCTGTATGTCTGTCCGTCCATATATCCATCCATACATATGACTGTCCATCTGCAGGGGTGTGACACTGATCACTTGTTTAATACAGAAGGACAATCAAATTAAAATGACTTTGAATTTGACCTGCAGCTGACTGTTAGCAGTTACTGCATGAAACTACAAAAATTACTTTTAACTGTTATGCTATTATATTAATATCAAAATATCTGCATCAATATTAACTTTGATTGTTATGTGAAAACTTTTTAATCTAACTTAATTTATATATATTAAACAAAACAGTCTTAATTGACCACTACAGAAAATACTATGTAACATACCATAATGCTCTTTGTCTGTCATGCCTACCATTTTTTTAAATCATTGTTTTTCTTTTTTTCATCTGTAACTTTTGACAATAATGCTTGGGGGACAAATTTGCTCAAAACGAAGCAGTGATTTTGTCATTTGTGTGTAATGTCTTTGACTAACATGCTAATAAGTTCCATTGAGAATATAAAGGATGTGTACAATCGACCCCCGATAACTGAAACCTTCTAGGGAAACTGAAAAAATTTTGAGTAAGTGGAAGTTTGAAGCAAATACCCATCAATAAGGATAATTGGGATGGGGAATGAATGCAAGTAATATGCACACTAGCTTTAACATTACTGCATTCAGGTTTACTGCTACAAAAGATTCTTTTAAAAGGAAGGTGATGTTTTCTAATTTTTTTTTAAAATCATGTCACAATTGTCACAGAAGGTTTGCCGTATTTTTCCCCCATCCTGTTGCCTGTTAAGTTTGCTATTGATTTTTTTTTGACAACAATCCCTATTGACAATGTTATCTTCTTTTTTAGTACTTTTCACAGTTAGCTGAACTGTACTGTGTACAAACACTGTCACTTGTTACTTCTTTGTATCCTGGAAACGTGTCAAGTGCAGCACCTGTAGATTGTTAATAATTAGTTTGATCAGTATTTATTTAAGATTGATCATCAGTTCACTTTTTTATTATCCTCACAAGAGATCAAACTACAAAAAGCACTGTATTGTGCATGCTTATAGCTACTGAACCAATGAATGAAGTTCATCTATGGTTGTATGTATCTAAAGTGTTGCAGTTAACATTTTTCTTAATTTTAATTTTTTCTTTATTGTGTGGTTTCAAAAATTATCCATACCTCCCCCACAGAAGGGATTTTTCCTTTGAACCTCTCCCCCCACCTCAGTCAAGCTTTATACATTAATACTTAAATTTTGGGGCTTTTGAGAGCCCCCCACACCCCCAGGAATTTCCAATCCCTTCTGTGGGGGGAGTATAATGGATATTTTCTGGAACTACACATTTCTAGTTTTTTTAAAAAAATAATTATAAGGAAGGGAGCATGTGGACCCTGGATCGGAGGGTTATCAAATGGTAGGAAAGTTGCAAGTGCTCCTTGTGGATAGAGAAAAGGGTTAAGGGGATGAGAAGGGCTCTCTACTGTAGATGAGCAGCTTTTCTTTCTGCTTGTTATTGTATTTCCTTTTTCTGGCTTCATCTTCAGCTGTCAAGTTTTACATAAGTTACACATAAATTGGGTGTAACATTCTAAACTATAGGTCTTTGGAAGGGGCACCATTTCTCAAGGTATATGAAAGGGGTACCTTTCCTAGCATACAAGGTATATATAAGGGTACAGGGTTGGACCTTGGGGCATGGCCTCCCTGTAAAAAAAAAATTAATGCTGATTTGACCCCTCCCCCTGGTCTTTCGAACAAATACATTCAAGTGTCACTGGCAACAACCACACTCTTTCATTATTTTTCATTAAGAAATAAAAATTTCTGTTTAACTATTTTGCGGGGTCAGGTTGCCTTCTTTATTGCATCGCCCCAATTGGGAGGAGGCAGCCAGTTGGCTAACTTACTAGCGTGGCAGAGGACTTGACATCAAAATGACTGAAAAACAAATCCTGATCAGCAAGTGGCCGATTTGTTTGGTTTATATTATAAAAGTTCTTGATCTGGCTGCCTTTCTCTCTCTCTCTCTCCCCCCTTTTTTCCCTTCACGAACGTCAGCAATAATGTCCAATCTTGACCAGACTTATTTGAAAAAAGTGAACATCTTAATTACATTAGATGCAAAAAGAGCAGACAAAATGTCCAGCCATCTAAGAATTTGACCGGACAAAACCTATTTTTGAATGGACATTGTCTGTTTACCAGCCGTTATTTCAAGCCGTGAAATGCTGCAGATTGCAAGACTAATTAATGTGCTTGGACCACTTGCAGTATGCTGCTTTTTTGAGGCATCAGCAACATGAACTCTACACACTAGACACTGCTGAACTGGTCATTAAAACTGTGTATATAAGGGTTTAGGTGTGTGGATGTTAACTTAAATTTCAAAATTAAATCAAAATTCAGAAACCATGAGAAAGAAATTCAGAAAAGACAGTTACATTTCATACCTGTGATTAAGTTGTGAAGGTTGCAATAGTTTGTACCATAATCAAGGACAGCATACCATAACTCAGAAGTAGAGTAGCCCTGTTAAAAAAAACAAAAAACAAAAAAAGACACCGTCATGCACACTATATGACACTTAGGGGTGATCCTGGATTTTTTTTAGGAGGGGGTGTACTTGTCTCTTGCTCTACTTCAACACTAATAAACCACACAGTTTTTTCTCAGGGGGGGGGGTGCACGCAGCCCCTGCACCCTCCCCCTGGATCTGTCCCTGACACTAGTAATAACCGAAGGTTAGGGAGGGTGGGGAAAAGGTAAAAAACAATCAGAGGTCAAAGATCAAAAGGCTTTTGCTTCAACACTGTGCTTTGCATAAGTTTAAGCATATTAGTTTCATCTCAACCCACCACACCAGATTAAAAGTGATAGAAGGCTAGCCCCATAACACACATGATCAGTTACAACATGTGCATTACATTCATGCACATGTAATTGTGGCCATTAGCTACTTCATAATAACATGAACTTAGGTGAAGTGTCACCATTTGCTTCAAAAAATAAATAAATAAATAAATAAATAATTAAATCCTCAATGCAAGAAGTCATGCTTCATTTTCTTCTACACTAGTCTTCGGCATGCAATATCACATGAATGTGAAACATTATTATTTTGTTGTGTCAGATAAATACACATCACCATTACCTTGTATACAGTAAGTCAAATGTTTTTCTTAGATGCAAGAAATCACACCCTTTTCTCTTTGACACAACAGGTAACATGTCATGCTTATATGACATATATAGCTGCCGATAAAGTTGCAATTTAGTGTGCACAACCAACATAACAAAAACTGTGAACATTGTGCCCTCTAAAGAGAGCTATTTTTTAACTAAATGTCAAGGTCTGGCTTACCTCCATATTGCAGAGTTTACTAGTTGAATTTGCCTTGACAGTAAATGTGAGGTCATCAATGTAGTGTGCTTTTGGGGTTTCGTGAGTAGCTTTAATCTGAGTAGCGGTTACTCCCTTCAGCTGCAAGTTAATTTAAAAATGTTACGTGTTTGGAGCCTTCCTAGCCTGAGAAAACAGCTGATATTTCACCATGCCAGCAGCTGCGTCGCTACCCAGATCTGAACAGTGCTTCTGACTAGATGAAGCAAATTTCCAACCGACCAGAAGCTCTATGCAGATCTGGGTTGTGCCCGTCAACAGTATGGAATTTTTACGCTTGTTTCTCAGATGTCATTTCGTGGGGAAACAACAGATGGCATAGTGAAAAGTTGGCTGTTTTCCCAGGCTATAACTCCTTTCCTTCCCTTAAAATTGTCGAACTTGTTCTCTCAGCTAGTCATTCAACAAGCTGCAAAGTTGATCAACATGGTGCAGGCAAATGTTGAACAATCCTAAACCATGAATAAATAATATGAAGTACAGTTTTATAGTACCACATTTTTTTGCCATTGGATTTCACTAATGTAATACTGAGACTGTGGGTGAGAATAACATTTTTCAAAACAAAAGTAAACCTCCTTAGTAGTACTTTTACATCTAGAACCATTGTACAAAAGTTAGGTGTATTGTGCTGTGTAATCTAATTCTAACCTTTAAGCGTGCTAGTGTTCACGAAATCCTATCCTGTGACCATTCAAATAAACCCCTCTGACCAGGGTTTTAGCCAAGAGGTATTTTTGTGTGCTTATCGTTATTTTACACAAACCATCCTGTTGAAAATCTTCAACCATTCAGTTTGATCATGACCTTGTGGGAGAAAGACCCACTACAGGACAAAGTACATGTACAACTATGATAGTACTAACACTACGAAGATCACAAAAATCCATCACGTCAAATAACGGCGGATATTTCAGCCACATTTTCCAAATGGGAATTAACATACAAAGTTCAGCCTTTGGTCACTATGAGAAGGAAAATAATGATAACTAAAGATTACCGTGTATAAACACTTTTCACCACCATTTTTGCAGTTGTCATCTGATTTCCATTTGTCTATTTGCTTCAAAATGGCATTCCTTACAACAGTGCAATTAACTCCCCATGTCCTGCAACAGAGTGTCAAAATGAGATCTATTAAAAATGCTAATACCTAATAATGATATGATAAGGGTAGTACTTCTCTAAGCATCTTCTTAGGCAAACTAAAGGTTTTCTTTTGTGAAAGATTAAGATCAGTGTTTGACGAGGACAACATAAGACAACATATAAAATTGTTTGCCCCAAATGCCAGAAGACTACAGTCTCCTTTTTTAGCCATGAAGTTTGATATGCCTGATGGGTAGGTAATTTTCTCCTTAATACTTCATTCTTGTACTTTATTTTTATTTATTATTATTATTATTATTATTATTATTATTATTATTATTATTATTATTATTATTATTATTATTATTATTATTATTATCTCTTTTATCACAGTCTTTGCTGGTGTTCTTTGGTAGGGCTTTGGGTAGGGTCTGGCTTTTCTCTCTTTATGTTTATAGGGGTGGGGTTAGTTCTTGCTTGGGTTGGTTTTACATGGTTTACCCCCCCCCCCACCCCCCACCTCCAAAAAATTGCCCAATGATTGTCCCCCTTTTAATTTGGTACGGGAGCGGGGGAGGACGGGGGGGGGGGGGGGGTGTGTAGGAGGGTTAATGAAACCTTTTTTCTTTCTTCCGAAGATTCCGACAAAACAAAAATTACCCAATTTAAGTGTGCACGAAGATTACAGAATACTAACAAATTTCTAATGCTGAACTGGAAATAACTCAGTTTTTTAAAATTTTTGGGTGCTCGATTTCCATTACTCTGACAGGTTACGCAACGAAGTTTTTCTTACCATTCAATTTTACAAGATGCATGGAGACTTCCGCGAGTGCAGACTACATAGAAGCAAGCTACAGCCAGGAATGCAAAAACCCCTTTCATCTTGATCAAAATTCCAAAAATTATGCACAGACCCTGAGAAACAAACGCTGATGCTGCCTTGCACTACGTCACACAAAAATCTCGTGACTTTGTAGTCAGGTCAGGACTTCATGTAAGTGTCCATTTACTACTACGAATATATAACGAAGCAAATAAAGGGAAATATATGAAGACGTACATGACAGGCTTATCCAAGAGATGTTTTTGAGCATGATGGGAAGTGGTCTGATAGCGGACTGGGTCCCAACATGTGTTCTGCATTCTTCCCTTTTCAAAATGGCGGACAAGTCAGGAGGAGATCAATCACCGGAGAAGATCGAGTCTTTACAAGAGCAAAGCGGCGATAGAGAACCTCCAGATCGTCAAATTAATGGCACTACTGAAGAGGAGCCTGCGAGGGGAGTGCAGCCTCCAGCATCGGGCAGCTCTAAAAAGAAGAAAAAGAAGAAAAAAGGAAAGGGCGATGAAGGAAGTAGTGAGGTTCTTTCATCGGAATCTTTAACTTCTTCGGTTGCAATGAACTTACAGAATCTTCGACAACTTCAGAATTTACAGAAGAGCTTTGAGCGTCTGAGAGCAGGCGAGGCAAAAGCACCGAAGACAACAGAGGAGGCCTTAAGAAAGAAATATCAATTTTGGGATACCCAACCTGTGCCAAAGTTAGGTGGGGTTTGTTTCGACTTGCATACTTTGTCATTAATTATCAAAATAATTGGTTTTAATATTTATAGTCTGTGTGCACGCGACGAATTGAAAACTAACAGACAATAATTTTCCGCGTTCTTTATATTAAGTCTACATTTTTCTCTTTAGAGATATTTATATTTACTGGTTATGTTTTCATTTTGAATGCCATCAAATGTTGATGAGCTTGTGTCTTGGTTCTTAGTCTTTTGATCTTGATTTTTATGTGCTTCCGTTTTAAACAGGTGTATGTTTTAAATCCTTTTTAAAATCATTTTCGTTCAAATTGTCCTCAGTGAATGGCAAAATGTAACTGATCACTTGACTACTATCCTAATACTGACATTGCTGCTTCTGTGGTGAACAATTTTAAGCTTGTCTTTGGTTTCATTTAAATCTCCCTTTGCTTTTGTGTATGACAATAATTTGATATTATAGTGGGTTCTAATTAAAAGAAAAATAAAAAGTGAACAAAAGGTAAAACCGAACAGTGACATAAGCATTTTTTTTACCATGCTTTTTCTTTAGTTCATTAAATTGCTAAATATCATTAAAGCATTAAGTGTGCCATTCTATAATAAGTAAAAAATTTTAAAAATCATTGTGCATGTTTTTCATTTGAATAGCTTTTTTCCATGGATAATCCAACATGGTGCTCCAAACTCAAATAATTTGTAAGACTGGTTCCCAGACAAAACTTGGTCACTCTTAAAAAAGGACACAGTTTTTATTATGTGAAGTGGTTTGACTTAATAATGAAAATGCCCAAAAATGCAATCAGGCTACATCTTAAGTAGCCTGAGAAAACAGCCAACATTTCCCGACGCCACCACTGTTTTCACCAAGAAATGATGTCTGAGGAAGGATTGCAGAAATTCCATACTGATGATGTGTCACTACTCAGATCTGCATAGTGCTTCTGATTGCTTGAAGCAAATTTTCAGTCAGTAAGAAGCATTACCCAGATGTTGGGGGGGGGGGGGGGGAGGAGGGGGGAGGGGGGGTAGCTGACATTTCCTGATGCCACCACTGGTTTTCTCTGGTGTCCTTTCTCAAGCTTCCTCTCAAGGCTTGACACACAGGCATGTAGAAGTAAAAGGGGTGGATTATAAAGACAATAGAGCAAAAACCATTTCCTTATAAGACAAATTCAGTTATAATATTTTATATATTTTAGCAAAAGAAGCTTTTTTGGTGTCTTTGGGATCCATTGTTCAATATTGTAGGTACACTTCTTTGTGGAAAATAATTCATTGCACCATTGTACAAATGTGTTTGTTATTCTCTAACTCTTCAGATGAGGAAGTGAGCGAATGTGGCTGTATTGAAGAGAACAAACCAATTGAGGAGCTGAGAAGTGAGCCTTACACCCTCCCACAAGGCTTTGTCTGGGACACTCTGGATATCAGCAATGAGAAAGTGGTATGTTGAAATTTACTGCCGCAGCGAATTGTAGTGCAATGAACTCAACTGGAACCACTTAATTCGCAATCACAGCAGAGGAGTGTGACTTTGCTGTGAAAGCTTTTTTTTGTCCTGTTGAGTTCAGTTGGTTGGGCTATAAAGCCTGTTTTCCGTAAAATATTATCATGGTGACAATCTGTACTGAAAAAAGGTTCAGCAAATGATTCTTGAAAGCATTAATATGGGTACCAGCTTTGCAACAGACGCAAATTGTAATAATATTGTCCTTTGACCCTAAAAGTGAATTCGTCTTTTAGTGTTGTTGATCAAGTGAAGAGATTTAAGCTCTAACAATAAATGGTAGCCATAGAGTCTTGATAAGAACTGTTTAAATAGCAAGACCAGTTGGTTTCAGAAATCTAAGATGGTTTTGTTCGCCAGTTGCTTGTGTGGTTGCAAGCAAAAGGAAGTGACTTTGTGTCTGGAAAAGGTCCTTTTTATAGGCAAAGAAGGAATGCGTTGTTAGAGGAAGTAACCAATTAGAAGTGTAGCATTTTGAGCCATTGTGCTTGAATTTCGGTGTTGTTTTGTTAGCAGTATGCGATAGACGCTAACTGAACGCATGCACATTTGCGTTAGGACGACATTTGATAAAACTTCATAATGGTTTTTAACCAGTAATCCCTTTGAAAATGCATAAGAAAGTCAACAATAAAGGCGAGTCTAATTTTGATTTTAGCACAAATCATGAGACTCAGTTAGTGGAGTGAAGTTCATGAGGTGGTAGTGTATTAATATTCTTGACCAAAATCCACTGATGTCTATGTTGCAGGTCAAAATTAAATTCGGGATAAAATTTTTTAACCTAGGTTGATTCTCTATTTCCTTTGTCTCCTAGCCCTGATTTATGAATGAACCCTTTAGGTCCCAAGAGTGTCCAACATCAATTTTTTCCTAACAACATCAGCAGATCAACAAGAGTAAAGAGGTTATGAGAATTACTAAATTGATGACCAAAGGGAGAATACTTTGATCTTAAACCAAATTCTCTCAACTATTCTTAAAAGAAATGTATGGAGATCGGTCTGGAGAATTTGTATTTGGATCTTGGGGCTTATATTAAAGGGATAACTAAGGTTACGAGACAAAGGAAAATAGAGAATCAACCTACAGTTAAAAAATTTCATCCTGAATTTAATTTTGATATGTACATGTAACATCTATACCATTACCTTATTCTGCATGTACTTTAACACCAAGGGCATACTATTGACACACTATCAGAGTACTAGTTGGGCAAGGCTTCTCCTAAAATGGCCACCAGCTATAAAAGCAGATAGCAATACAGTGTTTGATGTAACTTCTTAAAACTGGAACCAGTGATGATTAATGATAATTATTATTGAAAGAACCATTCAAAAAAAATAATGTTGTCAAAGCTTTATTTGAGCTGATAATGAAGGGTAGACAACTAGGTGATGGTTAGACACTGAAGTGACAGTATCTAGAGCTTTTATAGTAGTCACTGGTATTATTTAAGTATGTTTATTTATTTGTTTTGAACAGCTAAAGGAGCTATATACATTGCTAAATGAAAACTATGTGGAAGATGATGACAATATGTTTAGATTTGACTATTCCCCAGAATTTCTTTTGTGGTAAGTTTATTGTCTTATTTTGACAAATTACATTAATGAAATTCAGAACTGGTAAATGAGATGAACTTTTTTCAAAGAGCCATATATTGGTCAATTTGGTGACCTTTCTTTAATTTGGCCATCAATTTAGAAAAGTTAAAGGCATTTAGGGTCTGTATTGAGTGGTCATAATGTCTGTTAACCCTTTAAGCCCTAAGAGTGATCAGCATCAAATTTCTCCTTGTAATGATCACTGCGTTATAAAACACAGTGGTCATGAGAATTGAGGACATGATCATACAAGATGAATCTAATTGATAGTTCAACAAATTCTCCCCACTACTTCTATTGAAAACGTATAGGGATAACAAATAAGAATTTGAATTTTGATGTTAGGGTTTAAAGGGTTTTAATTTATTATTAATTTAGTCTGACTCACTAAGTGCCAGTGTGTCCTTAATTTCATTTTTACCAATTGCATGTGCATACAACATAATGTTTTTCTTGCAATCAAAGTTTTTGTAAGAATTTTTCATTTTTTTTTTGTATTTTAATAAATTTTTATTTTGTCTTACAATAAATTCATGTATTATGATGTTTTACACTCGGTCACTTATGAACATGAAAAAAGATACAAAAAAATGAAAAGAAAAGAAAACTAGAGTGATTTTACTTGATCGGTGAAACAGTTAATAATACTTACAAATAAACCAAAAAAGACTGTAGAATTAGTTCATAATATAGTCTGTACTATTCTACTACCTATTTTGCACACACACAATTACATACTGATAAAATACTGATAAGATTTGTTGATCCATCTTTAAATTTAAATTTAAGTTAGGTAACAAATGATCTTTCAGGGCTCTTAAACCTCCTGGCTGGAAATCAGAATGGCACTGTGGTGTGCGTGTCGCAAGTAACAAGAAGCTGGTTGGCTTTATCAGTGCTATTCCTGCGCACATCAGAGTTTACGAACAGTAAGTAGTGACATCCAGTTAACTGAATTGTCATCACTCTATTCAAAACTCCAAAGTACTTGTATTATATTGTCTCGTATGTGTACGAATGTGTTTCTCATGCACGTGCCACTTGTGATGGCATACATATGTAGCTCCAGGTATTGCCTGTGACACTCACTGGCTCTTGAAGACAGTTGTTGGCAGAATTCAAAATACTGCAAAATGGTTTTTACTGTCAAACTCACAAAACCAAAAAACACCTGAAAAATTTCAGGAATTTTGGTTGTGTAGTTACCAATCACAATTGATTTTAGGACGCGCAAGCAAACTACGAAACCACAAACTAATTACCATTTCTGTTTGCGGTTTAGTTTTCTCACGCCTTATTGGCTTTCTTTTCGCAACACAACAACATAATTTCCATAAAATAATTTCCTGGTTTAAAATAATTCATGGTTTTGTGAGTTTCACAGTAAAGGGTTTTGAAAAGGTATCTTGTGTTTGGTCTATGTTGCTGGTATGCGTGAAAGTAGAAATAATTTTCATTCAAAGTCTGTGAAAAGTAAACCAATTGCCAGCTTGCTGAATTTCCTTTGTTGAAAAGATCTTTTACACAACTTCTTCACTGAGTCCCCCGTCCTCAGAATCCTCCCCAGAATCTGATGGTCACTAAAGAAATAAAATATAAATTTCCATTATTCACCCTTGGCAATGTATTTATAGCAATTATTCTATTGTGGCCAAGCAAATTCCTGAAACAAATAATTCAAATCAAACTGTATAGGGTTAAGAATCCCAACTGGTAGAAGGCAAACCAGTTGGCTATTTTACAAGACCGTAGTGTTCTCATCACTGTGCAATCCCTACCCTCCAGGAAGCAGATTTAACAGAATTTCCTGTCCCGTGTACATTCCATCTTAAGTCATTTTTTGTTACCTTTGTCAAGGACTGTCTTGATGGTTGAAATTAACTTCCTGTGTGTACACAAGAAGCTACGATCAAAGAGAGTGGCCCCTGTGCTGATAAGAGAGATTACCAGGAGAGTGAACTTGCAGGGCATCTTCCAGGCTGTTTACACTGCAGGTGTAGTGCTGCCTAAGCCAGTGGCATGCTGTAGGTAGGTACTCATGCATACGATATCATCATCATTAATCTTCTTGACTCAGACTCAATATGTGATGGGCTCTCTATCTGAAGCACAGTACTTAACATCTCCTGATCAGCCAAAAGACTAGCAAGCTCTTCCCTACACTACTCTGCATCTTCTCATGAAATACAAATGTACATGTACTGCACCAAGTACGGTATATACCGCCTTTGCACACCGTTCAGAAATCTGTCTGCCAAATTTCTGAGCTGTAGCTACTGCTGGTAATAGTATTATAGTTGTCAGCCACCATATGTTGAGGCAGTAACATAAAGAGTCATCCCAGAAGTGAGGGCTGATGATGTTATTTTTTTTTATCACTGTGTTCAAAAGGTGGTGATTGATATATTTCTGCTGAATAGTTTGAATCCAGTGGTCATTTTGTAAGTAGGCAGTTGAACCAGAGTTTAATACCATCAAGTGATATGATACAACTCACCTTGACTTTGAAGATGGCTACCACACAGGTTGTCAAAATGTCAGTCACTGTGAACAACAGTCCTATTCAGGGCTAGTACACTCATTGGATGATCGTGTATTTCTGTTTACTGTACAATGTAAATGAGGTTTGGATCCACACGCCATAATTTACTCCTTAAGCACGAAACTGTACATAATGTGTACATGTAAATTTCACTCTCCATTTAGGCGTGATTTCTGCCATAGTCTCAGTCCTCCCCTACTCACAGGGGGCGGGGGGGAGGAGGGGGGGAGCACAGGCTCATTTCCTGGACATTGGTTGATAGTTGAGCCTACCCTCATTCCTTGGACGTTGTGTTCTTATTTTCTGTTGTTTTTGCCCTTACTCTGTAAATTGTAGATACTGGCACAGGTCGCTTAATCCAAAGAAACTTGTTGAAGTCAAGTTTTCACACCTTAGCCGCAACATGACTATGCAGAGGACAGTCAAACTGTACAGATTACCTGAAGTAAGAAGTTACAAGTGACATGTTGAGCTCTTGCTTTTACTACTGAAATCACTAAACTTTTAGCACCTTCCAAAAGACGATTATTTGAATTTTGAATCACATGGCTGTTTTGAGTGACTTGTTTGGTCATGTGACTCTCCCGTATTTTCGAAATGCAGTAATGATGGTTTGGAGTTCTAATAATAATAATAAATAATAATAATTCCATTATTTACCCTCGGCAGTGTTTATAGCACTAAATTATGCTAGTGGGGCCGAGAACATGCCTAAAGCAAACAATTCAAATTGAACTTAAGAGGGTTAAGAATCCCAACCAGCCGGAGACAATTCCTGGCTATTTACAAGCATGGCTGAGGATTTGAACTTGGGACTACCGTAAACAAATCCAGCTAGCTGTCAGAGTTGGACTTGAACTCGGGGCCACCAATTTGCAAGTCCAGCGCTCTAACCATTTGGCCACTTGGCCCTTTAATGGCAGTTTTACCATTAAATTTTTCTTTTTGCAGAACGAATTAGACTTTGAATGGCACTGTCGACTCCCATTTTTTCAACCATTATCTGTTTTCCTTAATTGTTACATTGTTGTGTAAAAAATGACATTATTCAAGAAACTGTGTTCTGAAGGGAGCCCGATGCTCTGAACCTGTTAAATCCAGCGTTCCCGGAATATGGGGATTTTTAGGGGTAAAAACAACAACAACAAGATTTTCTAGTCACCCAGTTGCTGCTAGAGCACAGCATTTGAAGTATTTTTTTTTTGTATTATTGGCAACACACCAGTAAAAACTAATGCCGAGCATAAAGAAGTGTTAAGAGTTTGATGCACCTCGTATTTTTTTTTAATTTTGTCTCTCAGAAAACCAAGACTGAAAGAATTTATCCTCTTACAACTGAAGACATGACTGCTGCTTTTGAAAAGATAACTGAGGTCAGTGTGACAGACTTACTACTTCCGATTAAGCGTTTTATCATAACGTCACGGTCGCCATATTGGTGTGCTAAGGCCATTTTTGAAATAACTGAGCCATTTCTCGCGCGCTGATTGGTAGAGAGCCATGATCGATAAGAGTAAAGATCATGGGAGTGACGTCATAGTGGCGCAATTTGTTTTTCTCTCTCGCGCGATTTTCCGAGAAACGTTGACGAAATGGACGTCAAATCTGCCAATAGACAGCGTGGACGACGACTTCGAGTGCGAGATTTTCTCAGTACTGAGTAGTGCATGCGCGTGGCACAGCGTCATTTTGGCGGGAAAACGTGATAGCCGGCGTCATTCTACAACGGGTTTTAGCGAGAATGTCGTAGTGACGGAAACAAGTTTAGTTATCAAATGGAAGAAGTTTTATCAGTTTGCTATCGGGAGAGGACTTAACCTCCTTCAGTATAAACTAGTAATAGTTGACACAACAGCTGCCCCCGCTCTGTATATTGTCGGTCAATAGCATTCTGGCTCGTTGTGTAGCTCTTTGAAATATACCGATTCATAAGAAAGATTTTCACACATATTCCATACAATAGGTGAGATAAATACAGGAAACGCGAGGTTCCATGCACAGTTTCAGGTCGATTTACACAGCTTTGATCAAAACATTCTCAGTTTCGAGAATAGTTTATTCTAAACCATAAGAAAAGATTTAATTAGAAGTTGAATGTTTCGGTATTTCTCTTTCACTTTTTACTTTCAGTTCATTTTATTTGCCGGAAAGGAAGCGTTAGAAATTAAAAGGACGTTTGATCAATTCACACTCGCGCATTCTAGTCTTATTTTAAACTTTATAGCGGAAGCACATCTGTGTGCAGGGAATAAGTCAGCACAGAATTTGATTGTCGGCGAATTTCTGTAATCGTCCATCGTCCTGCTAGTGAGAAGCTAGCCGTTGTTCACTCGTCTTGCTTGTTTAGGGCTGAGTCTTATTCCGGTCAAAGAGAGAGAGAAAGAGTGTCTGGCAAGGTTTCCAATGAAAGATTTGTGAACTCGTGTCTGGCAAACTCTCTTGACGAGTGTCTTTAAAATTTTGGTCCATAACTTTCACTGAAACAACTGCTCCACAGAATGTCACTGATAACACGTAACGCAAAAGAGTGTCGAAGTATGACTGCACAATAAATGTCACAAAATCTACATAAGCGGTCCCTTGGGGATGTTCTGTCTTTACGTCATCCTAACCATTTCGTACTTGAGGGCGCAAACAATAGAAACGTCATCATTACCTACCGATTCCTCGCAGCCCCTGTTCAAGCAAATCGAGATTTTTTCTATATTGACTGTATGACTGTATATTTTAACTGTAAGTACTTTCCTTATTACACGCCGAGTTACTAGAGTGCCTCCTTGGGATTTCGCCTTCTGGGCGAAATCCCTGCGGGGGCAATAACTCTGTGCATGAATCTTTTGTTTTCCTTGTAAGTCCGTTTGCAAGATGTCTTTTTTGAAATAAATTTATATACATATAACCAAAATAATTATTGGACATTGTACGTACTGAGTGCCTTCTCATTGGCTAAGAGCCTACAGTTTATTTTGAACATAAGCGCAACCTACAGATTAGTTAATTATCTGCTAGCAGATAACTGACTTGTCTGCAGTTTGCGCGTGCAATGCATGATTTCCAAGGGCAATGTCAAACTATGTTCCGTGCCGCGGTGTGTTGTTACTTTCTTCAAAACAATGTATGACTAGATTAACTTTTTGTAATACCCGGAATAATCAAGGTCTCGGTAAGTGTTATCAACCTTAGCCTTTGGCTCGGCTGGTAACACTTCGACCTTTGATTATTCCAGATATCACAAAATCTCATTCAATAGATGTTTAATATAGGCACCGGTTAACATGACCATGTTTGGAAATATGATTACTATTTGCAGTATTGCATGCTTCACGATTGACCAGGTGTGTACTTAAACTTGACTTTGCCCATGCCTGGAGAGGAAAATCTATAAATGTTTACAATCGCACCATTCACTCTTTATGTGTTTTTGGGATGGGAGAAGATTAAGGCGCGCGGGGATAAATAAATAGCGACTGGGTACGAGTCTGGAGTAGTTGGCCAAGACGGATTGGCAAAATTATTCCCAATCCTAACTTCCGCTTAATATTTACTTCCGTTTTTCTGGGTTTCAGTCCTCCCTCCTACTCTTTTATTAACGCCACGGTTCGATTACCCGTCACCCGGCCGTTCAGACTGCGACGAAGAGTTGCACAGAAACCTATCCGATATGAGATGATCCACTTTCTAGATCGGTGCTGCTTTAATTGAAAGTGGTAAAATTGCTTGGATTAACGATGAAATTCTAGTTTTGATAAATATGGACAAAAGTTTCCTTTTCTGTTTTAAAGTTACATCTCTGGATGTCTAAAATAGGTTTGAACACGTTTTTGTTTTACTGAGTCATTTGGCTGCCAAGAGACCCGTGGCACGGTTGTGGGTCGCTACCATGGTACTCTTTGAAAATATAATGGAATGAGTTTTTGGTGCCTTTATGCTTCTTATGACGTTGTATGGCTATACGAGGTCAAATGTTTTTCATCAAACTTCTGCTTAAAAGTTGGGTTTTCTTGCTTGAAAACCGATTTACCTAGCGGGATGATGACATTACCAGAAACTTCCCTTAAAATATGTAAAAAACGTCCTAGAATCGAAAATATTTAGCGCCTCTGAGGTGAGAGTGGTTTGTTAATCAAATATTAACTATTCCAATTCAAGGAGAAGTTCTTTTAAAATGGTTTAAGGCATCGAAGAGATCAACAATCACAGTAAACATCTCGTTTTCTTCAGGTTTAATACAACATTACTTATCTTAAGGTAACAGAAACTAAACATTATATCGTGCTACGTGTTGGGATCAAGCAGAAGCAGTTCAACAAGCCGACCAACACCCCATGTAAGGCAATCCAAGATAGTCTTGGATTCTCGATTCCACGTCACGGATTCCGGATTACAGGTACTCGATTCCAGTCTTTGTCAGTGGAACTTGGATTCTCAATTCAAATTGCTAGTGGGGTTTCGGATTCTTTGAGCTGTACTCCGGACTCCAAAACCCAGGATTCCGGATTCCACATGCAAATTTTTCCCAGATTCCGGATTCCGTTACATGGGGCGTTATAAGGGATGAACCATTAGGAAAGTAAAGGGCCTGGGTTGAATTTTTGGGAGGTCTATGAGAGTTTTCTTTTTACCCCTGAGGTGGAAATCTATTTTTCCTCCTCGAACAGCTTTTTTGATCATGGTGCGTGTGGAGACTTTTTTCTTACTAATGCGTTTACCTCCCCCCAACCTCCTATCCTTTTTTCTAATGGTGACATCCCTGAATTAAAGCAGCTCCTTTAAATAATATAACTGAAGGATGGCTAAAGGTCAATGGCCTAGAGAAAAGCAATCTAGAGGCGGCAAAAATAGGTCAGATCCTCGATAGGATAATGATAGCTTGAACGATTGCTGTGATTTCCTAGCGCCAAACCTCAGAACGTTGCTGTATACGTGTTCTGAAACTGATCGTTTTGATAAAAAGCCCAACTTTTACAACCTAGCACAAATACAACAAAACATCATTAATAAGTTATTGGAGCGTCCAAAATCTTAATCTAATCTCTTCCACTGTTTGGATGCTTTAAAGTCGGCATCAATTAAAGCTGTTGGACCACTAACGCAATAGTACACGAAGACGTTTTTTACGATTGAAATGTCTCGCAGTAATTAAGAAACAAGATTAAGAGTTAAATCTACAATCATCGTCAAAAATGTTGGGAAGGTTACCAATTTTTACCTTTTTTGTACTTGTCCCCCCGCCCCTGGATCAATGTTGGACAAAACCAAATTGTTTTTGTGCGTAATTGTTGTTACATGTCCCAACATTGAATAGGGGGCGCGGGGGGTATTCAGGAGAAGAACAAATAATCTTTTTTGAACATAGGCATAAGGCGTATGAAATGGAGCAATAATGTTGTTAAGTTATTCCACCTTCCCAACTACTTTTGTCCGTGATTGTAGTTTAATTGCAGAACAAATAGTCTACGAGTGCAGAGACAGAGGCGGACTCAGCTCTACAAGGAAGTGGTGGTGAAAAAATAGAGAAGGAAAATAAATCTTGTTTTCGGATGAAAATTAGATTTCGGGCCCTTTTTCCTTTGTTTGCAGGCATGGAAGGACTATCTGGCAATGCTTTTCCTAAAAAGGGTTATTAAAATAAGGCAAGAGTCACTCTAATGATTCTCAGACAGTCCAATTCGCCAGCGGTCACTCGCTCCTGTCTCTGCGCAGGCTATTCAGTGTATCGTCCAAAACTTACTGTTAAAACTACGAGCATATTCATTCCCAAACGTGGAAGGCAAAATGTTTTAGTCTTTGTATGAAACCCTAATAATTTATCCATATAAGTTAAACTCGTCCCTGAAATCTCATTTTACTTGAATTTAAAAACAGTTTTAATTAAGTGCCACAATGTGTGTCCCAATATTTAACATAAGTACAAAATAAAGACTGCAGACTGCTCTCAGTGCAAAACATTATTTTCACCATGCAAATGGGAACGTGACAACAATGGTCCCATTGATAACTGCATGTGAAATAAATGATATATGAGAACTGCGGAAATGAAATCAAATGAAGAATGATCCTCGCAGTTGTGAACGCGATTTATGCAGTTGCGTAAGAAGCGTAAAAACAAAATACCAGTGCGATGCTCCAACCAACTAAGCTGTGAAGCCACTGATAGTCCCATTGTTTTCAAACCCTGAAAACAATGGTCTGCATTCAGTCTGCAGTCTGCATTTTTTACTATCCACCAATTTATACATTAAGGACCAACAAGACCTGAGCATATTAATTTTTTTTAAAAATATAACTAGTTCAGCTGGGAAACCGGGGATCAATCATACAAACCGTAATACACCCTTTTAACCCAGACCTTAAACCACTGAATTGTAACCCGCGGTTCAGAATCACGGTTCAGAATGCACAAAATACTTACATCACATACTTAAAATTTTTAAAATTATCTGATTAAAATCTGAATCACCCTACTGAAACCAGGGCCACGCTGGTATATAGTTAATTGGCTCGTCTCTTTCCCGTTATGAGACTTGGGATTCTTAACCCTCGGACGTACACCCCCCCCCCCCCCTGACATTTTTTGTTAATAATTTTTTTAGACGATAAAACATCAGCACCCGACGTTTTCAGTAGCCGTTCGTTTATCCCTCGCGCGCATTTTGAGACAATTTTAGTGATGGTCAGTCACTATGGTTATGACATATGATGTCTTAAGTAGCATGTGGTCAAGCCATTTTTGAATGAAAATGCCTGTTCTTACACCTTTTTTCCAACAATAAAGAAAAACCTGTCAATGAAATGATGCAAAGGGCTTATTTAAATGTTATTTTACATGTGAAGCACAAAAAAATATCATTTATCGCGATTTTAACCTGATTTTCTAATTCTTGTGAAATCCAAGATACCGACCATTGTTGGTGGCGTCACAGGCCTCCAACAGCGCCACCACCCATTAAAAATAAAGCTCATATTGTTGAGTAAATCAAAGGCTTTCCACTGAAGGCAAAATCGTTTCGAAATACTGCAAATTATCATGATCAAAAATTCTGGGGAGAGGTTCCATCCACCCCTCCCCCTTATACCACGGTTGGGGTATGAATTTGCATGGACGTCCGAGGGTTAACCCTGTTAAATTAATTTGAATTATTTGTTTCAGTCATTTTCTTTAAGTCCTAGAGGGAAAAAACTGAAAAGGAATTATTAGGATTATGATGATGGTGATTATTATTTTCATCAATATTACGATTATTACAATGCAAATTTTCCTTTGCCAAATTACAATTTGCTGGTTAAGGCAGGTTACACGTCGAGAAAAGGGGCAATCATCTGTACTACTATTCAGTCAGTTTCGCGGGAGTAACGAAATACTTGTAAACAACGTTAAGTTCTTTCTCCACGAAAACTGTTTGTCTTTTTCATAAGTTAAAATTGATAAGTGTAGCCGTGGCTAATATCAGGAGCCTAATAGGCTCCTACTAATATAGAGCTCCACAGTTTACAGTATGCCCTTTGATTTACGTTTTTTTGATGTTATTAATTAGAGAGATTTAGAGTTACGTTTACGGCAAACCGTGGATTTGTACCACGCGACTAAGTGTTTCCTTTACTTCTCGAGCTTTCTCGTTTGCTGTTAAATAAATCTACAAAAAATTGTTAGTTTCAAGTTAGTTTTATCCATAAGAATTGCTTTGAGCTGTTTTCATTTTATCTGCATATTTTCTATTTTGAGAAATTCTCAACTTGAATCTGTAGACGTTTGCCATTTGCCGTTAGCGTGACTATAAATCTCTCTATTTAATATCTTCTGACAAAAAAAACGACTAAAATGAAAACACGCTTTTTTACCAAACTCCCGATTGAGGACAGCTATTGAATAACGCACTTCTTTCTTTGGGGAAATCCAGATATATATACACTACATCAGCAGCTGTGTTGACATCAAACTTTCGGCGCATCCCTGTAAAGAAAGAAACAATTGATACATTAATTAATCTTTCATTTCAAAACAAAATAAAGGTCAAATAGTTAAATTTCTGGATGCCATGGATGATGATATGAAAAATAGTAAAATGAAAAACATTTAACATGTGAGACATATTTGTTCGTTTTGAAGCTATGAATTTCTCTACATATAGTGCTAGTCCTGTAGGAAAACGAAGGAAACTTATTCCCTATGTATATCTTTTATCAAGACTTGACCTAAATTATTTAACAATTGAGAACATTAAGCAATGCCTAGTGTTTAATTGATTTTTGAAATGTGTTGGTAGCCCGTTAGGAATAACATTTACTTGAGTGAATCCATAATGATTTAACACTTACCACCCAACCCATCCTTACTTTATACATATTTTTATTCTTTTTATTATCAAGTCTGTCATTTTCCTTTTATCTGAATTTGACAAGAATGGTTCTAGCTTTCTTCTTAAGCCTTTTATAACTAGAACAGCAAGAAAAAAATATCTGCACTTACGACTTGCTCAATGACTCTTTTTCCAATTCAATCTCAACGTCATCGCCCATCAGAGCAAAAGGAGCCCAGTACTTCGGGGCAGAATAATCCTGGGAGTTTCGAAGACATTTCATGGCCCTCTGAAGAGCAACACTTGCACTTTCTCCTTTTGCAAGTTCTTGGTAGAAAGATTCCATAAACATCTTTGTGGCTTCGTCATAAATTGCCCAGAGTGTCGCCAGCACGGAACGAGCACCAGCAAACAAGAAAGCACGTGCCATACCGACCACATCCTCAGACGAGACCTCTCCTTGACCACTGTGGCAGCAACTTAGCACAACCAGTCTCGCTCTCAGCTTAACAGCTTGTATGTCAGACATTTTCATAATGCAGTCCTCCTCCTTAGGAGTGTGGGATTCCCATCGGGGGTCTCAGCTTAACAGCTTGTATGTCAGACATTTTCATAATGCAGTCCTCCTCCTTAGGAGTGTGGGATTCGCATCGGGGGTCTGGGGCCAAAACAATTTCTCCGGTTTCCGGCCTTCCGTGGGCTGCAATGTGAACCAAAGATACTGACTTGATTCTCTGAAGTACCGCTTCTTTGGTTGCATCTTCACCTGTTAAGGGTTGACTCTTTAGAATTCCTCCAATCATCTCCACTTCCATTTTTGCGTACTCCAGTTGCTTATAAACTGGGTTCCCCCATTTATCTGTAATTTTCTTCAAGCATGGATCTCCAACAAGCAGGGCTCCACTTTTACTGTGGTATTCACTTGGAGAATCTGTGATGACTTTCAAACTTGTCAGCGAGGGAACACTGCGGATCCTTAAAGTTTCACTCAGGGCTGCCCAAGGAGCTTTGGACAAAGCACCATCAGGAACTACAATTAGTTCATCACCATCAAGCAAGTTTTCAATGGGACCAATAACTGCATCATATAATTGCTGCAAACAGGCGGTGGTCTCCTGTGATGCCTCCGATGCTTGATGTTCGTCTCGAGTAGTTGAAGTTGTTGTACTCAGCTTATCCATTGACCGATTTTCGCACCTGATACCGACGCCAGCCCCAATGGTTTTTAAAACAATGTCTAAAACGGGAGAAAAGGAATCTTCGTGCTCTTTTCCAGTTTCTTGTAACATCAATTGACCAAAGATATGGTTGCCTTCTTTTCGCAATACCCACATACTGAGTATGTTCTTATTCAGGGCAAGAAAAACTGTTGAAGCAGTTGTCTTCCTTGAAATATTTCTGACTTCTTCTTCAGATTCAATTGACCTGGGAGAAAGTGATGTAAGGCCATAAGTCACTTTTAAGGCATCGAGTAAAGCCTGTGCTCGTCCCCTCTCAGCAGCGTACAAAGCCTCATCATTCCTTTGAAGCATTACTAAAACTTGCCATAAATAAGTATAGACACATTTTTGATGACGCGTACAGAAACTTATTTTCAATTGATCTTCCGAGATAGAATTGGCTCTTATAGTCTCAAAGATTTTAACACTGCAACTAAAATGTTCTAAAGCCTCATTCAAAGAATGTGATTCCAAAAAAGAGTGACCCAGACCTATATGTGCACATGCTTCTCCTGTCCAGTTACCGAGTTTCTCGGCAATGCTTAGGTGTTGCTTGTAACACTCTATTGCTTTCTTCAAGGCGTGGAGATGTCTATAACAACTTCCGAGGCGGCAGTAGGAAACTCCTTGTTGAAACCTGTCACCGATTTCCTTGGCATTGCTCAGGGATTGCTTGTAGTACTCCATTGCTCGTGGCACGTCGCCGAGGGATTGATGAACGTCGCCGATGTTTGAATAGGCACGTCCTTTTCCTATTCTGTCACTGACTTCCTCGGCAATGCTCAGGTGTTTCTTGTGGCACTCCATTGCTCTTTGGAATTCTTCAAGGCAGAGAGAAGTAGCGCCGAGATGGGAATAGGCTTCGCCTTCCCCTGCCCTGTCACCATCTTCCTTGGCAATGATGAGGGATTGATTGGTGTCCTCTATTGCTCGTTGGTATTCGCCGAGACTAAAATAAGCTTTGCCGAGAATGAGATAGCCTTGCCCTTGCCTTGCCCTGTCACCAACTTCCTTGGCAATGATGAAGTATTTATTGGTGTACTCTATTGCTTTTTGTAATTCTTGAAGGCTGTGATAAGCAAGGCCGAGATTGGCATAGGCTTGGCCTTGCCCTGCCCTGTCGCCAACTTCCTTGGCAATGATGAGGTATTCATTGAAGTACTCTATTGCTCTTTGGAATTCTTCAAGGCTGTAGTAAGTGGCGCCGAGAATGGCATAGGCATTGCCTTCCACTGCCCTGTCACCAACTTCCTTTGCAATGATGAAACATTTATTGGTGTAGTCTATTGCTCTTTGGAATTCTTTAAGGCTGTGATAAGCAAGCCCCAGACCGCTATAGGCTTTGCCTTGACATGCCCTGTCACCAACTTCCTTGGCAATGCTGAGGTGTTGATTGTGGCACTCTATTGCTCGTTGGAATTCTTGAAGGTTTTGATAAGTAGCGCCGAGATTGCCATAGGCACATCCTTCACCTGCCCTGTCACCAACTTCCTTGGCAATCCTGAGGTCTTGATTGTGGTACTCTATTGCTCTTTGGTTCTCACCGAGGAATAGGTAAGAACAGCCGAGAATTCTAGAGGCACGTCCTGCTCCTGCTCTGTTACCGACATCCTCAGCAATGCTCACTTCTTGCTTGAGGTACTCTATTGCCCGATGGAAGTCGTTGTTTTTATTGATTTGTGCTGTTGTAAGACGCTTGTTTTGTTCATCTATATATTGTAATATTCTTTCTGCCATTTCCAAGTTTTAATATTCAAAGTGGAACTGTTTCTTGGCAGTAAGGTCTCTTTGAGGAGCGTTGAGGTGGAGTAAAACAATGATGTTCCCATCAGACAGATGAGACATGACAGAACTTTCCACTCCTTCCTCTCTAGATTTACTCCAACTGACGCTTCTCCGGAATTTTTTTGACAATTTCTGAATATTGGTGTCATAAGACAATATTTCTGGACTCCCCACGGACAATTACTTCGAAATAAACATATAATTCCTGTCACAAACATCGCCGCGCTTGTTGAGTATGTACCACCTCCACACAACAATGACGTTACCAAGCCTCGTGTGCTGGATACGTTTCTAGATGGACTTTTAGAGTTAGGAGTGGATAGAGGTTTGATCAAGAACAAAAAGTTGCTAAGCGATTTAATATAATAGAAAAGGAAAAAGGCTAGCGAATTGCAGAAAATTCTTCCGATAACGAGTGTAATAATAATAAGAGTTCATTGGATATTTAAAATTAGGAGGGGAAGGATGAGGAGGTGGAGGAGGAGGAGGAGGAGGAAGTGGCTTCTGAGAATGGTGTTGAAGTTGACTCCCAAGAGAGCTACAACGACATTGAAAAACGACCACAGTCAAGAAACATAAAGTAGTAGCCTTGAAACGTTCACCACCTTTCACTCTGAAAATCCGTGTGAACATTGTGAGAATTCTAAAGTGTACGGAACCGAGTTGATCATGAAATGTCCTAAATGCTTTTGGCTCGATTACTACAAGATTTGTCCGATATGCGATCACCAGATCCCCGAGGAGAGAAATTACATCAAAGATGAGAGGGCTTTCACGATTGTGGAGCAATTACACACAAAAAGAGGAGAACGAAGAAGAGGATTATTAAATTTTTCATTCCTTTCAAATCGCTGTGTATTTGACTCTTTTTGTCATTGGTCTTCAATAAAGTTTTTAAAACGGTATCTCGTGTCCGGTTTTATTGTGAGCGTTTATTAGTCGCGTGTTTTAATTGATCCTTCTCACGTTTTTTTATTGTTTTATGTTTTTAAAATAATAAGTCAAAGTTCAAAAAATGAGTCCGCTTCCCGGCGACAATAACATTACATGCAAATTTCAGAGAGACCACAAACTAGCAAACCACAACAAATTTTAAGTTGTTTGCCTTACATAGAGCAGAAATAAAAGCGATTTAATTTATAAATAGTAATTTTCCTGAAAACCTTTCTGGCAGTACAATTCACATAGTCCCAATGAACATTGAAAAATTTAAAAGGCAACTGTTTGAGGAAAGATGTGGCGTCACCTTAATTTCTTATTAATCGATGCAAGACTTAGTTTCACAAATTTATGCACAAAGCAAGTCTTTTTTCGTTAGCTATTGTAATAAAAATGAAAATTATTATAAATCAGTGACGTCTACAACATGAGAGATCCACATTTAACACAAATTATCCTGAATATCCGGCGTTGCTTGTGTGAGGAGGGGTAGGGGTCAGGGGTTTGGAGGCGGGGGAGGGGTGGAAAGGAAGTGGAAGAGAGTAGCGGAAAATGGAGACAACGAAGGGAGAGAAAAACAAATCGGTCAAGACAATATTCTAGTCGGACGTTTTGCTTAACATGGAACAAACATACTTTGCTTCGCGGTCGCAAACCGATCTGAACTTATTATTAATTATTTCTAGTAAAAAAGAGAGGGAAAAAAACTACAACAGGAAATCAAAATAAAGCTTGCAGAAATATCTGATTAGAAAAATTCCAAGTTAAAGGAGATTATTTCTTACCTGGACGATTTGATCTCTGTGAAGAAATTTTCAACGGAGTTTTGAAGTGTTCTCCAGTGGTTGGATTTAAATGCAGAGGACTATCAAATATATAGGGTGGCCGATAGAAACAAAAACCCACAAGACAACAACAACGACAACAAAAATAGGAGAGAACAAACCCAAAACAGAAACACGTAGACAAAACGGAAACCCAAAACAGAAAAACACTACCAGGAAACAGAAACACAAATCTCAAAACAGAAGTAAGCATCCCCAATCGGAAACACACATAAAAATACAAAATTAAACCGCAAAACTGAAACAGAATCCAAAAATACAAACCAAAGCCACAAAAGACGAAAACAGGAACAAGGAAATAGTGTAAAGCTACACTTTCTCAGGTTTCATCGTCTTTTTTTGAATAGGCGTTTTACGTTTTTTTTTTAGGGAGAGCATGATCGCAGGCTATTATTATCTAGGAACATTAAACTGTAAATCAATCTCGTTCCCAGCGTATCTCTTCTCCCATTCCCTCTTCTCTTCTTCCAGCGTATCTCTTCTCCCCGTCGCCTTTCGCTCCAGGTGACCGGTATTTTCGGTCTCCGGTCAATTTTAGCCCGCCGGAGTCGAAACCACGTGGGGTACGTTTCTCGATCGTCCTGGTACCTTTTCTAGTCCAAAGCAGATAACCTAACGTGAGACCTAACTACTAACATATGGCGTTAAAATACAGAGTTTAACCCTGACTGAACGTCAGTTGCTCGAGATTTAATGCGCCCGACATTAGGGAAGTGACGGTAGCGAAAACGTCATTTAAAAAGCTATTTGGCATACTTTTAAAATTTGTGACGGTTATCTTAACTGGCTAAGTTGGTCAAATGTAGGCGATTTTTCGGTGGAAATGAATTTTTAGGGAGCGCTGACATCAAAGTGCAAATAGAGAAAAAGAAATTTGTCTCCGGGTGCCTATGTCCTCTCACAACGTAGAGACGGCGAATAAATTTGTAAAAACGTGTAATGCACATGCAGAGTTATTATTTTTGTTTATTGAACCTATATCAAGAAAACATGCGAATGAGGCCCTGTTTATATAGAGAAAAATTTTCCCGGGGTCACCCTCCCAGCCCGAGTCAACTTAAGCAAGTGTTTATATAAGAAATGTTTGACCCCTTTGCGCAAGCCTAGAGCTGAAAACAGCGCTCGCGCATGGTCTGATTCTCTCGCCCTAACCGAGTTGACCCGGCGGTGCAAGCCAAGTGTTTTCTTGGAGAAAAGTTGGCTTAGCTACAAAGGTGACCTTACCATCGAAAAAGGGCTCTAGCCGAACCCACTATTTGTTTTTAGTGTAATTAAACGCCAAGTTTCGGTAAGGAAATGTAGCAAATGTTTGCTCGCCCAGGGTAGCTCGGGTGGGCGAGAGACTCTTCTACTCAGGGCGACTTTTCTTCATATAAGGAGGCGACCTTGCTGTTCTTGGGAGACCTCACGTTATTGGTTGGGAAAACAATATGAACTAACAAAGTTTGGAACCTAGCCAAACAAAAGCACTGCGACCCATAGGGGTATCTTCTGAAGAGTACTGCTGCAAGGCTACTAGGGCCACGGGGTCTAATTGGCTATTTACGCGATGACTTGTTTTTGCTAGCAAAGAAATTCATCTCATTTTTTCTCTCATAATTAAATTTGGTAATCCCACTGAGGTTTAAATAACAAAAGCCCTAACTTGCAGAAGAAAGCAAAACCCTGAAGGAATCTGGTATAGTAAAATGACGTCATCGTGCAAACGGCCTTCTTTAGAATCCCACAGAATTTGGCTTTCTCATGCAAATTAAGGTTTCTGAATTTACTGAATTAAATATGAAAGAAATTTAAAAAAAAAAAACGAAATGATTCTGGTTATATTTGTAGATTGACACTATCGTGAAAAGCCTCGTCCATACACATCCGGATATTTTTAAAAGTATATTTAGATATATTTTTCACATGAACCGGCCTTCCGTCTGGTACTCCGTCCACGCGCGAAACCAGTGAAACCTCTCACCGAAACATTAGGCTGATTTAGCAACAGAACGGGAATATCAGTTGACGACGGGAAAGCGCGCGGAAAGGACTGAACGCGACTTCCGGTGTTCAATTTGCTGCTCTGTGATTGGTCAAGCCAGTTGTTTGATTTGCGCGCGTCGTCGTCAACTGACGTTCCCGTTCTATTCAAAGTAGACAGACTGCAAATCATCCTAGTTGCTAAAAAATATATATCTACGTGTCGCAACTGTTCATCAGTGGGATGCCTAAAATGCGTGCAATTCCACAATTGGTTTCGCTAAGTCAGCCTAATATCTTTTTGAAACTGCTTTCCGGAGTGGCTTAAGGCCTCGTCTACACGAATCCGGGTACGAAGCTATGCAGTTTCAAAAATTAGTCTGGATTCGTGTGTACGTGGCCCTAAAACAGTTCAAGGTAGCTTTTGCTGAATCCAGTCAAGAATGTCCTTGTGAACCACGCTCGCAGTTTCTTCCACCTCATTCAACGGTTCATGGCGTCCATTTTTGTACACCTGCAAAGCAAGTTTTACTCGCAGTTGAGTTTATAATGAAGTAATAATAGGTAGATTTAAAAAGGACAAAGGAACGGAAAATTGGCCAAAGAGGGAAAATTCTATACTTCTAATAGTTGACACTACACCTGCCCCCGTTCTTAACATTGTCGGTCAAAAGTATTCTTGCTGGTTGTGTAGCTCTTTGAAATATACCGATTCATAATGAAGATTTTCACACATATTCCATACAATAGGTGAGATAAATACAAGAAACGCAAGGTTCCATGCACAGTTTCAGCTCGATTTACACAGCTTTGATCAAAACATTCTCAGTTTCGAGAATAGTTTATTCTAAACCATAAGAAAAGATTTAATTAGAAGTGGAATTTTTCGCTATTTCTCTTTCCCTTTTTACATTCAGATCATTTTATTTGCCGGAAAGTAAGCCTTAGAAATTAAAAGGACGTTTGATCGATTCACGCTAGCGCATTTTGAAACTTTATAACGGAAGAACATCTGTGAGCAGGGAATAAGTCAGCACAGAATTTGATTGTCGGCGAATTTCTGTAAATGTCCATCAGTCTGCTAGTGATAAGCTAGCCGTTGTTCACTCGTCTTGCTTGTTTGGGGCTGAGTCTTATTCCGGTCAAAGAGAGAGAAAGAGTGTCTGGCAAGGTCTCCAATATAAATCAAAGATTTGTGAATTCGTGTCTGGCAAACTCTCCAAGTGTTTATATATACACAGTTAAACGCACCTTATAACCTCCCCTGCGCTTAACGAGTGTCTTTTGGTCCATAACTTTCAAAACAACTGCTCCACAGAATGTCACTGAGTAACGCAAAAGAGTATCGAAGTATGACTGCACAATAAATGTCACAAAATCTACCTGAGCGGTCCCTTCGGGATTTTCTGTCTTTACGTCATCCTAACCATTTCGTACTTGTGGGCGCAAACAATAGAAACGTCATCGTTACCTACCGATTCCTCGCGGCCCCAGTTCGAGCAAATCGAGATTTTTTCTAGTATACTGACTGTATATTTGAACTGTAAGTACCGTCCTTAATATACGCGCGAGTTACTAGGGTGCCTCCTCGGGATTTCGCCTCTAGGCGAAATCCCTGCGGGGGCAATAACTGTACTAACATTTCTGGTGAAAAAAAAGGAAAATGAACTGAGCTTTCCGGGGTGTCTTTTGAGAACACGCCCGAAAACATTTAGTTAAATCTCATACTTGTACTCGTTCTCGTCCTCAAATCTAAAGCTCTCTATTGTATTGTAAAAAAAAAAACAAATTGACAACAATTTTCCAAGGTCTGTTTTCTTACAGGTCATAAAAATGACGTCAAAATGTTCAAAACTTTGCAGTGAAAGCACTCGTCTGCGGCTGGTGGTTCCACTTGAGTTTTGAACATATTTTGGTTTCCTTAGTATGGTCGATAACAGTACAGACCATGTAAAATTCTTGTCGAATCCGGACATTTTTAAACTATTTTTTATATACCCGGTTTCGTGTGGACGGAGTTTTAAACCGTTCCGGAGAGCAGCTTTTTTAAACAAAGTGGTGTTGGTGTCTCAGAGTGGATTCACTGCTTTCGTGCAGAGGAGGTTGGACACGGTCCTCAAGGTATCATGGGGCGAATTATGGAATTGACCACTCCAGAAAATACTATAACATACCATAATGCTCTTTTTTGTTACCCCAAAAATTTGCATAAGCATTGTCTTCAGTTTCTCGTGGGGAGTTAAAATGACCCCAAGAGAAACTCAAAACAATGCTTGTGCAAAATTTTGGGGAGACAAACAATTAACAATTATTCTAGGTGAATAGTGGCTTAATATTTGCCGAGCCGCGAAAGCGGCGAGGTAAATATTCCCAAAGCCACTATTCACCGAGATTGCAAAGAATAATTGTTTTAGTATATACACACGAAGTAATCTCAACAAAATCAGTACAATAAAAAGTACAATTTGATTGACAGATCATATCACGCGTAAGTTTAAAAATAGATCTTTGCAGAATTTTCAGCTTCCAAGTCTTTTCTTGCCTTAAAAAAAGTCAGCGCTAGTATTTTGTCGACTTTTAAAAGATCGTTCTCTAAAAAAATGGGAAAAACACCGAGCTCACACATTATCCACTCGCTAGGAGGTGAATATTGTTGAATAGTTCGAGATAGCGAACCAATCAGATTGCTTAAATCACCAAGATCACTGAGTGTGTATATACTAAAGAGCATTATGGTATGTTATGGTATTTTCTGGAGTGGTCAATTGAGCGCCGTTGGAATCATTTTGCATCGAACCTTGGAGCAGTGCCGATCTGCAGTTTTCCCAAGTATTAGCTGTAAGAAGCGCTGTATCGGCCTAGGTTGCCTCTTCTTCCTTTCCTTTTGTCTAGTTAGTGTTCTTTACTCACAAAAATGGCGCAGTGTTTTCCTAAGCGTGCGTTTGAGTCGGACGATCCATCGAAGACTCAAAAGCAATAGATGGTAATCCTAGAAACTTACCTTTCATTGCGACTTCTGCGTTGCAACAAAACTACTGCACATTTTGACATAAACGCAAATTAACTCTTGACTTCTTGCGTGTGTTAATTCCTTCAGGTAAAATAAGCGGCGAGTAAATCCGGCAATGTGATTGGTTGATTAGTCCTACCTACCTACCTAGATGCATTTCGGACCGTGTCCAACCTCCTTTGGCTTCCGTGTGTGAACAGAAGGCCGATTTGTGTAATAAAGTGGTTTCAAAAATATCCGTATTCGTTTCAACGTAGCCTAAAACAATAAAACGGTGGCCATGTTGGTGTTCCAAATCAATTCTGTTGGTGTTGAACTATTTTCTTGTGTAAACACTTTCTTTAGTTCAAATAAGTGTGCATAGATGATGACCGCGTGAGTGTAAACGATCTATGGCTGCATGGCATGTCAGTGGATAATAGTTTCAACCATGAGGCTATTAAAAGACAAGTAATAAGTGCTTGGCTGAGTCAACAACTACTGTATAACTGTGAACTTTTGATTTGTTATCACCTTTCTTCCCCCCGTTACAGCAGGAGAATTTTAGAACCTGGGTTGTACGTGAACATGACTGTAAAAGTCGAAGTCCTTAGAATCCAGATATCTCTTTTACCCTTGATTTTTCAAACCTTCTGTTTTTTGAAAATGTTCCATTACATGTAACGGGAATTCTCGGTCCATGCGATTTAAAAAGTCGCTATTCCACGGTTTTGGTATTGACTTATTTTTCTGTTCGTTTATTTGATTGTTTTTGGTTTTCTTTGTTTGTTTGATCTTTTATTGATTTATCTGATGTTTTTGTATTGAACAGTATTTGAAGAAATTTAACTTGGCACCGGTGTTTTCTGAGGTAAGAGTTTTATTTCAACGTCTTTCCGTTTCATTTGAGACAAAGGTGTTTTGAAGTTTTCGACCCAAATGAATAATGTCAGTTTATGTAGATAGAATGACTCGTTCATGACAATCCATTTATATTAAAAAAGATGATTGTATAGGAATAGTTATGTGGGTAAATGTAATTTAAGCTGAGTTAAGAGCGAAACGATTCTGGTCAGTGGCCTCCCCTGTCGCGGGCATGCAGAGTGGTTGGGAGTTTGCTGGGAGTCACGTGGTTTTACAGCTCTGCTGTTGAGGTAAACTCTTTCTCACGTGCGCTGTGCCTGTTTCGATTGAGCTCGGCGATTTAACTCCTTGCCCGCCCTCCCTCTTTGTAGTAAGTACTGTGCCTGTTGGTTGCCGCTCACAGGGTTGTCATGGTTACCGTTTGCGCTCAGCTCTTTTAATTATGGCTACACCATCTTTCGAGGCACCTTCCCCAAGCTCATCTATTGTTGATGAGTTAAAAAATTAGTTTGTTTGTTTATCTATCTATCTTTACTCTAGTGCCATATTGTGGATTACCTTCGAAAGTAGTAACGTTGTCTTTCCCTGCAGGGTCCGGTTGTGCGAAGCCCGATTATCGCTAACCTTGGGTTAAATTTTAATCCGGATTTCTTTTTTTTGTTCAAAAGCATTTTCTCGGATAATGTTCCCTATTCTTTTCAGAGCATCCAATCACCAAATTGCAGACCAAAGGAATTAAACTAAATTTTCTTTTTAAGCTTTTACATCTGAATTCAAATTTTTGCACTAACCCTGGGTTATCTTAACCCTGCTTTGAACAATCGGGCCCTGGTCGCTAAGCAGTGTTGATCAACTGCACTAAGTCTACATGTAGCCAGGTTATTGGCCTACGAAAAAGAGCCGAAATAGGGCGTGTGTAGTACTTTCGATTGGTTTAAAATTGAAAGGACCACCCAGATATGGGTAGTGAGACTTCATCAGTGTGAAATTTCTGCAGCCTCTCCTCAGACGTTATCTCACGCGCCTTTCACCCAAACTTGAATCCACATTTTTTCCTGGCTACGCGCCTGCAATTCTCGTTAGACGGGAAGAAAACCGACTGTATTGAAGTCCAATAATAGGGAGCTTAATTCCTGGTTTTCGTATGTCGGGAAAATCCCAGACGATCAGGGATTTTACTGTTTCCCAACCGTCCCAGATTTTGCGGAGCAACGGCGACGACGACGGCAGCGACAACAGCAAAAAACTGAGAAATAGGCTTAGACTGGCAAAACAACAACTTGGCACGTGAATCACGCTTTTTTGTAGATTTCTTTGCCGTCAATACACGACTACGACGTAAAAATGTGGAGAACCTGAACACAACGACTTTCTTTTTCCTTCCCGGAATTTCGATACAGTCTTTTAGAATTCAACTCCAGGAAAAAATGCCAACATTTGACGGACTGAACGACATGGAATAAGTGCGATAAAGTTTGAAGCAGCGCGACTTCACTTTTCAAGAGACGTTTTCGTAGTCGTCGCCGTCGATGTTGCTTAAGCTCCTTATTTAATACCAACCAACTGCCCCCAAGCGAAGGAAATTTGTTGTTTTTTTTTTTGCAGGAAGATTTCATACACTGGTTTACACCACGTGAAGGAATAGTGGACTCCTTCGTAGTCAAGGTAAAATGTACTGAAATGATTTGAGAGAAAGAACATTCGTTGCCCATGCCCAGAATTTTATTTAGTTATTTATTTTTTTGCTTCGTCTTTTGAGTGAATTAAATTACGTTGTGGTCGAAATAGAAGATGGTTTGTCATGCTGTTGTTCTTTTTAAGGCGATGTTTTCTTGCTTTTTGTTTCGTAATTTTCTTACCAGACAATTTAATTTTTATCAATACTAATGCAAAATTACTCGTGGATGCGGCAGGCGAGTGGGGCACCGGTGTTACAAATTATAAGCTTTAATGCGTATCAAAAGAGACCTTTAGATTCTAAGAGGCCGGCTACGAGGAAGCACTTAAACCTGCATCATTTTGGCGGCAAAACGTGATAGCCGTCTTCATTATCCTTCTATACAGGTGTTAGCGAAAATGGTCGTAGTGACGGAAACAAGCTATCAATTGTTAGAATTTTACCATATTTTGACCGGGAGACAGCGTAACCTCCTCCAATAAAGATAACAGTGCTAACTTTTCTCGTAAAAAAAGTACAATGAAGCATTCCGGGGTGTGTATTTCTTTGGCAATACGCAAGAAAACTGTAAATCACATCTCGCATTGTCCTCGAATCTAAAGGTCTCCCAATGTCTTAGTGGAGGGAGCAGGTTATTACACGTGCGAAGTTTTATCATTTTGCGCTCGGGAGAGGGCTTAACCACCTTCAATAAAAAGAACCGTGCTACCTCTGTGGTGAAAAAAAGAAGAAGCCTTCAGAGGTGTCTATTTTTTCAGAATACGCGACAAAACTTTTAGTCAAATCTCGACCTCGTACTACTCGTTCTCGTCCTCGAATCTTAAGGTCTCTAATATTTGTGTTAACAGGACGAAGAAGGGAAAGTGACGGACATGATCAGTTTTTACACTTTACCTTCCACGGTGATGCATCATCCAACCCACAAGCAGCTCAAAGCTGCTTATTCATTCTACAATGTCAGTGAAAAGACGCCGCTTGTGGACCTCATGCAGGATGCACTTATACTCGCCAAACAGGTAAGGACAATTCGCCACTTACAATTCGCCACTTACAATTCGCCACTTTAGAAACGAGAGGGGACTGGGTCGAGTTAACTTTCGCAAAGACTACTTGGCCATTGGCAGAGCCTTTCCGCGCGCTTTGCGTTCTCATTCGATGTTGCTAAATCTGTACAAACAATCTGGGAAAATTAAAACACTTGCGCCAAGTACGAACCCAGCGACCTAGGAATGAGTTGCTTGTGTCTCTGCAGAGGCTCTGGTGCCTGAGATAACGCTTCTCACTTCTTTTTGTTGAGTTTTGCGTGTATACCAGGATAAAGCAGTCATGAGCACAAACGTTAGGCGCGAATTACGTGAATTAAGTGAAAAGGAGGAGACTGTGTATGTTGATGTGTAACAGTAGACGTTCTTTTGACTCGTCACGTAATCCTCGCCAACAAACGTCCATGGTTCGTCACGCCAAAAAGATTGTAGGCAATAGAAAAGTGCCATCGATTTGTTAAATGGACTTGTGCATTCTTTGCCTGTACTTTGATTTGCAGCGTGGTTTTGATGTGTTCAATGCTCTGGATCTCATGGACAACAAAGATTTTTTAGAAAAACTGAAGTTTGGCATCGGTGATGGAAACCTACAGTACTACCTGTACAACTGGAAATGTCCCGGCATGACACCTGAACAGGTTTGTTATACTCACATTTTTTGTGCAACCACTTCTCGCAAAAAACCTAATGTAAAACTCTTGAAAATACATTGTACCAAAATGGGAACAAGAGAGCAATTTGCGAGCGTATGCTTGATGTTTGCATCCGCTGAACGGCAATAGCGTGGGCGAAGTTAAAGTGCGTTTATTTTATTTGTCAACGAGGACGTTCCGGTGAAGAAAGCTGAAATTACTGCAGAGGGCGATTTTTTATAGCCTTCGTTAAAGTGCCATTCATTCTTGCAAGTGTTCATTAATGTTTTGTTTGGAGAAAGGCGAGAATTCAAGATAAAGGAGCTAGAGAAAGGCTGAAAAGGTATTTTCACGATGGGTACTTGATTAACCACTTTATACCGGTAAAGGTTAAGTTCGATTATAGCATTATACTATTTAGAAGGATTAAATGTCTATAGAATACTTGTTGAACAGAAAATTATCCTACTGACCTTCCTGCTGCTCAAAAAATTGTTCGCGAAATGTTAGGTCGTGACAACATCCAGCCGCCACCTTGTTTTCAAAGTACTGTACCACAAAGGGAAAGACTGCCCCCCCCCCCACCCCCTCCTCAAGGGCGAGAGTAGGGCTACGATAAACTCTCTTTCTTCGTAGAAATACCTTTATACCTTAAAGAACACGTTTATCGAACATAGCTCCCAGTATACTTCATTCAGCTCCTGAGCGGGTGGTCGCGGGTTCGATCTCGGAAACGGACCAATTCTCAGGCTCTTGGTAAAATACTGAGAAATGAAGATACTGGCTTTGCCTTGTAAACGGCCAGACCTTCTTGTAGCTTGGGGTACAACGTAAAATGGCGCTCCCGACTCCAGTAGGAGACGTAAATATAGTGTCCTCAATTAGTACTTTCGTGTTGAATACACTGACACACAAATAACGTAGTGTTCGTTTTTTATCAGGTAGGGGAGCTGGTGGGATTTGAGGGGGGGGGGGGGGGGGGGGGTCAAAAGAAAAAATATTGGGTTTAAATGAGAGGCCACCAAAAAAATGCCTCAAGTGACGGCAATTCTAATAAAGCAAACAGCCTACCAGAATGCCAAAAAACAGCGTTTCTGACATTCAGAAAGTTCAGATTTTCCCAGGGAAGCATGCCTCCTCCTCCCCCCCCCCCCCCCCCCTCACTTTATTATGTACCAAAAGGCAATTCTACCTAATTACACGTTTTATTAGGAAAAAGTAGCAAACTCAGTTAGTCATTTTTCATTTTTTGTTTGTTCTATCTTTCTTTCTTTTCCTTTCCTTTTTTTTTGGGGGGGGGAGGAGGGGGAAGGGGTCATGTCAATTAATTTGGGAACATGCGGGAACACCCTTTAAAATTCTTGTGAAGAGGGAGGAAGGTCATTATATGCAGCAGGAGCTACCCATAGAATTCCCCCCCCCCTCCCCTATTAAAAATGGATAGTCCCGAAAGTGCCTCGTTCCTTTTGCTAGAAGCCCGGATCAAAGTCACAGTTATTTCTAAACAATTAGAAAATAAAATGCAATTTCTATTTTGTCTCTAGGTTGGACTTGTTCTGCAGTGATTTTGCAACTGCTGGCTACAAGCAGTGTCAAATAAAACAAGTTGAGTAAATAAGGAAGAAATATGACAGTGTTACACGATAATCAGCGACTCCTCGGGAAGGATTTTATGACGTATCGAACAGACCATGCGAGGTGGAGGAAAATATTGATCCATGTAATACGCAAGAATTTGATCCAAGGTGTGACATGGAACCAAAAATGTATTTAAAATCAAGCGATTTGCTATTTGCAAGGCAGTTAGCTGAGGTAGGGCCCTCTTTTTGAACGCTTACAGCCAAAGACTCTCATATTTTAAAAGCAGGTTAGACAGGAAAAAATCAAGAAAATGCTGGAGCCTTGTCACGGTAAATACTTTACCAAGCCCATTCCTTATTTCTGAGAAGTACCCCATCTGAATGGAAAGAAAATTATTTAGTTTCCTTGATGATTTTTACAGCCAAAAAGTTCCATCTTTCTCTTCGCGGTTGCGAGATCAAGACGCCGCCATCTACCTGGTCTTATATGTACCAAGCTCTTTGACGACTTTAATACTCAAACCTCTTTCATGCGTGCTATTTGCTGTCTTCTTTCCACCAAATCTCGCTCAGTACATGTTCGAGATTGTGAACTCGTTCCACGATTCGATCTCGAAAGTCGCATGGAAAGCAGGGGCCTACGGGAAGTCTAAGTTTCTGTCCTCTTTATCGTTTCCTACGAGAGCGTTTTCGGTAATGTTAATTTTACGTATCAAGCACTAGTTCATGTAGCCTGAGAAAACAGCCGACATGTAGCAACGCCCCGACTACCCAGATCTGGGTAGGGTGGTGCCTCTGGTTGTTCGTGCCTTTTCTTAATAAACTTGAAACTAAACTTGAACTTGAAAACTTGAACTTAACTAAACTTAAACTTGAAACTTGTGCCACGAGAGAAATTTTGCTTCAGCCAATCAGACGCACTACCCAGATTTGGGTAGTGACACGTCATCAGTATGGAATTTGTGCAGCCGTCACCCGGACGTCATTTCGCGGGGAAACCAGTGGTGGTGTCGCGATGTGTCGGCTGTTTCCTTACGCTATAGTTCGCGGGGCTGTCATTTAGAGGCGGGCGCTGGCTACTTTCAAAGGATCGAAAGAACCCCTCCCCCCACCCAGCTGTTTGATTCCTCGCCTACTTGTTGTATTTACCCAGCAACTTGAAATCTTAGTGACAACCCTGCAGTTCGTACTTAATCACTAGCGTTGCTAGCTTTATATTTAACTAATAGGCGCGATTCTCCAATAGCTTGTGTGATTCGTATTGAAAAGAATCTTCCGTAGTCTGAAGCAAGTCTTCAATTTTTCTTTGTCCCTGTATGCGTAGCCCGCAAAGCGGGGTCATTTTCATTGGCTTACCCTGACCTTCAAATAAGAAGGTGCCCGGTCATCCAGACCCTGAGATAACCGGAAGGGGGGCGGTCTCTTTTTTTTCGGCCCTTCAGGCCTCACTTTGGTCTAAAAATAAGGGGGAGGGGCCTCCCCTGTATCCGCCCTGATTTTTGGGGGACGTGGACGCCGTCTTTGTCAAGAAAGGAAGTTTGGAAAGAGTTATGGTAGTGAAAACCTGCGGTCAAAAAATTTGTTAAAATCAAACGACTTTTGGGATTAAGAAGTTGTCTTTATTGAGAATCTACCTTCTACCACAACTCTTCTTTTCTGGAGCGTTAAGAGGGCGTTGTTTTCTGCGATCAAAATGGATAATTGTCCTACGAGGATTATGCAAATACAGGGTTATTTGAGTTGTGCTCGCATTTGATGAGAGTTGACTGATGCCAATCTAGTTAGCATTGATAGTTTTTTTTAAAACAGATTTGGCTTCTTTTTTGCAAGGAAAAGAAACAATTTGTTTATATGCAAAAATGGGTGTGAATTTTGGATGTCATTTGTTTGTTTGTATTTTTTTCTGTAAACATTTAACTCTTCTAGATGGAGGCAGCAAATCCTGTTTCTCGAAACCTCATTGTCTCCTAAGGCCCTGTTTATATGGAAAAAACTTTTTTGTGGGTAGAAGAGTCACCTTCCGAGCCGAGTCAACTTCAGCCAGCGTTTATATGAGAAAAACGTTGACCCCTTTACCCGAGCCAAAAGCGCTCGCGCGTGCTCTGATTATTTAGAACAGCGCTCGCTCACTCTCTGATTAGGGACTTTAAGATCCAACGTCGCAACGGCAACGAAAACGTCGTTTAAAAAGTGAATTCGTTTTCTTTCAGTCTTTATATCGATTTTTACTACCCACATACTTTGTTAAATGAGGGCGAACCCTCCTGAAGCCGAATTTCAAGTGAACATATCCAAGCTAATAATAAATTTTCATCGTTGCTTGCTTTTGTCCTCCATAAAACGCGAAATAAGGCATTTTCACGTCGTCATCGTGCAAAAACGGCAAAGAAGTGTCAAAAAAAAAGTGTGTTGCGTGTGCCAAGTATTTTTTTGCTTATTAAACTCAGCGTCGTTGGATCCTAAAGTCCCGATTGTCTTGCCTCGGAAAGGTGAGCCAAAGTGTTAATTTGTAGAAAAGTTGGCCCGGCTAGGAGGGTGACCCCTGTAGTCGAGCCAACTTTTTGTTTGTCATGTACACATGTACAAAAGAACTTTCTGGGAGGGGAGGGAGGCGGGGGGGGGGGGGCAAATGATTCCTTGTTTGTCTTGCCCCTAAGAATTCGTACATAATATGAAAATCAGGAAAGATGTTATCTAATCACTATCACCTCAACCTTCATTTACATTCATCTTAAAATGGGCACTTTGACCTACAAAATAACTGCGTTAAACAATCAAATAAGGTGAGTGAAACCTCCAGCTTAGTAAAGATAGACCGTCGAAAGATGACACTTGATCAAGTCTTTTTAAAAGTGCGTCTACACCAGGCTTATTTTTATTTGTACTGAAATATGATGCATTCGATATTGAAAATCCTAATAAAATATACAAGTAAGACTTGGCGGATAAATTGTGGTCTTTCCTTTTTTTCTGTTTAAATGCTGGTGTAAACATCTCTCTCCCCCTTCCCCACTACTGTTACCCTTTTTGTGGGTGGAAAATTGTAATCTCCTCTTAAGAAAATCCCCCCTGGCACCCTTTCATCTTTTCTTCCAAAACGCTTTGATAAACAAGAGAATGCATTTTATTGCAAATGTGAAAAATTCATTTACACTGAGGGTACGGTACAATACTTGTTTTGCAATTCAAATTTTCACGTCAAGCTTTATCCACGTCCAAACAGCACGTACTGTCTCACTCTCTTTGTTACCGATTGTTAAGTAGAAGCACCCCACCCACCCTTGTCAGTTTGCCAGACTATATCGGTTTGTGTCCAGTTGCACTATGGCACTATTTTGAGCCAGTTTCCTACGCAACATTGCAATAGTCGATACAAAACTCAAGTAAGACCTCAAAATGGTCAATAGCCTAATGCCGGCATTCTAAAACCCCAGTGGATTCAACGAATAAGCCATTTCCGAGTTCCAAAAACTCAATTTCAAAGCGAGACTAAGGGCAAAACCTTTCTTATGAATAACTTGTATTTGCACGAGAATAAAGAATCATTTTCATATCAATAGCTTCGCACTTAGCCTCGCTTTCAAACGGGGACCTGCGGCAACCCGGAAATGGCCTATTACCGGAACTGCGTTTCGAATTTCCTTTCAACCTGATTATCCAAACGATCAATGACTTTTTTTTGAACAGGCCAATCATGGCGCGTACTCAAATCTTGGTAAACAGCTGGGAGCGCAGGACAAAGATTTCGGCGCTGGCTCGCACACGAACTTAACCAGGGGTATAGTTTCATCTTTAGCGCAGGTTAATAGCCCACTGGTAAGCTGAATTCAAATTCCTTAATATACGTCTCATTACTCTCGTATGATGAGGGGAATTCTTCTCTCTTCAATAACTCTGGTGAGAAGATTTTTTGCTCCATCTTCTTCATCGCAATCCTTGAGCGGAGATAGAAGAAAAGAGTGTTCAGCGAACTCACCTCAAACAAGATGTGGTTTTATTCCATCCGTACATAGACCTTGTAAAACAAAATTCCCTGAAATGCGACGACTCAAGGCAGTGCGTTCTTAGAGCTGGTTCTAGTCCCAGGCCCACGATACCAGCAAATAACACGCCGGCGCTTGGTCCCACTGAGAGAAAAGCGCGCGAAAATGCCTTGCCTTTTTCGTCGTCTTGTCCACGAGCGGTGACCACTAGATAAGTGTTAAGGTATAAACTTCCCGCTAAAAGCCCGACAACAAAGCAAAGCAGTAGCACTATCCAAACGCTAGGCAGAAATCGATACCACGATGCAAGAGTTAACAAATTCAACAAGCCAAAAAGGATTACTGACAATATCCAGGTTTTTGTAATAACCAGTGCATATTGCAGGTTGATGAAGGCCAAGAAAGATATGTAAGACCTGCCTATGCATTCACCAATCATGAACACGCACGCGTAGTACACGAAGTGATTCCTCGGGTCGAAGGGTGAGTTGGGAAAGGCAAGCGTTGTGACAACTCCGTTGAGAGTTAAAAACTCTGAAAAGTATCCTACGAAAAATGCAACAACGAGGTGGAAATTTTGCACAATTAAAGCCTGCTTTTCTGACCAAGTTGTTGAATTTTCTTCCGTTGGAGCATTCTCTTGAGGGAGAGAAGTATAAGCAATGTCCTGATAGGAATCATGACCAGGCGCAGGCGCATAATCTCTCTTTTCAATTAGTGCATAGCAAAGGAAAATGCTGAGGGGTATCCAAGAAATCAGGAGAACAGTTGTTTGTGGAGACACACAAATAACGGTTGTCATCGCTAAGAAAAAAAAAACACTGGGTCTTAGTTTAACTTGTCGTATCATCTGAGGATCCGCCCGGGGGGAGGGGGAACTCATATGAAAGGGGCGGGGATGCTCGTTGTCTCGCTGAGGGGTGTAAATTTCGGATTTTGGTCTCACTTAGGGTGTTCCGGGTAAAACACCATTATATTTAGCCGTAAAGGCCTCTTTTGGGGTTGCACGCGAAGAAATATAAAAAAATATAAATTTTTTTCAATTCGTTTTATTTACTCGATTCATGTAATCAAAGTTTATAATGGTCTCTTTTCGGGGTCAAAAAAAGGTTGGGCCAAGCCCAGATTTGTCTCCTTTAGGGGTTCAACTCAAAATTCCCAACGAGCATCCCCGCCCCTTTCATATGGGAGCCCTCCCCGGAAGGGTCCCCAACAGGTTTCTCAAGATGATGGGTTTGCCTTACTTGAATGCCAGGATTCGGGATTTTACAGCAAAATTGGGGCCAGGTTCGGGATGAAAAGTACTGCACTGGACGCGGGACGCACGACGCAGGACCTCGGATATAACCATCGGGTTTACGGGACTGAACAAAAATGTAGGTCGGGATGACGGGATCGTAAAACCCTACTTACTTGAATGCCGGGATTTGCGATTTTACAGCAAAATTGGGGCGAGGTTCGGGGTTGAAAGTAGGGGACGCAGGATACGGGACGCCAAAGATAACCATCGGGCTTACGGGGCTGAACAAAAATGTGGTCGGGATGCCGGGCTTAATTGGAGACCCTTTATTTTCATCTTAACATTTCTACTTAACCGTTCGCTTCGTGTTTTATATGCATGGTTTGTTGGTCTGTTCTATCTTTCGCTCGCATCGATAAGTTACTAAGCAGGCCATTAACCACATTAACCGTTGTTATTTACAACGTAAGCATTGTTCCTTGTGATATTTTTACAGTTATCGCTTTGGTTTATGATATTTAAGGATGCTTTATAGATAAGTATACGTGAAATGTGCAAGCTTTATTTGTAGTAGGTCCTTTTTGGATGTCGACGCACGTGCCTTGTCAGATTTGGTAAGTTCTCTCTTTTGCTTAAACTAACCCACGTTCGATTTATCAAAATTCTAACTTGACTACCAAGGCTTTCTCATCTAGCTCATTTTTCTATATTTGTTTTGTTTTTCTTTGTGCTCAATTGCAAGTCTCTTCTGGGAGTTAAGAGCCAATGGAGTCTTAACAAAACTGCTTTTTTGTCCCAAAAGCCTCTGAGTCATAGAACGTGGGCCATTAAAACTGCATGAATTATTTACTCAGTTGATTTGAGATCATTTAAGCTGTTCGAACAAAGAAAAACGTTGGTTTCTATTAATTGACTTTTTCCTGACCAGTTCGAGTTGTCAGGTACTTTAATCCTGCCATGGAAATACTGTTTTTAAAATTCTATTCGGCCTCTCGGCCGTTTATTGAACTGGCCTTTGTTTGGAGGTTAAAAACCTGTTTTTTGGATCCGGTTTAGCTTATTTCGCATTCATTAAATGTAATTATCCTTGATTGTTTGAGAACAGGTGCTAACTAAACGTTCTTGTAACATATTCCTCACTAATTGGTTTTTCCTTGCAAACTTGTAACCAAGAGAGTTAGTGTATGGAAAGGAATGGGATTAATTAGTAACGTTACGATGTTCCTAAAAGAAGGCTCCAAAGGACAACTTTGGCACAGTACGCAAATTGACCAAATGTACTTTTGGTTGTAACGGTATTGTACATAGCTCGGATTTTTACTCGCACGAACATTCTTTGCAATTTTCATTTTATTTTATTTTGAGTGGACATTTACTGGATCTATCTATCTCTGGTCAATTTTGGTGTGAAAGTCGATTTTCTTATTACGCCATTAATACCTCGAAGGAAAATATATATTTTAGTAACTGTTGCGGCCAGTCGGATTTCCACTGATATAATTATAAGACGGTGACTGAATTAAGATGATCCGGGATTGACACCTTTTAAGTCCAGTCAGGACAAAAGGAGCCTTAGCGAACTTGTCGGAGAGATTCACTGAACTAGTCTTGTGCTAGGTCGTAAAATTGTCGCTAGACTGAGAAGTCATTTAATCGACGTGAACGAGACGTAAAGTCAAGTTGTCACCAGGAGCCCATCAAATGGAGCCTCCATCTCCATTAATTTCTTGAGTCAACCCTTTCCCGAGTAGATTTATAAATAGAACGGCTAGTTTCCCGCGAAAAGTGTCATATTTCCGTGAGTCTCGTGTGTCACCGTGTAAAAATAACATTGGGTGAAGTCGAACTCAGAAGCCCGTCCTTCGACCGTTTTCCTTTTTTGCTTTACGTCCATTTTTACAATTTTACAGCCGCTGGGATCTGGGTATCATGAAATAAAAGTTAATGAATTACCCGACTGAGCGAACTTAGGATCACGGAAAGGTTATCTTTGCGAGTGTTTTTTTTTGTTGTTGTTTTTGCCGTCATACATCCCACATTTAAGCATGCACCTTGAAAAGAGTCGACGATTAAGCGTTCTGTGGACGATTTGGAACTTTTCGATGATCAACGCCGAAAAAGAGCCAGGATCATTTGATTTTTGTCATCACCGTGGAGTGGATTTTAAGCACCGCGTGCAAAAGCACCTAAGTAGCAACTAACGAGGAATGCTTCAGTTCCGAAATTTGAGAAATTGCAGTTTTCCTTTACAACTGACTTGTGTCACCATGAGAGTTGCCTGACAAAACTGGCACTTGAAAAGTTGAACAGAAGACAACAGTTGCTCGACCGTGAAGCTAACTCAAAAGTAATTTGCTAACGGAGGAATTTGTGACATCGCGCTCCAGTCCAAAGACCCACTTATCTCAAGAAAAACAAAATGGATTGTATCTGCCCCAAAAGAATTATGATTGACTAACAGGACAATTCTCAGCAGTTAATGTAGAAGTTTAGGCTCAATTCCTTCCTTCGAATTCGCATCTGTTGATCACTTTTTTTGCGAGAAGACAATGGCTGGACCCGGCGTTACAAAACATTGCAGGGAATCATCACACTAGCTGACGGACAAAACAACCACAAGGACTACAAGTATTTATTCAGATAAACGCATATCGGAAAAGAAAACTTGAAAAACTAGAAATTTAATTAATATTGAGTCATTTAGCCGCAATAAGAACCTTAACGCTCAAAAAAATTGGCTAGAGAAAACGAATCCTGTCAGAACTTCAGACTGCAGGTAGTAGTTAATCATTATGCATGTAACAGACCAGCTTCATGGCCTCTTAATGTGAGACAAGCAACCAAAATTAAGATTAACATAGTCAGAGTTTAAAACTCTCCACAGTATAATCTACCCGCTAGAAAGAAACAAAAAAGAAAATCTCTGAGGGATGAAAACGCTAAAGTCACGTTTCACTAGCTTATGATTGTGTTTGGCCTGTCAACAACGAATTTCCTGCTGTTTGATGAAGTACAATAGCAGTGTCTTTTTTTCGTTGTGATTGGCTCTTCCCACCGTCGGCGCGCGAAGTCTCCCCTGGGAACCGTTCTAATTATAAATCTACTCGGGAAAGGGTTGACTCCAAGTGCTTGTATGGGAGATGGAGCTCCGCTCCATTTGATGCGCTCCTGTTGTCACATATCATTGAACAAGGGCTTCCTGTCCCCTAAAAGGTCCTTTACAGTTTTCATGTTAGGCCCACGCAAACACTCGCAGAAAAATGACGCAGCTCAGATCACCGCCTCGGCACGTTTTCAATCATCGGGGGCACCCAACGACAATTTTTGGAAAATATCTGTTCGGAAGACGATTTGAGATCTAGAATTTTCGGAACATTTGTTGTTAAATTTCTTGCTTGTCTGACTCTCCTAGGATTTTCGAACCCCTAAAAATGGTATAATTGCCCATTTTTAACAGATTTTTACCCTAAGAAGGTCACCTAGAATTTCGGGAGCCTTTTTTCAGGCTGAAATTATCGAAAAGGTAAGTTTTGATCCCTTTAATTTTCGGATCACTAGACTTTCAGCTAGGAAGTCCGAACAGATGAAAAATTTTTACGGGAATAAAAATATGCCCATATCTACTGTTTAAATACTAAAATACGTTCAACAATGTCATGTTTAAGGACTTTAAAGGGTTTTTCTCGTTGGGTGCCCCTGAATCATTTCAATTATGTTCTGTGCTGGCTGAAAAAGTCGGTCAACCAAATTCTTGCAAACACAAGAACAACAAACAAACAAGGGATTAAACCAACTGAGAACGGTTCAGGTGGGCAGTTTCCCAGAAACTTTAATTGATCCAACGGTTCATCCCAATAAAACACGACCATGATTATTTGCATTTATTTTTGTCAACTTGTAGCTGTCGATTGGTTAATTTGCATTCAATTCGAAAACCCCTGCGACACCGTACCGTTTACACAGCTGTTAACGCCCATGAATTTCTCCTGCCGATTTTTACCTCTCTTGCCCTTCCTTTTCTCAGAATAACTTCCAAATAATTGAAAATTACTTCTTTTTTTTCTTAACTTAAAAGGATAGATGTATGAAAGTCAAAGCTTCCAGAATGTTAGGCGCCGTTGACAAGCACTTCTCCTCTTCGGTGGTACTATTTGACCACTGTACACAACTGTAATTGATCGTTCTATGAACTTTGAGCCGTCCGTGGATGACTAATCGGAAATGACTACTCTCCCTTCATGTTTATTACTCTGCACGAAATAATTCTGATTTTTGCGTCTTTGTTTTAATTGCTTTTAATTGCTTTAAGGTGATCTTCGATCAGGCGATGTTTCGTTCAGTGTAATAAATTTGTTTTAAGAAGATGGCCGGAAAATACAAAAGTGCCACCTGCAAAACTAAGAAAATTAAAGAGAGCCGCTAATTAAACTGCCAATTTTCACCTGATCGGAGGTTACTCGTACCTATTAAGCGGTCACCTTACCTGTATAGTAGAGTGGTCCAATGATGAATCCTATTCCAGTACCGGCAGCGTACGCACTCATTGTACTGTCACCGTAGAGAGCAGTCAATGAAACAAACGTAACTTCGCCGATTGCAACGCCAGTAGAAACAATCACCACTCCTACTATCCGAATCACTACATTCTCAACTAAAGAATACAGTAATACTCCGATAATGCTAAGAAACACGATTGGCACTAGAAGAAAGGTTTGCGGAAGTTTGAGGATAACATAGGGCAAAGCAGATGTGATAAAGAAAAATGGCAGCGAAGCAGAAATTAACAGTGCCGGTGTAGGAACCAATGTCTCCTCCAAGATGTCTTGAGAGGCTGAGATCCCAATGGAGAAAAAAATCTGAAGGATAAAACCAAATATCCCGAAAATAAATACGTCAAGTGCCTTCTCGCCTTTTGATGGGGCAAATGTTTGACAATTGTTAGTGTCGTGAACACCAGCAGCGGTCGGGTAACTACTCGACGGATTCGCCTTTTCGTCAAGGTCTTCCATTTTAGAAGAATTTCGGCTTCACTCGTTGGCGATTGACGTAACTGGCAAGCTTCGTTGAAGGTGATTTTATCAGTATCATCGATCAAAGAAGATAATTTTCACCACATTGCTAACATCTGGCCGGCGCTGAACGTAAAGTATTAAATTCGTTTAGCAAAAGAGCTTGTAATATTAATGATATTGAATCACGGTTTTGCGCCTATGGCTATTGTGTTCATGCATGTTGTCTTAGGTCAATTCAGCCATGCATTCCACAATATTTTGACAAGTTTTAACGCTTGAGTGGTCATCCTGAACTCCTTGCGTGCTGATTATTTGGTTTTGCGGTCGATTTATTTCACCGAATAGTTCTACAAAAAGCTGGACTTAACCAAAAAGATAACTATTGTCATCTTTATTGGGGGAATCAATTGTCGAATTAATAAATGTTGGTAAAATTTAACTTCAGTTCTTTCTTATATTTTGATTGATTAAAAAATTAAGACATTTGAGTCACCGCGACATTGCTTTATAGATCAGATTCTAAAAGAATAATCATGAAATATTGTTTCATTTTATTTTTTCAAATCTCTTAGTGAACATCAAGAGGAGGTTGTACAATGCGAATAACGATTATTTGAAAGGAAACCAAAATCAAGAAATTTCATCATTTCTTAAAAAAGAAATATTTAAAACTCTGAGACGGGAAGAAAATGAAATACCAATTTTTACAACTGCCGAAACTAACAATAACTTTCTGGGGGTGCTGCCGGGAGAATTTGAAAATTTACTGCTTTGCAGTTAAGATTGCATAGAATTGTCGCAGAGGACTAAAAAAAGACAAAAAACAAACAAAGCAAAACCAAAAAAACATAAACAAAAACAAGAACAAAGAAACAAACAGATGAACGAACAACAAAAACACCAACTTTCACAAGGCGACTTGAAATCGGAGTTGTCATAGAAACGGATCGAGTCGTTACCTATTTTGCTTGCAGCCTTATTTCTTGGCTCTAGCATGTTTTTTTTATCATTTTTCCAAAATCGTTTACGAGAACCTCAAGAAGGATTGGAACGTCTTCCCATGATGCTTAGCGTAATATATATAGATCTCTCCAGGGCTAAAATCGAAGTGTAAGGAGAGATCAGTTTTCCATGTATTCTTTATTTGCCTCAAATGTCTTATCTATCCCCTTTGAAATTGTTCTAGCCGTAATTTACATTGAATTTGCATTAAGATGTTTTCGTTCTTTCACAATATACACATTTCGTTTCAATGTTGACTTTTAAAAGGATAATTTAAGTTTCTGAATAATTATTCAGCTTGGTCGCCCGTTCAAATACCAACCGTGCGCGTTTTAGTTTTTAGTTTTGACATTTTAAGGAATCCTTAGGGAAGGAAGCTCAAATTCTCTTACAGAGCTTTCTTTGCAAATTTCCCAAATTCACTGGCTTGACTGACATTTAGTTTTGAGTCATTTAGTTTAACATATGAATTTTAAAGCTGAATTTGTGCAATAAATTTATGAATTTATGTTTTCGGTGTTCAGCTGATTTTAGTCAGCCTCATTTTCATTTGTTTTGTGATGTTCTAATAAGTTGATCGGTTAGTATAAATACAGCACTGTTATCCCTGTTTTTCGATTTACATTGCGGATTTACATGCTTGTACGATTCAGTTACATTTTGGATACACATGTATGTATGATTTACGTCCGCGAGCTGAAGATTAAAAAACTGTTGAAGTCCAAGTTTGAGTGCTGTCCTGTTTTCCAGTTGTAGCAGATCCTAATACCGTGGAACAGTGACGAGTTCCTTTCCCGCTTGCCAAGCGAGTTGCAGAGTTAGTTTTCCTCCTTGTTGTTCACACGACGAAGTCGCTTGAATTCTCTTTACGCTTATTTTCCCCGATTTGTGCTTGGAAGGCCAAAACCAATCGTCACAGAAGCTCTCTTTAATAGACCATTTTCGATATATCGAAATCCATACTTGGCTCCGAGGTTTGGGGAATAAAACAAAAGAAATGTATTATTCATTATTGAGCCTCAAGACGAAGTTCTTTTGTTTTATTCCCCCAAGCCTCGCAGCCAAGTATGAATTTTAATATATCTGGACTGGTCTATTGCGTTCGATGTGAGGAGAACGCAACCTAAGCAAGAACATTTTGCTGCATGAGAGAAACTCGGTTTTGTGGTCGGGTCAAGAACCGGATGCGGAAAACCGTCATAGACTAGTCCAGCATGGTGCGCACGCAAATGACCAGCGCGCACCTCGTGTAGTTTTACTGAACTGAAGATTAAAGGCGCTCTTTTTTGAGCGCGCGTGCATAAAAAGCACGGAGTTATTATTTGGGTTCGGATTTGGAGTTGTTTTCGAAGTGGCTACAAAACTCCATTTGCACGCCTCTTTTGAGAATTGGCTTATGGACTATTATAATTCTCCTTCTTCCAAATACTGTATACCGTGCATGCTTGCAGTCGCGAGTCAAGCAAACAACAAAATCTTGCTCCAGTGTCTTACAGATTCCGTCAACTCTCGGGATCCAAACTCATTAAATACAATGTAGAAATCGAAATCTAAAGAAAGGCAGTAAAGAATTTGGGCCGCAAACCGAGTCCCAGTTTCTTTCAGTTCCTTTACAAAAATAAAGAGAGTTTTTTGTAATACTTTCTTCGAAAAACAAATTTGGATCGTTAATGTGAACATTGCACACATAAATGATAGTCATCCTTGGGGAAACGTTTTAGGTCAGGGTCTCTGATCTGAAGAGACTGTAAACTTTTGTTGAGGCCCATACTTTACTTTTGAAATTTGCGTCTAAAGTTCCTTTCAATTTCTTTCCATGTCTAGGTTTGTACACTCCGGCGGCATTCTTGGCAACCAAATCATAACTAGTTAGTTGTTTAATGACGTATTACTTGCAACTTTGATGACGCCAGCATGACGTCAATACATTTAAGGTCAACTGTTATCACACTTAAGAGTTTATTGCATTTGAGGCCAAATGATATTACATTTATGACTATTAAATTTAGGGTCATTTATTACATTTAGGCCCTCTACAGCTTGTTCTTCCAGCGGCTGCCTCAGTTTTCGCGTGACTGGTCGTGGCAAGACAAAATACTCAGCGACCCCCAGCGAGGCCAAAAATTAAATTTATTGTGAATCAAAGTAAACCTATTTTAGTTATAGTCTCGATAAAGCCTATCATTTGCCAGAGTTTCAAGCAAAATTGTTTTTTCTTGCGAAATTGAGTGTTTCAAAGTTTCCCATGATTCAAAAGAAGGGTCAACGAAAAATGCTTGACAACTACAGACCAATTTCAATATTACAGGACTGTGTTGTCTTTTGTAGATTACCCAAATGAGTGGTATGTCAACGTGGATCACGACCTTGCTATGGTTGTTTTGTTATATCTTAAAAAGACATTTAATACCGTGAACCATGAGATACTTTAAAAAAAATTCATGGGATTTGATTGACTAAGACCAGCTGTGTCCTATTTTTCTTAAATTGTAAAGACTAAAGGAAAGTCGTATCTAAAATTTATCTAATTAGTAGTCTTTAATATAGCTTTGCCAGCAATATCAGATTAGCCACCAGCGATATAATTAGCATTAAAACTGGCTGGGCAACAAATAAACTGAGCCTTAACATAGCTAAAACTGAATATACTTTTTTAATTTAGCTCCAAACCAAAAATAAATGCTCTTCCAGATCAACCACACATTTAGAATGATCCTGTGGAACGAGTCCACAACTTCGAAATTCTTGGTGTACATATCGACGAAACTCTTACAAGGAAAAACACATCGATAAAATAACAAAGAAAATCTCTCCTGCAATCAGTGCAATCAGGAGATTAAAGAATTTTGCGCGAAACATTAGCGTGTGTGAAGAATGCTTTGGCTCACCTTGACTATTGCTGCGAAGTTTGAAAATCGCCTGGGGATGGCCTTGCCTGAGATTTCAGAGGCTCCAGAATACTATTAGGTGTGCTAGGGTGATTATGAATTGCAGAAACTAATTTGGCTAATCAGAAATTTGCTATGCAGGCTCTAGGTTGGATCACTCTTTCCCGAAGAAAAAGCCGAAAACAAAGCTAAAGTAATTTTTAGAATTCTTCGTGGCTTGGCAATAGCCACGCAACCGATGGTTAAATTGCAATCTTAGAAATACAGCGAAAAAGGTTGCCCTTCATCTACCCAAAAGAGTTTTAAAAGAAGAAGAAGGAAAAAAAAAACAACAGCCCGAGTTACAGTGGAACTAATATATTGAATGATTTAACAGGGGAGATTCCAAGTTGTGATCATGAGAACCTCGCGTCTTTTAAAACTAAAATCAATTCCCACAATCGGTCTTAATTAGAACATACATTGTAAATAGGTAATATGTTCTATTAGTATTTTTTATTATTATAGGTAGTATACATTCTATTACTCTCTTTTAGAATACTTAACGTATAGAATATAAAGTTTACAATATTTGGGGTGTCAGTAAAACGAGGGGTCGGGGTCGTTTTTTTTATTCAAAGAATACTGTTTTAGGGTTAGGGTTCGGGTTAGGGTTAGGGTTAGGGTTAGTGTAAACCCTAACCCTAAAGCTAACCCTAAAACAGAATTCTTAAAAAAAAAAAAAGAAAAAAAGATAGACCCCGACCCCAGCCCTGGCCCCGGCCCCGGCCCCGGCCCCCAGCCCGCGTTTTACTGACAACCCAATATTTGTATCGTGTACTTTAGGTTGCATAATTCCATTTTCTGTATTTACCTTTTATTAGTTATCTATTTTTGTACGCCTCTAATGGAAACCAGCTTTTGTTGATCTAGGCTAGCGTGGTCACGCAAAGTTGATCTTACGCCTTTTCTTAGCTTAGCTTAAACCATTAATATGTATGTACAAATATATAACAAGGCACTTTCGTTATCTACAGCATCCTAAACAATCCTTTTTCCTGTGTTTTAATCTAACCCTATTCAGACCAGCACACTCCTCCCCCATGCGAAAAAGTTGAATATCTTTCAAAACCGTTTAAGCTGTGACCATCAAACTTAGCTAGTGCTCCTAAAAGATCATCAAAGAACATTGCAAAGTCGTCGCAACGTGAACGTCAACATTAACGTTACCATGGTAACGGAGTTTTGAAATCCACTTTTTTCAAAATTTGCATTTTAAATTTTTAAACAAGAAGGCGCTTACAGCGACCTCCAGTCTCGCTTGCTTGGAGATTAGATCGAGAAATGAGGATGCGATTAATTGTATACGAAACAGGATTTACTCGATAAAGGTTTTTTACTTTTTACTTGTTTCTGAATTGATTTAGTACGCGTGTTAGCGACGAGCGGAAATACGTAAATATGATTCCAGAGAAAATACATCATTGCCAGAGATCAAAAAAGTGATTTACGTGCCACGTAACTTCAGTCATCGCCGAAAATAAATCGCATGCTCATCACAAGACTCATTTGCTTACAATGAAAGTTTACAACACCCGACCATCGCAGTTTTGCTAATTAACATTTTTTTTCCACCACTGAGTTTGTTCACTTGTTCCAAAGTAACCGACGATTTCCAACGATAGAATTTGTGAACCGACACGTTTTGGAAAAGCTCTAAATCTAATCTTTCCTAAGATTTCTTCTCAAAACATGCGTGGCTTCGATCACGCAACGATTCCTAGTTCCAGTTGCCACGGACTCCGCAAGGAACGCCTGGCATAATGAGGCACTGACGCATGAACTAATTGTTAAGTGTAACCCAGGCTATTTACTGATTGATTTGAGAAAAAAAAAACATGAATATAAAATGACCAAATGGTAGATACTGGGTTCAATTCTTAACGGTGTTGATTTCTATCGGAATTTCACAGCTTGCGGATTTGTTTACTTTCAAAGCATCGTTTTACAGACTGATCAATTTTTCTATCACAACTACCTCGATTTTTAATTAGAATTGAACAATCTAAGTAATTCAAAGTGGCGGATCCATGATGGCTCACGCTTCAAGATCCTACTTTGATATCTGCTATTTTTAACCATTATTAACGTGTAAGCCAACTTCTTGATTTTGTAAGACACGTCATATGAGAATTTTTCGCTTCGACGGGAAAAAGTTTGGAGTTTGGATTCTAGTCATTCCAGTCCCTCTAAATCTTTCCCATCCCCCACCAAGATAGTAGGAAGCAAAAACGGCCGCTTTGAATAAAGTTAAACTAATACTGCACGTTTCCAGAGAGACTCAAAATATAGCGATAAGTCACCTGGTACACTTTCTTTAACCTCACTCATGATTTCGTACCTTTGCATCCCGCCACCAAGATGCTTTAAAAGACCTGGCATACCTACTTGTTTACAACATACTGAAAGCTTGCATTTCCAGTTTTCCATAACTTTAGTAAACTTGACTGCATAAGAAATAAGATTTTGGGAAAAGCAAGCTGAATATGAAATATGCCACCCAACCACAGCTGGTCTTGGGAATTATTTCTCGGAATGCGGTGCCTGGTTGGAGCTACATATACTTTGCGTTGCTACTGCGATTTACACTTCTTTCTTCTATGATCAAGTTGTGCAGGAACCTCAGCTCAGATGATATTTCAGTAAACTGGACTTTAATGTCTTCAAGGAATTTATACTCCTTTTCTTCAATGCTATCTTCAATACCAGATTGTTTTGGGTTGGCCGGTGAAGCAGTTTTAATGTTTTCACGGAATGTATATTCCTCTTCATCGTTGATATCTTCAATATCGGATTGTTCTGGGGTGGCCAGTGGGGGAATCAAGGCATTTTTCTCGGCGTCAACGTCATCTGGGCTGTTGAACATACCAGAATACTCTTTTCTTTGACAGAAGATCGGGGTTGTACCCTTTCGAGAAAGCTTCACTACATGGAGTAACCTGGCTGGAAAAGCAATGAATTTGCTTAAGACGGTTTTGTACACAAGCCGTCCAAGTTCTGCATCTGAATCTTTAGAACCACACTCCTTTTTCCTGACCTCTCTGTAAGGCAAGACCAAAATAGCGACAAAAACGTTGATCAAAATAAGGGACATGACAATAAAAAAGAAACACACGTAGAAGTAAGCCAGGGCTGGATTCATCTCATGCATTTCACTATTGCCGACTGATTTGCCAATCACCTGGTAAAAGAGCACCTGCAGACAATTGGTAAACGAAGAAAATGGGGCCAAATAAGGCCCAAATGTCAGGTACAAAAATTGTGTAAATGCAACACAAGCAACGAAAAAGAGGACAGAAAACGATAGAATTGATCGAGCAGAAGTCTCAAGTGTGCCGTACATTTGGCCAATGTGAGGATTAAAGCGAATGATCCTCAGAACCTTCAACGTTATTAAGAACATTGCCAGTGATAGGAGCAGTGTTTCCAAGTCCAGCAACTTTATAATAACATCAAAACTGAACGACTCGTATGGGTTTTTCTGTATCCTCTTTACACACTCAGTGGTATATTTTGCCTTGAGGAATGACACAGCAATTGCTGTTATGGAGATCAAAATAACAAGTAATTCAACCCAGTTCCAAAAATGACGAAAATACTTTCTCTGGCGAATCCACTTCACCATCTCGAAAATAAAAAATACCACAATTACGACAAGAAGAAAAAGTTGGCATGCCTCATAGAATGACTGCAAACGATGATTTGGCGACGGATACAGCGAAATTGCTCTCACGTTTGCCAAAGTGACAGCCTGGCCAGATGGCAACACTTCAAAGGCATTTCTGACGTCGCAGAAAAGCCACGTCGATGGATTAAAGAGCGTAAACTCTATAAAGACAGCAGCAGTACGTTCATCAACCCAATCGTACTTCCTAAGTTCTTGTACTACAATTGAAGCGGTTGTAAAGTTGTAGCCTAAATCAGCTACAAAGCCACCGCCATCATGCTTCCCTTCCACAGCGTAGTGAGAAAGAGTATTAATCTCTGAGGCACTTTGGTATATCCACGGTTTCTGATAGATATTATGATAGATAGATTCAAAATGGCTGTAGTTTTCCAAGCGGCTCCACTTTGGACCATGAAATGAAGTTGTGTCCTCGGTATCACTTGAATATGTTTGATGACAGCTTCTGTAAACGTCTTTAATAGCTGTCCTTAATACATCTGCAGAACACCCCTCATCTAAACAAAAGCATAAAGTTCATTGCATAGCATTCATCAGTATTGAGGGGCCTTTGTTTTCTCAATGAATATTTTTTTTGTAACGCGCATTAGGACATTCTTTTTCGTTTATCATCATTACTGACCATTTAATTAATGGGTTCCTGGGAAAACAACAAATCTGAAGTAACTCACAAAAATACAGTTGGTAATCTTGGGTATTTTTGAGATCAGAAGAGCGACTTTTATCCACATTTGTCTCCCAAGCAGGAAAGAGTTAAATATGTCGACTGAACCTGTCAATGCTATATTGGCCTTACTTTAATAACGATGGGGTTGGAGAAACAAGATAACGCAATGGTGAGAGCAGTTACCTCTTACCAATTAGGCCCAGGTTCAATTCCAGTAAATGATGATATAACACTGCTAATGCAGAATGAAGTTGTTGTTTATTCACTCCCTTGGTCGGATACGTTTTTTTTTTCATTTTTTTGGTTCTACCCCTCTCCTCGAAAAAAGAGAAAGATTTGTAAATTCCAATAATTCGGTACAATATTTAATACACATAGACCAAGAGGCTCTTATTGATAATCAGCATTGCGGGCGCTTTTTTTGGCAACCGAAAGCTAATTGTTTTTTATTCCTAATGCCGTAGCCGCAATCTCTGATTTTATCACTGAGAAAGATTAACCAATTCCTAGACTTTTTTAGAATTCAGCATGGTGGTTACGCGAGCATAAACTCGACTTTTAAACACTGCGTCAACGCAGCTCTGAAGTACCCTAAATCTACAGTCCTGGTCAAAACGGTTTGGCTGGATACTTTGTCTTTCATGTACAGGATTTGAAATCAAGTTTAATCCACTCTCCGTCTGGACAGTCTGTGTTAGGTGTAAGATCTAGAAGGTAAATAACATTTCACGATATCTTGTGCAAGTTATGGACCTCAACTTTTATCAGAGGCGTTGAGGAGAAATTCTGACCTTTCTAAGATAATGTTTATAAGTTTGAGTTGCAGGCTTGCTGCAAATTTCGTGTCCCAAAAGCTTTTGGCAGAACTGTAGATAGAAACCTAACTTACTTTTCTTTAGCCTCAATTGTCTCAGCCGTGGCATTCCTAACATGAAGGCTTTTTTGTTGCTTATGAATCCTTCTTTGTACTCAAATGGCTGCCCGTTGTACCATGTAGTGTTGTACAGGCTAGGAAGCAGGTCATTCTCAATCCATGTCCACAGAGAGTCCTTACTGTCCACCTGATAACGAAGCAGCGATTATTAAATTATTAAACATAGCAAGTAGTTAGGTTATGATTTTGTGCATAAGGTAGTGGGCGGTGGTATCAATGCCAGACCATTGCTTTGGTAAAATCGAGCATTACTTGCTATGGTAACTTACAACATGAAATTATGTTACAGTACTCTTCTCTTCTCTCACGATATTGCGCAACGAAAGGTAAATAAGGTATATGGTAGAGAAAAAGTTATTGTAGTGATGTGTTGCCGTTCTTTACCTTGTCTCTCTTACGATACTGCACCAGTATAGTTCAAGTGTAAAGGTTTGATGAAGTATGGTACAGCATATATGGATAGCATTGTGTACGACAATGAAGACCGCTGTCATCGAATACTTTGTAACGACAGTTACAAACAGTGAACAAACAATTAATGACAGAATATCCTGAACAACATTGTAACAGAGAAATTAACAATAGATAAAGTTTAACTAGGGTCTGGACGACTCCGTGTCCTAATTTCCTAAGTGAATGTGGCGGCTTTTTTGAAAATCTTTTGCTCCCCCTCCGCATGTACAACGTTTCATAAATGAGGCAGTGACGTCTCCCGTAATGAACAACTCTTACTGGAGATTCGATAACGTAAGGCTATGCACTGTTGTTGGAAAGTATTCCATAGAAGAATTTTCGCCTGTGTCAATTCCTATGATTTACGTTTGAAAATGACGAAAGGATTACAGCAAATCGTCAAATTAAACTTGGTTGGGGACTTTTCTGTTGAGTTACAGGAATTACACAAAAACAATTGTTGCTCTCTCCCCAACATTAGAATCCCGCCATAACGAATACTATAGCGAAACACAGGATAACAGTCGGCACTGTTTGTCCCAGTTCTACAGCTGGAAACTATCAAATCGAACGGAATTCTGAGTGACCCGATATAATATACCCTTGTTATAATGAACATTAGTATTTACCAAATCAGTAAATAGCAATTTTCGCGCGTATTGATTGGCTCCCGTAACTTGGAATATCCTTGGCTATTCACTGTTTTGCGACCGGAGTGAAGCTGGCGTCTCATTTCCAGACGTTTTTGGAAGACGGTTTTTGAGCAATAAATGAAGCAGTCGCACAAAGAAATACCAGAAAAGCGACGGACTTTGGCTTGTTGGTGTTAACTGGTAGGTGGAAAATTATTTCCATGCTGAATTTGCAACGAAATCGTAGACATCTACTTGACAAAATCCCCGAAATGTTTGTAAATTGTAAACAACGTTCCAAATAATTGGCGTTTTTAATTTACAAAAAGTTTCTGTTTTTGTTTTTATCCAACTGATCTGATAAATACTAAAACAACTATCCCCCTCAGGGTCGGAGAACAGCGCTAGATAAATACCCCGACGCTTCACGTCTCTGTATATACCACCACCACTATTCACCTCTCCTTCGGGGGATAGTTGTATAATATTTCCTTCTCCTTTAAATTAACACCTCGTTATATCGGGATTCCAATGTATAAAGAAAGCTTTTCCCAACGCCCTGGGAACCCTTTAATCACCTCATTAAAGTCACCAAGTATGCTGATCGTGGAATTGGCGAGTTGGAATCGGGATGGGTCCTGAGCTCCATAACACACAAACATGAGGAAGATAGTTAAAACCACAAATGATAGAAATTCTTCCAAAGCTTGAGCCACGTCCCACTTTTTACTGCAGAATTCTTTTTCAGCTTCGTTTTCTTCGGCGGGCATGGCCTTGACGTTATTTACCTTTGGGCTTTGAAAAAAAGATGGCCCTACGACTGTTTCATGCTCTGGTGGCTTTTTGATTAAAAGTGATAGCACTATCGCGAAGGCTACCAATTTGACAGGCTGATTGATAAGGATATCCTGAAAAGTGGACACCAGTATAGATGTCAACCACGGGTTGGACTTATCTGCCCCCCACGTGAGGCTATATAACACGGTGACGGTGGCTCCAGTCAGAGCAATGGCAAAACAAAACAACCAAGCGATGTAAAGAAAAAACGGTGGCAGGAATCCCCGAGTCTTTGTTTTCTTACTTCTCTCTACTGTATCATAGAATTCACCACTTGATCTTATGTTCTTGAACATTAACGTCACGAGTAAGTTAGGTGGGATAGCTATCAGACTGCTTTGAATTCCGATTTTGATTTGTTTCCAGCTCATGACCAGGGGACCAAATTTGAAGGTGTCAGTCTGAGTATCACCGAATTCATAGAAGGCAGCGTTGGTAGCCATGGCTGTGAAAAGAAAGGAAAGACAGCATGATAATCTCTGGCATCGTGTAAACGGATTTTGTGGAGGTCGTGTGAACAATGAAATCCAGATATGTCCCTCGCTTAAGTTTCTCGCCGTTCTTCCGTAACAAAGAGGTTTAAATAAGGAACGTGCGTCCTTTTTCGTGGGTTCAAGATGGACCTCAACAGAACCACCTCTTTTGTCGAGCGAAAGCCACCGATTGGCAAAAAAGAACCAAATTTCGTCTGTTTGCTGGTTTGTTATGACAATTTCTTGAAGAAACCAGGCCGGATTGGATCCCTTGTTGTCATGCCATATAATGATATCTGTAAGGTTTCTTAATGAAGTTGGCAAAGCAAGGATGAAATTATTGACGCTTCCACGCGAAAACAATTTTCTCCTGGACAAAGGATCTGTCAACAAAATCTCTCCACTGCTTCCCTCTTCACCATTTATTATAAGTGCAACATTTGCAGATGTCCCACTGTTTATCCACATTCCCGTTTCGATGCTTAGGTGGTAAACGTTCTTGTCAGAAGAATCAGCGGTTGAATGTAACTGAAATGGGTTATCCACTCTCTCTCTTTTTCCTTTGGTATTGTGGCCATCCATATTTAAGGATGTAGCTATGAACACATTTGCAACGACCTAAAATAAAGATTATAAAGAGTTAAGCTGATATATAAGAATAGCTGTTAAGCTGATATAAGAACAACTATTATAAGATCAAACATTTAAAGACGCACACTCTCGAAGATACGCTGCTTTTTTCTCTCTCAACAAAATAATGGCCAGCATTCTTTGTAGGATACATTGGTTATGTCGCGAATTGGAAAGTTGATACGGATTAACCTCTCTTATCTAATAACGGGCACCTTAAACTTTTTTCATTGGTGTTCTTTAGGAATTTGAATTGTAACGTCATAAGTTTTCGTCCACTGATCCAGCTCTAGCCTTTCCTTAGTATTAACTCTCTCATCTTTTCGTGTTCTCCCTTTGTTTTATTAGATTGGTCAGTTCTAATGACAAGAACCACGTGAAGCCAATAACGTTAGGGTCTGAGATTCCCTGACAGGCCCAGCCCCCCCCCCCCCCCCCCCACCCCACGCCAAAGACAAATGACACACACAATTTGTGTTTTGGTACAGAGATAGGTCATTGTTCAGAAAAACTGACAGCCGTCAAAACGATGAGAGTAATAAAACTCGCTAACATCCTCGTGCATAACAACCCAGGGTGGGTGGGTGGCAAAGCAATCTAGTAGCATGCGCCACAATCAAACGAATAACAAAAGTGAAATTTGATGAGCGTTAAAGCCTGACGGCCTAACGTCAACGTCCAAAGATTGGGACGCAATCACCTGAACTGAGACAAGGTTTTGATTCTCCGCCAGTACGATCTTAGACGGTTTTTGAAAACTCCTGTTAAAAGTGCTAACGGGTTTTGAGCTCATGACCTTCCCTCGACAGACTCTCCCCTATTTAACCGAGCTAACTGTGTAGCGGTTTCAGTCCTGTAATCTCTATACTATTAAAGCAGCTTTTGATAAACTGGTTCTTCGTAATACTTGAAACTTTACTGACCTTCCGTTTGTCGTTATTGTCGGCTCGACGGGCAAGTACAAGACCGTTAAAGTAAATGCCAAATATAATGCACACGGTTACAAGAACGACAAAGTTGTCGGGTTCTGGATCTATGAATCGTTTCCGAACTGCTTGAAAGTCGATAGGGTTAGGAGCTACAAACAAATTTCCTCCAAATGCTGACAGGTGATTGCACAAACATTGCAGAGTACCACTGCCTTCATCCGATCCAACCTTTTAAACAGGAAACAATAGAAATTATAAGAATCACTGAGCTTTTAGTATGGCGCAAACGCCCAAAACAAATAGAATGCACGGGAAAGATCCTTTAAGTATAGGGACTTTTCTAAAGTAGAGGGTCAAGTCGACAAACGAAGGGCGAAACCAAATTAGCCCAAACAACTGATTGGTCTCCACCTGGTGATATACCGTTAAAACGTTAGTGCGCGAAACTGGAAAGTGGGGAATTCGCTATATTTTATATGAAATACATAGTTTGAAATCAAACTGTCTCAGTGTAACACGAATAATTTTGCTTGTTAACTTTTTGAAGATAGTAAATGACGTCTTATTTGTGTTTTTTTGAACTTGGATTTCAGACCCAGTAAAATTCGCTCTCATTTAATTGCGAGGAACATGGCATCATTTCTGCATGTATGATGATGGTAATGACAACCACTTTGAAAATGATAATGATTATAGTAATGGCAATGACAATGACAATGGCGATTACATTGTTGATGATGATGATGACGATGACGATGGCAATAGTTAACAATGCCATTGTTAATGATAATGACAACGATAATGCCAATGATGGTGATTATGATTACGAAAACGATGACAATTGTGACAATGTCAATGATAATGACAATGGTGATAGTGATCATGGACATCAAGCTAATGATACTGATGAGAAAAATCTACAGTCGACTCCCGATAACTCGAACCTTCAAGGGAAATCGAAAAACGTTCGAGTTATCAGGAGTTCGAGTTATCGGGAGCGCGAAGAAAATAGCCGGAAATAAGGAAAAAACGGTTTTTACTGAACGGTGAACATTTTAATCACATTCAATTGTAGAAATGTTAAGTGAAAGTTGAAAGATAATTCTAGATCATAAATCAGAACGTAACGTAACAAAACATTGCGTAAATAAAGCATGCGTTTTACTGTTTTGAGAAGTAAAGCTGTTTCAAGTTAGATTTGTAACAAACAACATAAGCCTCCACTAGTAACTACATGCCTACAACACGTCAATGGGAAATTCAAAATTCAATGTTTCGGACGCCAGTACACTGTTTTTTCCCGACTTTTTAAGGGCTCAAAACATGGTTCGAGTCATCGAGGGTAAAATCATATAGAAATGATCTGAGGGGAAACAAAAAATTACTTCGAGTTAGCGGGAGATTCTAGTTATCGAGGGTTCGAGTTACCGAGGGTAAAATTACGGTAAATGTATAACGGAAATCCGGGGGAAATCGATTTTGGTTCGAGTTAGCGCGAGGTTCGAGTTAGCGAGGGTTCGAGGTATCGGGAGTCAACTGTAATAGACCTACCTTGCATCCTTGACTTGTCCAATCCTGTTTATTCTCAGCCCAGTAGAGGCAGGTCCCAATTTTAACTGACATTGAGTAATTAACGTCGGTCTTACTGTCGTACTTTGGCGCAACCCTTATTGTCGAGATAGGAGTAGTGGGAGGCTCCTTCAAAGTAATCCACCAACGCTTCCGTCGGACGTGGCTTTTTACGAAAGATTTCAACACAGGCTTCGTCCTGTCATACACCAGACGGATGCCTATGAAATGATCTCCTGTCAAGTTGCTCGAAAATGAAAACATATATGGGTTGATTGCACAGTTGATGAAACCAGTGTCGGGATAAATAAATCTACACGAAGTGTTATCAGAGTCATCTGGAATTCGTCTTGTAAAGGTGTAGTTCTCCGCATTTGGTTTTACACCAGCACTTACAAAAACGTCCAAAAGAGCATCTTTGTCTGGTATTATTTTTACGAAAACGGTTTCGAGGGCACTTCTAAGCTTAACTTTGTGATATCGAATAACACTTGAGTTAACAAAATAATGATCTTGTGTACTTTCCGTTTCCTTTGATTCCTTTATTGGAATGAACAGTTTTATAGGCTCACTAAGATTCGAGATCTGAAGGTGTGATCCATTCGTCATCTTTAAATCCAGGTTCAAAACCGACGATCTGATTAATCTCGAGGTATCCGACCATAAGTATGGGTTGTGCTTAAAAGTTACAATCTAGATAAAAAATAAAAAGAAAAGAAAAGAGAAAAAAAGAAAAAAATATTGTATAATTCATCAGTCAAAAGAGACGACTTTCTCTTACCGGTCTGTAAGAATTTTGGAGGCTGCGCACGCAATCACTCGAAGAGGGCGCGAGTGGGGCTCCTAATCTATCCATCCGAAAAATTCTGGTAATCATGTGACCGTAGTTCCACCCGACTGCTCGTCCGTCCGCACCACAGGGCAAGCAAAGTTAAATGTCAAACTCTCTGTCTAGTGTCTGAGCCTGCAACCTGATACTTTCCATCCATGTTGTGATCAATTCACAGTTGTCAGTGGCAAAACAAGGTATGCACTGATCAGTTTCACATGACCGTATGCGGGCTCAGGTGTCGACCCATCGAGGTTACGTGTTTGTTGAAGTTCCCGCTAGCAAGTTACTGGTTTCCGATTATCTCGGGCTTAGGTTTCAGTGGATGCCTATTTAACGTGAGCTAGGCCTTTAGCCTTGGCAAAATTTATATATTATTTGAATGTATTTAATACAATTGCTTTAGAAAAAAGGTTTTGATGCCCATATGTGCAGCAAGTTATTTGTCGGTAACCTAAACTGTTGGGTCAGTAAAGGTAGCTTGCCAGTAGGCTTTCCAATGGGAATAGCAGAAAACTAACAGTCCTGCACGGATGGCGGAAGAAGCTTGGCAGGGGTATAGAATGTTACCTCGAGAAACGTGGTCTCGGACAATTTTGGGCCGATCTCGAGATCTCGGAAGCGTTTTTGGTGGGTCTCGACTTCTCGTTTTCGGGTGATTTCGACGTCTCTTTTTTTGCCGAAGGGTCTCGGAGTCTCGGATTTATGGGCAGATGATGATAACTCACCTGGGTATCGACAGTTCCTGGTTTCTGAATCTTTTCGTCGCTGCCAAATATGACTTCGGCAGATGGAAAAGCCACATTTCCCTCCTCCTCGTGTCCACTGAAAGTTTTTTTTCCAAGATTTTTTGGCCTTTGTCGCCAAAGTCTCATTTTGATGAAATCGCTGTCATAGACACTCTGTCTCTGGCCAGATGTTTTTATGGAGAGAAGTGCCGTTGCAAGTGTATCCACCAAGGAAAGGATTCTCTCAGTTACATTTTTAGCCTGTCATGCAATAATGATTAATGTCAGGTTTCACTTAGTCTTTGAGGGAACTACCACATCATTTTAACTTGCACGGGCTAGTCCATGATATAAAATAAGAATTTTATTAGCTGAATGAATGCAAAAACTGCGAGTTTGTTTATGATCTGTACTTCGAGTGGTGGAGTTATTTGAGGGTTTTGTAATAGGGTTCCCGAATCTCGCTCCCATTTTGCTTTAAAGGTCCAACCTAAGTTTACCTGATTGTCGGGCACGTTGGCAGAGGCGTGAAGAATATTGGACAATCCTTTTATAGCGTTCTTGCCAATGTTCTGTTCAACCACATCTCTGTTATTCACAGCATTTTTGAGGAGAAAGATGATTGTCTTGTTTAGCACACTAGCAGTGTTCTCCTACGAAAAAGGAAATTCACTCAATCAAAGTTTGGTCATCATCAAGTTTTGAAGGAGGAAGGTACCTGGATTAAACTGCTATTGCCAAATCTGTATTAATAAACAATTATACTGGGCATTAGGTTATTCTTTCGACTAATAAAATGCGAAAAACTGTGCCTGAAGAGATGTTTTTGTCCCGTAACATGTCAAATAGTGTCTCTCGACAATAGAATTTAATGACAGATAACAAAAGTTGGCACCCAAAATATAAGGTTTTCGCTGCCGGAATGAACAAGCGCACCTCGTCCTGAACACAGCCGGCCATTTTTATTCCACAGACGTCAATGTTAACGTCGGAGAAGTTAGCCGGTTGCTTTAAAAACGGTATGCCCTCGTTGATAAAAGAAAAAACAAACAAATAAACAATAAAACATAACATAACAAAAGAAACATAATGTCCGCTTTGTTATTTTGCATTTTGTCTCGATTTCATTTCTTTTTAACATACCGGACATTGTGGAATGAAGCGTTAAAACACTTCGGGACCAGTTATCTCTAGACGTGTTGGTCATAGGTGGGTCCCAGTTAATTTTGTTTTACATCCATCAATTCCCGCATTTAACATCCTAGGGAGTTAAAACGACGTACTAAACAGAATACCGTACATTGTTGCCCCCACAGGGATTTCGGCCAGAAGGCGAAATCCCGAGGAGGTATCCTAGAAGCTCCGGCGTACATATAGGGAAGTACTTACAGTTAAAATATGCGGTTAGTATGCCAGGAAAAAAAATCGATTTGCTCAAACAGGATTTGCTCGAAGTCGTTGGTCCTCTTCAGCATAAAATGGGCCATTATTAATTAAATACTTGCCATGGTTTCAAGAGGAATTCCGTCCCTATCTTGCGTTGCCAAAACAGCAATAGTTGTAAGCTGAGTGGCCTCGCTGATCTTTGTGATATTAACCGCAGCCATGGAACTCAAAATGGTGTCCTTCTTCTAAAATAATAAGTAAAGAGTAATTGTAATTGCCCGATTTTCCGCAGTGGACGCTTAGTTTTTTGTTTGATTGTTTGTTTTTCTTTAGGGGGAACAGAGGCGGAGTAAGAGAAGCGTTCATTCCGTTCTAAAAAAATTGGGACTCTTTATGATATTTTCTTGGTTTCATATGTTTCAAATGAGCAAACGTTGTAAGATTTAACATGGGACCTAGAACGTGTTCAGTAGAAATCCAAATTTGGGTTCCCGTGTTAACTCAGATCAGCGAATCCCGCCTCATTTGGGAGAAAACAACTTATAAGCCCCGCGCTCCGAATAAGCTCAGGGGCCCTGATATAATCAAAATAAAAAGACGTTAATTTTGCTAATTTAATTCGGAAAATAATAATACCCTAGTTGATAAAACTCTTTGTCGCGTTTAACTTTCAAATAAACGCTGCCCTCGAATAAGCACCGCATTCGAGGCAAGGAAATTTTCATAAGCGCCAGGGCTCTTTTTCCACGTACTAAGTATGGTATGTAGAGAATGCACTCAACTTTCGTGGTTCTGTGTATGAAAGTGAAGTGAAGTGAACATGACGTGACACGTTGAGTTCAGATACGGATTCCTTAAACACCTACCTGATTGTCACTGGAACCAAGAAGATAAGAAATGGCTGTAGTGGTAGCTCCGCGTACGTCTCCTTTCTCCAACAAGTCATCAATCGCATCTGTCACATTTGATGTCTTTCTAGATGGCCTAACCTTTATGAACATACCATAAGATTCCGAAAATAAGCCCCCGGGCTTATATTTTTCAAAGGCCCTTTTTGAGGGGCTTATTTTTGGAGGGGCTTATCAATGGAGGTGAATTTGCGTTTCAAAATCGATTGGGTTAGCCTTATAGTTGGAAGGAAATTTACGGTTTTTGCTTTGTTTTACTTTGTATTTGAGGGCAATTTCCAAGTACAAGCCCTCCAGGGTGCTTATATTTGGAGGTGCGATTTAACGGAGGGTTTTTTGCGTTACGAGCTTGGGGGGCTTATATTTGGAGGGGCTTATACATGGAGGGGCTTATTTTCGGAATTTTACGGTAGCAGTGAAGCAAATATAGATTCCTGAGAAGTCTGGGCTTCGCGATCTAAGTGTACAGTTGTTTTGGCTTCAATTCATGCAAAAGCAAAATGAAAGAAAGATGCTGCAGACAATAGACATTGTAAACTGTATTTGCTTCAGCACAGAAGGCTCAAAACGATAAACCCAGTGTTGTTCTACCATAGGGTTGCTGCTGTAAAACAACAGCAATAACAGTAAACAACAACAACAACAACAAAAAAAACACTACTGCTATCAAAAACTACGTAACAACTATAACTACGCGACATTTAAGCTTTTATACTACTACATGAGAAATTTCTGCAATTTGATTGGCTTAGAGCAGTGGTATTTCAGCTTAATTTGAAATACCTACATGTGAAAATTACAAACCTTTCGAGGGTAGTAGTATAAACAAATAATAGCATGATTTATGCGTGATATTTGGCATAAATACCACTCGTGATATTTCGAAATTGCCTCAAATTTCACTCGCCTAATGGCTCTTGAATTTACGTATAACAATTTCGAAATATCACTCGTAGTATTTATGCCAAATATCACTACTAATCATGCTATTTCCTATATAGGTCGGAGATCCATTTTTTTTTAAATCAATTTTTGAAAATTAGTCTCATCTTTCTCGAGACTTGCAAAGATCATGTCCAATTCTGTCGACATGATACGAGTGGAAAATACGTTAACAACTCGTACGACTAGACAAGTTGAGTCTACTCGACAGACTTGCATCTGGTTAGTTCACTCAAGGGTCCGAGTGACCCTTACACATTCACTAATGCGATACATTTGTCCACTCGACACCTGTCGAGTAGACACAACTTGTCTGGCTCACGCACTAGCTGTTTAATGTATTTTTCACCCGTATATGACTGTTAAAATTCAATTCACTGTTTTATTTTTTAAAAATAATTGATTTAGAAAACAGAACAGTTCAATTTGGAAAAAATTGGCCCAAGGTCACTCTTTTTGTTTTTTCGCAGTGGCACTCGCCTTTGTACGGTTATTGAAAACTAAAGAGGCGCACGCATTATGAACGCATTAGGTAGGAAGTGGGAGCTGAACCTTGGAATTGTTTTATTTTTCAAATGTATTTTAAAGTCTTTAAAGGGGCTATGTCACGGCAGTCCAGTTCATTTTGTTTAATTTTGCCAATTACTCGCCCTCAATCGCTATGGAACTTAAAGTAAGCAAAGAAATCACATGTAAATGACAAAATCAGAGATCCGTGACAAACAAATATGTCTCCTGAGCATTATTTTTGAAGTTGCGGGCAGCAGGGATCAACTTTAAAAAACTGTTAGGCTGAACAGTTTTCAAAGACCCTAACTTCAATCCGTTTCAATCTTCTTCAGTTTTGCCCATCCGTGGCATCTGTTGTTTCTGTTATGTTATTTTAACCTTCCTTTAAAGTTTTAAGCGGTTAGTTTTAGGTTTCTCTTAATTTAACGGGCATTTTGTAATTTCCTAATTTTGCTGAATTTCGCCGTGAGACAGCTCCTTTAAGGGCAGCACCAATTGACCCACCAATGGAAAGGTCCTACCCAGAGGTCAACCGTCTAACTTCTAGACCATGGTACACTGGCAGTTACTGCGAGTTACTAAAAAACCTCACTCTTTACAGTAATATCTCTTGCTTTTGTCACTTGGTATGGAATTCTAACGTTGACCATTCCCTGTGAGATCTGGCCTCGGTTGCGATGTTCTTTAACAAAAACTGATTAGACTCTGAAAAGTACCAAGAAAAACCGTCTGGTACCATTGCAACAAGACTTCTTTAATACATGAATCTGACAAAAAAGCCCCCAAAAACGTTCAAAACAAAAACAAATACGTCTAATCCAGCTCATATTATCCATAAATGTACCTTCACAATTAACTTGTCTGAATGACTCGCGCCGTTTGTGTCTTCAATGAAAATGAGTATCTTGAGATTGTAGTCTTCAGATTGATTCCCTGTACTGGGAAGGCTTGTTGATATACGATGGTTTGGGGTTTTACTTTCCAAAATAACCAACCCAGTTAAAGCTGTAATGTACCTAGAAATACATTAAAGAAATTTACAGCTTAGGAGTGAGAAAATTCATACGAAAGTGAAATTTATAGAGCATTACTTCTTACAACAAAATTTTTATTTAATTGTCCAGCCAATAGAAAACATATGGTGCATTCGTTTGATCATAGTCCGGAATGAGAATTAGCAAATGTTTTGTTACAAATCTTGGCTTTCGTTACTTTTAGGGGACCGTCGCTTTATACAGGAAAAAACTTACTTAATGCATGAACAAAGTGACGTCAGCGTCAAATATGCAGAATAACTAAAACAAGAAAAAACACGAATCTATTTTAATTATTTTTTGTAAACATTTTCGCTTAAATCTAAGGTAAATTGCCTAAAATCCGAAAAAATAAATAAATAACATAAAAAAACACACAACAACAACAACAACAACTACAAAGAATTGTCCCGATTAAGAAATGACCAGTATTTGCACTTCATTTGTCCTTTATTGTAGAATATATGACATTATTTTCGTCGTTGTAACTCGTCACTTTGCTCAGGCACTTACTCGTTTTCCTCTCAAAAGCAACTGTCTCCGGAAAGCCCAAATCTCAGCGAAATATTTTACTTCAAAGAGATTTCTCGATATAACATTGCAATGAATGCAAAAAGGTGATTTCCAAAGTTTGTTTCATTTATTCATATTCCAGAATACCTTCAATCGAACCTGCCCAAGTTGTAAATAATTCTTTACACACGAGCTCTGACGTACTCGTTTAAAAGGATTTGCCCTTTCCTGGCCGAAATGGAATTTGCAAAATAATTGTATTCAGAGAAAGAGGAAAACCTGAAAAAATATCTAAGGGCAACGGAGAACCATCAACAACAGTAAAATTTAACTTTAATATTTGATATTAATACCTCATGGACGAGGTTATGTGAAATACCGTGATTTGTTAGCGGCGAGCAGATCTGCGAAATCACGATATTTTGCGACAACCAAGTTATCATTCGATCATGAGCAGATCATTATTTGGAGGCAGCTATTTGCAGGTCACGTGGTGGGCTCTCGGCCAATGAAAAGGAAGAAAAATCTGCATCGAATGATAATTAACAATTATTCCTCGAGCCCGAATGGGACTCTGAGTCAATAGCCCATGAGGCCGAAGGCCAAATGGGCTATTGACTCAGAGGCCATGGGGGCAAAAGAAATAATTGTTGTAGTAAAATCCAACTAGTTGGTAAAAAATATCGAGACAAAACAACTTTAGCTAGTTAAAGCTAGACTTTAATCATTTTTCGCTGCCAAAAAGCCGGCGCTTTTCGCTACTAGTGGGCTATAACACATAGTCCAGTAGTAGCTCGACCAATCAGAACGCAGCATTGATAATAGACCACTAGTTGGATTTTACTTATTGGGATTATTGAGCTTCAATGAATTTATATTTAGGATTCGAATTTTCATGAGTTTCCACATTTCATTGTTTATTGACAATTTTTTTTGTTTTTATTTATTGAATCCTCGTGTTCTGTATAAACTTTCCTAATTTTTTGATGCAGATATCAGTTTTAATATTAAGGTTTTCTACGTTTGTTTTTAAATGTGTTAGTTTGATTATTTGTGTAATTGAATTCGGTAATTAATTTAATGAATAAAATCAAAGAACTCTAACATCGAGTATAACCAAAATGATCATTTATTCAAAACATTTCTCTAATTTGCTTTAATCCTCTAACTAAAAATGACAGAAAGAATGCGCGAGAAAGAATAAATAATTTTGCATCAGTCACATGCCCTTGTTTTCCTTCCAAATCATGATAAACAGTTCAAATCACAATCATGAAACTTACCTGAAGGAATAATTTAGGTTTGCGTATTGGTATTTCCAGCCAGTACAGTCAACAGTAAAGTTCGTTTCCAAGGCAACACCCTCAGTCGGTGTTACTTTGCAAGTGTCGTTGGGAATTGATAAAGGCGACATAGTTTCAAACGTTATCTCATTGAGACTTGAATATTTTTTCTTGCCGTTCACTTCAATTGAACCGTTTATCTTGTAAGATGTATTCATCTTCAATGAATACTCGTCTTTAGCGATTTTACCAGCCAGCTCTAGGGCTGGATTATCGTTAGGTGTGTTTATTCGCTTATCTAAGTCGGTGACGTCTTTCCAAAAACGGTTCACCTCAGCAGAGTCTAATTGAAACAAATGCCATTCATAGCGTGTTATGTTTTTACAAAGGCTTCCAGTACAGCTCGATTTTACGACCGTTCGTTGGCTGGGGTTAACTGCTTTGGGGCCACAGTTGTAGCTGCAACTGCAAATAAAGAATATAATCTGAAAACAGCCCTTTTAAATGCAACAACATAAGGAGTAATCGGAAAATTATTCAAGTATACAAAAAAAAAAATTATAGTCACGACCTCATCATGCAGGTCAGTCCACCTTTCTCGTTTGCTTTCTCGTTTATTAGGTTTACCTCCGACGGTGTATGATCCTGTAAACTTTCTCTTTGTTCCTACCTTTTTTTGAGTTGACTTCTTTGTTTTTTCTTTGTTTTACGTCACCACGGATTCATACACCGAGGATGAGCCCGTTCAACTCATTGATTTAGTCGCCTGATTCGTCTCGTTCTCTTGTTTGATAAACAGTTTTCTGTCCATTATTACTATCACTACTGGCTTACCTAATAAGAAATTCAATTTCCGGATGAATGGTTACTTGATGACTGGCGTTAAAGGTTTCTTGACCACTTGTTATGATTAGTTCAAACACATATGTCTGTCCCTCCTCCATCTTGTCCACATCAACGACGAGAATATTTGTTGTAACGCTCAGTATTCCGGGTCCGTAGCCAAAGCAACCTCCTGAAAAATTTGTGCGCACTTTTGGAAGATCAGCCATATGATAGGGAGTAGGCAAAATTTCATAAGTTCGCCTGCAGAGCCAGGTAAAGTTGAGTTGCTTGGTTTGTTCTGGGTTATGCAACAACGATCCATTAAGGATAATATTTCCATCTCCTTTGGTAGCTTTTAATAGTCCCATGATGCTTGCGATCGGTGGGTCACGTTTGACCGCAAAGTAACCATAATCATATCCGATGATCTTGCCCTTTGAAAAACTTTTTAAAATATAACTGACGTAGAAGAAGACATCCTTGTCCAGATTCCTCTTTTCATTAACAAATGGTTTAGACTTGATTAGATTTGGTGCAATAAATTTTGTTTTATGTTCTGGAGGGTCGTACTCCCGAAAAATATTCCAGTAACCGGAAGTTGCCGATAAACTACAGATTAAGCGGCTTACAGTCGCTCTAAAAGGTATCCACCTCTTTCCAGGCAAAACATTTTGTATAATATCTTGAAGGTCCTTGGTCAGATTAAGGTTAACGAGTACAGGAGGACATGTGCAGTTCTCTAAGATATATAACACAAAAAAAGAAAACATGAAAACCTGAATTGTCCAGAAAGTTATAAAGCTAGAGATATTTCTGTTGATACTGATTTGAACAACAGACCCCGGGCTTTTCTGGCTCCCTGAAGGCCACCCCTTTTACGTTAAAAATCACATGCAAAATAAGAGAATGATTTAGTGATCATTTTAAGCATCGTCTTCTTTTGATTTGATTAACAAAATACGCCGGGTTCAGAACAACGCCAGTGAAACTGCACTCTAGGAAACTCCTTTTCAATTTATGTATCGGTGTGGACTGATAGTGTTCAGGATGGAATTAGTGAGTGATTTATTTGAGAAAAATACGAATTTAAAATGTCAAAAATGGACGATGATAAGTTCAATCTTTAACAGTAGAGAGTTTAAAGGGACAGGTTCACGGTTGAGCGCATGCTCATTTATCAAAATGCTGTTTTACTGCCGGGACATGCTGTATCGTCAATGCAAGCAATATGATCATGTCATAATGTTGTCAAAGAACCAATCTGCACTCTCCCCTGGCAGTCACTTGCACTTGATCAACTTAAATATTTGCAAATAGCTGTAAATTAGTCAACCATGGAATAAAACCTTCGGGTCTACAATAAATTCAACGTTGGTAGTGTTGGCATAATCTACTAATTTTTTCTGCGATTTTAGTACTCCTCCATCCTACTTCAGGTTACTCTGAATACAACTCTACTTTGAAATACGCTCTGAGATCTCTGAGATAAATGTAAGTGGGATTATTAACCGATAGAATTAATAATAAATTGGAAAGAAGTAATTTAATTAATGAGCATGCGCTTAACCGTGAACTTGTCCCTTTAAGCTTCACATATTAAACGGCAAGGGGCAAACGTTAGATTCAAGTTGAGAATTTCCCAAAATAGAAAATGAGCAGATAAAATCAGCTCAAAACAATTCCCTTAAAAAAATGCGTGAAACTACTAATCTCCGGTGTAGAAATAATGAACAATAAAAGACAAGTAAAGGGGAAACTTGGCCATCTGGCACAAATTCGCATTTGCAGTTTGACGTAAACGTGATGCTAAACCTCTCTAGTGTTAATTCCTCTCGGAATTTCACAACTTGCGGATTTTTTTGCTTCCAAAACATCTTTTTAAACACATCAATTTTTCAATCAAGATTACCTTTAATAACACCGGTTTTAATTAATTAATTAATTCAAAATGGCGGGATTCAAGATAGCGGGTGGTTCCAGATCCTTCTTTTATAATAAATGACGTCACCATAACGTCACTGCTTTGTTAAAGATGTTTGGTGGTTAAAGCCTGCATGGTTATGAAATTTATTCAGTTTGAAAACCCTCCCGTAGTCTCAATAGAATAATTCCACTTTTCCAACACTCGAAGGCACAACACTCGCGTAATAAAGAACCTTTTTGTACTCCGCAATTAATGAGTCCCTAAGGGTCAGTGACACAGAAAGGGGAGGGCCGCAGAAAATATTCGCATGCTGAGGAGAGGGGCATGGGCAACTGAGGGTAACCAACCATGATTACTCCTCCCCCCCACCCCTGCAAGGCTTGTGAAGCTAAAGAAGGAAGAACACAGATTCTCCATTTATCTATTTATTTTGTTATTTAATTATATTGTATTAATCACTATAATTTGGCAAAATTTGGGTGGCAGGGAAGGCAGAGCCTATGCCCCCTAGGGTAGCGGTGTCCCTAGGAGGACCCCCTAGAGTAGCGGTGTCTCTAGAGGCAACCCTACATTAGAGTGTAACATAGGGTGGACCAGAAGAGGGGTGCCCTTCTGGAAGGAGAATAGGTCAGATGGTGAGTTGTGCCATCTTGGAGTAAGCAATCCGGACCTATTGCCAAGGAGGGCTATCCCACATACTGTGGGGTAAAGTGCAGCCCAGGGTGCACTTCCCTGTCACCAATAAGTAAGCCTAAGAATTGTAAAATGTAGAAACACCTAGGATGTAGTTTTGATATCGAGCTATTTGTTATATATATATATAAAAAGAAAGTGGCAACGTAACGAGTAGTATAATGTAACGAACTCTGAGATAAAATAACCAAACTGAAAGAGAATACAATGAAATAGTATATCGTAAACATTAGCAGGACAAAGCACAGCCATAACAATTAGAGAAGACAAAGCTTCCAGTTGGGTGGGAGGGTGGGAAAAATACAATCTTAAAGAGTGCGAGTAGACACTTGCTTGAAGAACAAAGCTGAAATGTGGCCGACTAATGGTATGAGGGGTGTACATAAGGCGAGACAGGTGAGAATCATGTGATATTGTGGAAAATTACTGGAAGCTTTGGCAACCACTTTAACATTGTAAAAGTAAAAGTACTTTGAGCTAAACAATGAGCTATTGACTACTGCACAAGCCTTGACTGCAAGGGTGAGGAGAGTAGAGTACACTAGGGACAAGTGTGGAAAGAACTAGTACTCCCTTAGGGCTCATTAACCCCAGTTAAGAGCTTAAACTTATAACATACTGAATTTGGTCAAGTTTGGTGGATTTCAGAAAAGCAAAAGGACTTAAAAGGACTTAATTCTTCTAGGGGAAGTCAGCTATTACCTGTGTCTACTATCTCCAGGAAGGTATTGTTAAACATTTGTATTTCCCTTATTCTCGACTCTATTTCGGTTATCATGTTATTCTTCACTGAACAGCTTGTACAAAACACTCTTATGTCTACCATAGGTTCCACCAAGTAGGGTTGCTGAGAGCGTCTCGTCTGGGCACTAGGAAAAGAAGTAGAGGATTTACCCTTGGGCTTTCATAAAAACCTGAACTACTTGCAAAATAAAACATCTCGTCTTTACCTCATTCGACGAGGGTGTAAGAAGCGTAAAATGTAAAAATAAAAATGTTCTAGAAGGTTAAAATCCTCCAAATATATTTCGAGGATTCTTAACTTCCAGAACATTTTTATTTTTACAGTTTACATTTCTTACACGTGCGTCGAATGTGCTAAAGAGGTGATGTCTTATTTTGCAAGTAGTTCAAGTTATTCGAACACATTCCTAGTCTCGGCATTTACAATTTCTCAAAAATTTCAAAAAACCTCATACAAAGAATGTGGGGTGTGAAAAACGTGTACTTGGTATCTTTCGTAGTGGGACCCTTTGAAAGTGTATTCTAAGAAACTTGGACAGTGGATGTAAAAACTGGGGATTGGACGGCTACAGAAAATTACAGCTACGATTCCGAGGAGAGTGCTTGATCTCTAAATACCAGGAGAGTGTACTGAGGTCAAATTCCGCCGAGACCTTTATTGGTAAAACATAACATACAAGCTAAAGAGCAAAACAAAACAAAACAAAATAAACAAACAAACAAATAAAAACAAAGCAAAGGTAACAAAAAAGAACAACAACATTGACAACAAAAGAACATAAGAGCTTTACATACTGCTCCCTCTTTAGTATAAGCCTTCAATCCTCCTGGGTATAACAGCTGTCCCATTGAAAACCATGCTTACGTAAATTGTTTTTTTTGGGGGGGGGGGGGGGCAAATAAGGTGCAATATGGGAGATGTGCAAGTGGCGTATAGACGTGTTTTTGGTGAGGTGACATTAGGTGTGTTTCAAAACGCATGATTCTGTTTTTGAAAATAGAATGGAGGCGTTTAGTACCCAAACCGTAAAAGTTCAGCACCAAGATATCCATCGCTTCCATTAAAATGATTATTGAACTGCGAGAAAAAAAAAAAAACATATATAGATTACAAGATTAAGAATTAATAAACTGATTGACTCATTTATAACTAAGATACACAATACTATAATTATAGTTGAAAAAAAAAATGTTTTAATTTTTGTCTCTATTCTGCCTTCGTTAAAGAATTTCATTTCTCGTCAGTTTCGACTCCAAATAGCACGCAGAGACGAGCTCAAATGTGAAAAAAATTATTTGCAAAGCTTAATTGGTTGAGAAGTTGAGCTGTGAATTTAAAAACTTCCCGCCGTTTTCTTACCCTCTTCAGAAAAATTATTGATCTCTAGAATGTCATTTCCCTGCAACCAAATAAGGCTTTCAAAAACATTTTTCACATTTCAGTTTACTCCTGAGTAAATTTCTTTCCAGATTGGTGACTAGCTATGTTTAGTATTTACTAAAACAGTGGATAGTGTTTTTCGCGCGCTCTGATTGTCTACTCAGTCAGTGGATATCCTGCGCTATTCACTGATTCACCTCCAGTTCCTCCGAGCAGGCGACGCCAAACTTGCGCAAGTTGCGAGCAAAATGCCTTCCCGGTTTGCTGCCGTAATAAACAAAGAAATTTCACAACTAATCAAGCAAGCTGTTTCCGAAATACACGAAAAAGTTGACGAAGTTCGGTTTGGAAGTTTTTATAGGTAAAGCTTTGTCTTTTTGACTTAAATTTATCGATAAAAGCGGTGAAAAGGGTTTCTTGTTTACAAATGCAAATTAAGCTGAAGTCTTGCAGTTACTTTATTTAGTTGACTTGTTCATAAATAAGCTTAAAGGGACATTGTCCCGATTATGCGCACGCGCGAGCGTCATCTGTTTTTTCTTCAAAAGACAATAGAACTGTCATATTGACTCGACAAGATTTCCTTCCGGACCGCACCGCCGACGGAGATTTGTTCTTTATATTCTCAAGCAATACTTTAGACTTGCGAAGAAATCTTTCGTCTTATTTGAAATTTGGCTCGCGGCACGAAGACTTATCGCGATTTTATCGCTAGCAGGGCCGCCTCGCGACCCGAAAATCTCTTTCCGCCCGCTTTAAAAACAGATTTTCTAATGTGAAACTCATGTCAGACGTCAATTTATTGTTCCAAGTCCAGTAATATCTGCCTGACTTGCTCGCGTTCTAGCCTCAAACGTTGGAATGACATAAATAGAAATGCAATCTCAACGCTATGAATCATCGCAAATGTTAGTCAAAAATTATTTTATGATTTAATGGAACTAGTTTTTCTAAACATGTAGCGCCTGTTTGTTTTATTTTGTCGGCCGTTAGGGAGATTCATTTAAAAGTTTACTAACGGCGTCGTTGCAGAACATTCTGCTTCACGAGACTTTATTCCACAAGATCTCCTCAGTCACATCAATTTCTCAATGGTTTCTTTCTTGTAGTCTTTATTGTTGCTGTTTCATTTCTGCGTATTCTTTTCACAATTATCTGAGCTTGTATGGAAGCTGGCAGAAGAAATAAGCCTTTAATCGGCATCAAAGTGCCTCCCATCTTTTGGACCTCCGGCCAACGACAATAAAAGTAACGCCAAAAAATCCAGATTTGGCCCAAATCGAATCTTAACAGGAACAATATATCATTGATCTGTAATCCTGAGAAGTTTTAGTGTAGTATTGAACTCGGCCAAGCGCGATGCAAACGGATTTTTCAAAGTTCTTTTACTCTCCTCGCATCTTTTGATTTCGCGACATCCTGTCCAAAAATCAAAGTTTGGTGCATGCGCAGTAACGGGATACTGTTCCTTTAAAGCTAAATTTAATAATCTTTTTTACAGAATGATTTTAAATACAAAAAGAATTCACAACTGCTTTTAAAGAAATTTCTCCGCAAGAGCTAAATAAACAAATGCCTTCAAAAGTTTTATTTGTCGGCAAGAAAAAGCTACGACCGCGGCTGTTCGGTCATTGCGCGCCAAAATTGTAATCGTTGGCAACAGTAAATGAGTTAAAAATTATCGTTTTTGTGCTCAATTATCTCACTGTTTTACTATATACTAAGACAATTGTTCACTTCAAAGTCGGTGGCTAGTGGTGGTATTTACCTCGCCACTTCGCAGCCTCGGTAAATATCCACCACCACTAGCCACCTCCACGTCGGTGAATAATTGTTATCGAAAGTCAATCTTTCGACTTCATTTTTCCGCCAAAAGTCGAAAATCCAAAAACATACGATTGTTGGGAATACCGACAAAACAGATTTTAAAATTGCAAAATTATTTTAAAAGAGGCCACTTTTTTCTTGAAAAGTTTCAACGGTATATATATATGGATTCCCTAGCATGCAAATTAAAACAGCCACTTCTCCTCGCTCCTCGCGGCCAGGAAAGTGTGCTCCTCAGCGACAGAAAAACTGTCCAGAAACTGTCCAGAATTTTAGCTATTGTTACCGAACAACAGACAAAAGACATACGGTCACAAAAGTCAAATATAAATGCGATGAGTCTAATAAACAGTTATTCTACGAGTGCGCTTTGGATATGCCTGAAGATGGCCAACGAGGCGTCTAGCGCCGAGATGGCTATAATCATTTCATGTCCAACAAGCACGAGTGGAATAATTGTCACGGTTTTAATTAAAAACGCCCACAAAATATCGAGAATTATTCTCGAGTTTATTTGTAAAAACAGACGCACTAGGCGGTGAATAAAGCAAAATAAAATCGCTGTCGTGAACTGGGTGTTTTGCCAAGTTTCAGAGTAAAAACTTTTGAAAACACATGAATATCGGAGTGTTGATGATTTTGAAGGTAATATTCGGAGTGTTGATGATTTTGAAGGTAAGAAAGGATTTCATGATTTTTAAACAGCGTGACTTATTGTGAAGTGATTTACTGTAGTTGACTATCATACGCTGGAAACAATGCTTTTGCCACTACAGAGGAAAACGAAGCCGCTTTGTCACTGTTTTGTGAACTCTGGATTTCCTCACAAGACCAACTTTGTCTAGAAATAGAAGTTAATTTATGGAGAAAAAAAAAAGGGGAAGAAATTTTTTTTCGTAAACTGTACGTGCCAGCAAGTTAACAAAGCAAAGAACACTGCAGATAAACAACACTTACCTAGATCGTAGCCGCTGTTCACAGTATTTGCAAAAGCGACAAAAAAACGTTTTCATTCAAGGTGAGTTGACAGAAGCAAATAAAGCTCCGTGTTTCTTTTCAGAAAGGGGAGTTATTGAAACCTTCGTTGCTTAAGAGAAAGCTCTAAAGAATTTCTTATAACATCATACAGAAGTAAAAAGTTATGAAGTTCAAGATACAACAACTCAACCTATAGAAATCGTGTTTAGACCTATTGTATACGACATCTTTTCAACAATAATTGATTCGCTAGCCTCTAGCAAATCATAATATTTTTCTCATTTTGTCCAAAACTTGTTAATTAGCGGTTTACATGATATTTCTTTTTTACTTCATTCGATAAAAGAAAAGCATGATCTCCACAAGTAATAATAAATTATTTGCGGAGGATCAGCAATTTTCTTTTCTTTTTTTTTTTTTTAAACCACAAACGTCTTCGTATCGCGCACGGCATCACTACCGAGAGGACTGGGGACGAAGTATATGCTAGCCTGGACGAATCCTACTTTTGCGACCTGTTCATCTTAAAATACTTTACTAGAAGTACCTCAATTTTAAACAGAAATGACTGTAGACTAGCTATCAAAATCTTACAGAAAGTAGCTATAAGCTGTATCGGGGCAATTACCAGCCGCTTCTGTATTTCAAAGGTCAATATAACACAGCCCCAAAGTAAAAACGTACCTTGTTCATAATCTCTACTTTAGTTTGTTGGTACTGTGTAGAGGTGGAATTCAACAGATCCAAGGTGAATTCTTTTTCCGGAATTGTAAGCCATACGTTAAAGTCATGAGCTGAAAGAATGAATGAAAAGGCAATCAAGGTAAAATTGCAAGTTTCTTAACTTTTAATCAGTGGCAGAAAATGAATAAGTTTAAAGGAAGAGAAAATAGCTCCTTCATATATCATAACACAATTTTAATTTTGTTGTTTTGTTTTGTTTTGCCAGATCTCTACAATTTTCTTCAGTGACAATAAAATCTAGGAAGTTGTTCCATTCCAATTTCTGAACTGTTGCTTACTTTTAAACTAAGAGCGGAAAAATTCCCTTAGCTTTCTGAACTCAACTTCACTGACTTACGGCAATATTCCCATCTGTCTTTGTAATGACTATCAAGTGAGCACCAGGGTCTTTGATGATCAACATAAGTACAAGAGTTGTATGTCACATTCTTGTAAATGAAGGGGATGCTACAGCATTGACCATAAATTGTCCTCTGGGGGCAAACAATTGGTGGCATCGTAGTAGTCGTTGACACTATATATGGGAGATGAAAGCGATAAAGAAGTGGTGTTAGCCACTTCAATTAAGCAACGAGAACTCTAACGTCCCGGACGTCATAAGAAGCAAACAGAAGTTTGACGTCTTTCTTGCTGGAAGGCTTCTGTCTCACACAAATTAGGGACTGGTCAAAAAGTATAGGGGGGGGGGGGGGGGGGTGGGCCCGAGCATTTGGAAATGTGGTTGATAAAAAACACATGACCCACCCCCTCCCTTCGGCACAAAAATGACTGACCCACCCCTAAAGCAAGGTTGGAAATTGCATGACCCACCCCCTACTTAAAACATGGATGTTTGGTTTCCTCTAAGGCCATCCTCTTTTTTCTCTTCGTTTACCGTCGAATGCGTTTCCTGATATTGGGTTGGTCGGTCGGATTGAAAAAAAAAAAAAATCACAAGGAGTCTCGGAATAGCAGGCCCTGGTACCCCAGGACGACGTTAAAAGTTAACATTCACATATTTGGATTAACAAAATGTAAACTATACTGTGAAAAATGTTCATGTTTTTGTTCTTGTTTTTCTCTATGCTGTTACTATGCTCATTTTTCAGATTAAAAGAATTAGTTCAAGTGAAAAATGGTGTAACTATGTCGTTACTTTTTTTTAAAAAATTCCAAAAGTTTGGGTCAGTCGCACAACGGTAAACGGAGAAAAAAAAGAGGACGGTCTAACCTTGTTCTGTGCTTGACAAAATTTGTTGATACACTGCTACAACCAATATAAAAATCATAGAAATCATACCTTTCAATGAAAAGACAAATGTGAAAAACCGAACATTTCTTGTTTCGATGGACGTTATGAGTCGTGACACAAATATACAGCAAAACGAGGGTATATTGAAATTGTCTGTCACAACGCATATGAAAATTTCTACAAAGACAACCCATTCCTACACATTACTTGCCGGAAATTCTTAGATTAATCCTCAAGGAAAATTTCTTCCACTTTAATGGAAAGCACTGCCTACAAAACCTTGGAACTGTAATGGGCACAAAGACAGCAGTTTTGATTCCTTTGCCAATATTTTCATGACATATATTGAAATAACAACTCTAAGCAAAACTGTCTTTAGAACAACAGTTTGGAAATGCTACATACACGATATCTTTTCCCTATGGGACATGAGTAAACCAGACATCGAAGCCTTCATTGAACAAGCAAACCTACATCACCCAACTATTAAATTCATGGCCGAAACATTTGACACTGAGATGCAGCGTTTTTAGAGACGGCTGTATACAAAGGCACAAGATTCAAGAAAAAATCTATCCTTGATGCAAAGACACACTTTAAACAAACGGAAACCTTCTTGCACACACATTTCACCTCGTGTCACCTTCCAAGTGTTAAAAAAGGATTTGTCAAAGGAGAAACCTTGAGAATCCTATGAAAAAATTCCTCAGAAACAACCTTTGAGGAAAATAATTCAAATTAAAAAAAAAACGCTTGATGGACGGATGCTACCCACAAACTTTGATAGAAGACCTACTATCAGAAATAAAATTCACAAAAACGAGTCTAAACTCCTAAAACAAAACGTACAAGGAGGAAAAAGATTTATTGGCATTTGTGACACAATACCAACCCTCAGTGTCTACTATAAAGGAAGCTTGAATAATAAAAATGGAATCTTATACAAAACCAACCATAACTTTAATAAATTTTTAAAGAACCACCAATCATTTCCTTACGAAAAAGGAAAATCGTTAAAGGACATGCTCGTTAGAGCCAAAAAAAAAAAAGTTAACAAAGGGTTCACGGAAAGTGCGGCCTGTCACCCGTTGCATTTTCTCGCACAACAGGTTAGTAGTATAGGAGGGACCGGTTACCCCGTTTTTTTGAGCAGGAATCTCATTAGCGTGAGCAGGAATACATTAACGCCAATGACGTCATAACCTTTTGTCTTGATCTCATGAATAAAATGCGTAGGAATCTCATTAAGATAAGGTCGTGTGTTATTTTTAGTTGGTTTAGGTTTTCTAGTTACTTGAATGTCGATAGACGTCTTCCTTTTCGATTGGTTAGTTAGAAAAATAAAAAACGTTTTCATTGGTTAATTCATAGTGTCTGAGGAGTAAAGTCAAACTTGTCTGTGACTTTAAATCACTGAGACGTAACGTAATTATGCACTTCCTATTTCCTGCTGCTGTGATTGTCCTTGTTCCGGTTCACTGATTTTTGGCGGGCAAATCGTGCATATTAATGAGAGAAAAGGCAAAATAGCTCTTTTTTACACTGCAAACAATGTTTTACTTACCCCTCTCCTTTTCACAATTTTGTTATTTTCCTTCCGCAATTTTTTTATTCCCATTTTTCCCTCCTCCTCCTCCTCATTTCTATTGTTTTCCCTCCTCCTCCTCCACCACCACCACCACCACCACCACCACATTTCTATTGTTTTTCCTCCACCACCACCACCACCGCCACAACATTTCTATTGTTTTCCCTCCACCACCACCACCACCACCACCACATTTCTATTGTTTTCCCTCCACCACCACCACCACCACCACCACATTTCTATTGTTTTCTCTCCACCACCACCACCACCACCCCACCACATTTCTATTGTTTTCCGTCCACCACCACCGCCACATTTTGACATTTTGACATTGTCGACAAGTTTGACTTTACTCCTCAGACACTATGAATTAACCAATGACAACGTTTCTTATTTTTCTAACTAACCAATCGAAAAGGAAGACGTCTATCGACATTCAAGAACTAGAAAACCTAAACCAACTAAAAATAACACACGACCTTATCTTAATGAGATTCCTACGCATTTTATTCATGAGATCAAGACAAAAGGTTATGACGTCATTGGCGTTAATGTATTCCTGCTCACGCTAATGAGATTCCTGCTCAAAAAAACGGCGTAACCGGTCCCTCCTATACTACTCAGGTTTGTGAGTATTTTAGCAATAATTCCAGCTGCGTATATAACAAGTGTGGTCAACTGTGTCGTTAGTAGTTAGTGCTTATCTATGTTATTAAATAGGGTAACCCACCCCCTAAGGGTAGCTGCAAATTGCACGACCTACCCTTTGCACAAGGCTCAAAACCTCATAACCCACCCCCTCTCTGCTCCGGCCCACCCCTCCCTATACTTTTTGACCAGTCCCTTAAAAGAATCTTAATGCATTTGTTTTAACTCCCGCCACACGAGTTTGTCGAGTCAGAGCACTGAAAGAGAGAAATATCAACTTCCACATTCCGGTTGCCATTTTTGATGTCCGGGACGTTAACGTTCTCGTTGCTTAAGGTCCCTAACATTACTTAAAATAGGATAGATAGATAAATATGCTTTGATCCTTGGATCAGTGAACGAGCTAAGCAAATGAATATAACTACTTTTGATACATGAGGAGGGTGGACAGCGCAAAAGAGACCCTTGGCTTCTAGCTGTGTCATAAAATTTTGAAAAGATTAAGGATTCAATACAATGACCGAATAGAGAGCTATAAAATGACAAAAATATTATGGGCTATTGCGCTGCTGAGGCCCATGAAGTCGATGAAAAAATTAAAATATCCGCCATTTTGTTGTTCTTTTTGGATTTGATTGAAAGTTCTGTTTAGCGGCTTATACACTCTATAAGAACTTTTCCACTTTTGAAAATGTGCGAAACAATAGCGTAGCGTCAATACATGGCGGGTAAAAAATATCCTCTAGCGGATTTGAATTGACGTGGAAATCTGTTGTGTTTCGCGTTTTTCCAACGGTCTTTGCCCGCCTTTGAGTTATAGAGCTGACTAAGAGAAACTGGTAGAAGACAGTACTTTTGTATGTGATGACAAACAATGGCTTTGAAATGTTAGAGCACGCATTCTTCTTTTACTGTACGTGTAAATTTTGCTTGTTATTTCGATGGATGAATCATCCTCACTTTAGAATATCTCTAGTCCATTTTTTTCTCAGGTCGTAAAAAAATCCTCTGGATATTCTCGAGATATTCTAGTTGTTTCAAGTGAAATGTGGAGATGGGCCGCCTATCTGATAGACGGGCCGCGAGAGGATTTTGAGAAAACAATCGTCTGTGGCAAAATGACCGCCTCCTGTGAGGCTAAGCCACACGAAGATAAAAACTTTATCTCTTATATGTTGGACTATATCAAGCATTTTCTTTTTTCGGCGTTGTCCACCGATTAAGCACCATATTAGCTACAACTGGCAACCGAGCAGGGAGAGTCTGCTTATTGCCATTATCGACTTTTTAATATCTCATTCCTGGCGGCAATAAAGGACCGAAAAGGATTAAAGTCTAGCTTTAACTAGCTATTTTTTTTTATTCTCAATATTTTTGACCAACTGGTTTGATTTTACTAAAACAATTATTCCTCTCGCCCTCATGGGCTATTGACTCAGAGCCCATTCGGGCTCGAGGAATAATTGTTAAAAATTCGCAAAATAAGAGGGGGGGGGGGGGGGGTGGGGTGCGAAGTTAGCTTTGTTTCAATCTGTAGACTGTTTCTGATTAAAATACGTTATAATATTATTTCAAGTGCTGTGTTTGTTGAAAGCAACTATACTCAATCTTCGTCTTCAGTCTTCTGTTATCACTCTGACTTCCTCTGACTCAGTTAAAGTTTTAGTATGTTGTGTTTTAATAGTGTTTAAAAATCAGTTTTCAATTTCCATTTAGGACTTGCAATCGCGCCAAGGAAAATTGAAAACAATGCTTATGCAAAATTTTGGAGACCCAACAAGAGAATTATATGGTATTTTTGAAAAAGGGCTTTTATAGTTTTTAGTAGGAGAGCGTCTCAGGTTTCGGTCAAACGTCGAACTTTTCATGAGACGAATCAGAGTTAGTGAGTTAAATTCATGGAACGTGCGACGTCTGGCTCAGTTAAGTTCGTCTGAATGAGTTTGGATCGTCCAACAACAGGTTCTGTTCGTCCACTTCAGACGGATTGAACGTTTGAAGATCTTCTTGGGGACCAAGGTTGATCTTCACATGCGACGAATTAAACAAATGATAATGTATATTTAGCCTGTTTCAGGAGAAAATTTATTGCAGAAATTATTCTCCAGACAATAAAAACTTTATGCTCTCCCTCGGTTAATATTTAAACCAAGGGCGGTGTATTACATTGGACATTACAGGAGCACTCTAGGCGATCTATCTAGCCCTCGTGGCTTCAGAAGCACTCGATATATAACCTATCGACAGAAGCAAGTAAGCGTCGCGATCGCCTTCGTTTTCTTTACACACTCCAAGTGTTGTTGCATCAGCATACATTACATAGCGTCATATGAATAATTAATGTAATAGATTTAATTTTGAATTTGATAACTATATTTGAAAACAGTATTAATACAATCAACATGGAAGTTAAAAATAATTTACTTCACCTTTCCCGCGAATTTATGAACGAAAGCAAGAGTTTTACTTAGATGTGTAAGGCCTTCCTATGAAATGCAAGTGACATATATAATAGATGGCAGTGAACTTAAACTGACGTATGAATTCAAGGGTCATGTTAGGTCATCCAGATCCAAGAATTCGGCAAAATTTTGTTTGTGGAATGCAGTATCCTAGGCTTTGGAATCCGGACGTCAGTTCAAGGAATCCGGCATCCTCCTAACGATTGGAATTCGGGAGCAAGTCACGCTGATAAGGAATCCGGAATTATCTTAACGATTGGGATCCGGGAGCAAGTTACGCTGATAAGGAATCCAAAATCATCCTAACGATTGGAATCCGGGACTGGCAAGTCACGCTGATAAGGAATCCGGAATTCAGTACCTTGAATCCGGAATTCACAGCGTGTATTCTAGATTCCAATACTGTCTTGGGTTCCCTTACATGGGGCTTCTTGTCTTGCTTCTTTTCCATTGTACAAATAACAGTAGGAAGCTTTAGCAACGACGACGGTGACGGCAGCGGAAACGTCACTTTTAAAATGGATTCGCGTTTCTTCAAACGTTGTCGCGTTTATTGCAATTCGCTGAAAATGTCAAATGTAGGTGGATTTTTCAGGAGTTGATTTCTTAGGGACCGCATTCAAGTTTAGAAAGACAAAGAGAAATTCGTCGTCGCTTGTTTGCGTCCTCCTTAAAACGTGCAGTTAGGCATTTTGACGTCGTAGTCGTGCGGTGGCGGCAAAGAAATGTACAAAAAAAGCGTGATGCGGTGCAAAGCTGTTGTTTTTCGTAATAAACCTATTGCTTTTTTGACGTTCTCGTTACCGTCTCTGTCGTCTTTGCTAGAGCTCCCTCTAATAATTAAATAACGAGAATGAGTTTTAAATATACATTTGTGTATCATTACACCTTAGTTCTCTCTAACGACAACCTTTTTATAAGTCCAACATGATTAGAGTTATTCATAGGTTTAAATATCTAGGTTTTAGCTTCACGAGTTTCTCCTTGAAAAACATGGCGAAGTAATATGACAAAAATGTAAATGACGATCCAAGGATTGGCCATTTTAAGACCGAGGTTTCAGTTGAGTTACTCAGTATGACAATTGTAGAAATACACAGGTTCTTATTTTACGTGGATTTGAATCCTATTTGAAAAAGTAATTCCACACAACGCAACTTTATATTATATTTGTAGTTCCTCAATAGTCATCCCATTTACCCATAGACTATCATGAACACTGTGACCAGAATTTATTAAGTGAGTTCTCCTGGCAACTTACATTCGAGTCGTTACTGCCATAATTCAGAGACTGATATATTTGGCTGTTTTTTGTTGTTGCCAATTATGCACTGTCAATGAATTGAAACTCTTTAACACGAAATGCTATTGGACTTTAAAAACAGAAAATGAGGATTCTGCTCTGAACATACCGTTTAAGTCTGAAGATATTTTCATACACACTACTCCAAATAGATAGTACTCACATTAAGCATTAAATTAAAGAAATAATAATAATAATAATAATAATAATTCAACTGTAAAAATATGTACATAATTACAGAAATATTCGAAGTAAGAATTAAGCACTATAAAGCATTAAGAATGACATAAATAATAAAAATACGATCACTGTGTCAATAACGAATAACAAATACATTCCTTGCGGCTCAAATGCGATCAATAACTCTTGCAGGCGGTCCAGAGTTTTAAATTAAGTCATTACAAAAGAGAATCATCCGTCTCAGATATTAAAAAGAAACAAGTTAAAAAGAATAAAATCTTGTATTCCTTAATCCCTAATTCTTTAAAAAGTTATTGGAGAAAAAGATAAAATAATAATAATAATAATAATAATAATAATAATAATAATAATTTAATTATTTATTCGGGCAGCTTCTAATATTTTGGATCTGTAGATCTGAGTAAACAAAGGCTAGCTGTCTTCTTGTGGATCTTGAGCCTCTCAAGCATAGTATCGCAGAGCGTACGATGGCGAAATAAACTTTAGCTCTTATCCACGAAATTGAGCCGGAGTAACTTCCTCCCTTGTTATTTGCGATCAGCTCCGCAAGTCTGCTGTGGTACACTCATCCGCCATACCACCTGTGGTCGTGAAAACTAGGGGAGTGAACGTTCCCTGTTCGATCATTAATAATAATAATAATAATGATAATAATAATAATACAATCTTTATTTAACAAGCATAAAAAGACCTATGTACAGTGTTTTAAATAGTAGTAATAATTCACTCGTTGTGCATGTATGGCCTGTAATTGATGGTATTAGGACATCACTAATAGTGCGTCCCAAAGGTTCTAGCAGTTCCGCAATATCAGACATTAGTAAATACACACTCAGTGATTTTGGTGATTTAAGCAATTTGATTGGTTCGCTATCTTGGACTATTCACCAATATTTACCTCCTAGCGAGTGGATAATGCGTGAGCTCGGTTTTTTCCCATTTTTTTAGAGAAAGATCAAATGTCTGTAAAAATCGAGCAAAATCGAAATTTCGCGGCCACAGTCAAAAAATATTTTTCGCTCCTATCTTGTCCATGAATAGGCATTAGTAAGTAACTAAACGTGGTGTAGTTTGTTTTTCAAAAGGCCGCTTGGATTTGGAGAAAATCGACAACATTAATTTTCGTGGTCGGCGACTTGAAAACAACCAAAATTTGAGGCTAAATGAGGCGGTCTCAAAACTTTGCTTGCACGCACGCCGGAAGAAAGCGGGGTAAAATATTCAGTCCCCGATAAATAAATTTATAAAGGGTTCTACTTCTGATTTGGTGATGAATTCTTATCTTAACGATAATCTTGAAGATACACAATATTATTTTAGTTTGCTTTCTTTTTCAACTAATCGAAATTTAAATTTAGGCTGAAAGTTGCGTTCTGTATTTTAGGCATGTGCTACGCCCTGGTTATACCTGAAGCTCAAGTCATAAGTTATTTGACATATTGTTGCAAAACATATTTAAGAATTGGCCTGGGTAATTACATTTCTACTTCACACGAAAGTTGAATAAATTTTGCTTGAAATATGAGACTTTTCAAGAAGGTCGGTTGCTTTTTGCTCGACAAGTCACGATGGCTGGGCTTTCCAAAAGAAATTTAACTCACAATCGCACTTGTATTAAAGACATTTGTACTGGACCAATAATTTTTGTTATCTCAATGTGTTTTCCCGTTCTGGTTAACTGGCATTGCGCCGTGTTCCCAAGCTAATCAATCGATGATCCAATAACTCCAGGAAACGTGGTGCGTGGAAATAACCTCATACACAACATTTCTTGGTATTGCTGGCCTTTCTTTTCCTCGGTCAAAATTTTACATCCATTGCCATTTAAAAATTCTAGGTCTCACAAAACCTATGATTTTGAAAGTGAAACTTTAAGGCTGCCGATACATCTTTAATCATAAAAGTCTGAAAAGTCTGGTCAAAAGTGTTGTGTGACAGGATTCACAGGCTTCCCAATCTAACCATTTGAGTGTGCTTTTCTTTAATGTCCTTGCCCAAAGTAGCATATTATGCTACTAACAATCCAAATCATGTTTTTCCCCCCTTTTTTCTAAGTTTTGTTAAAGTATGCTTCCATACAATACTAAATAAGTCCAAAAATATCGTTTTTCACGTCAAAGTCCCCTTCCTGCCTTGTATTTGCCTTTGATTGACTTCAAGCTTCAATCTCTAGTCTAGCTATTTCACCGCCGTATCAGGCGGCTGCCTGTCCTCTCGCATATGCAAGTTCCATTGTTTTGGATAACAGTTTTCGTAGACATTCTACAATTATCTCTCAGTATATCTGACTGGATTTATGAAAACATGGCTTCAGAGAGTGTCTAAGGGTCCTATGCTAAGTGCGTCCTTGGTACCAAGACTTTGACCCTCCCCACCCAGGATAATGGGTGACTGTCTGCACCTCCCACTGAGCTCTGCAATTATCATGATAATCATTCTCAACAGAGGCCTGATTCAGCTGGCTAGGGCAAATTAAGACCAAGGTACTCGCCAGTCAAAGCCTGCACTGAACACTGTTGCTTACTGAGGGGGTTTTGTCAAAACAGCCCCCTCCCTACCCCACTAGTTTTGACCCCAGGGCCTAATCACCCATCCACCCATCCACTGTTAGGGCAGTCCCTGGGCTATCCAGCTGTACCGACCAAGACGGCAAGCCCCCTACATTTTTGGGCACCGGACGGGCCCGGAGCCGGGCTTCGCCCGGCGCCTGGCAAAAACCCAGTGGTCACGTTTTAACGAAATCAGACAGATACATATTTTTTCTAATCTAATCATGGTTGTCGTCAAACTCTTGTTTCTGTCTATATAAACTGGAACCCCGCCTTGCGACCTCCCCTTTTATACGACCACCTCTTGCCTCACCTCCCATAGTCTTTCGACACAGACGTGAAATCTCCGAGTCATATTATTATTTTGAAGACCCCTTTAATGCGACCACCTCGCTATTACGACCCGGGTTTTCTGGCCCAACGCTGGTCGCATCAACGAGTTTCCACTATATTTTTTGATTTCTGTTTTCCACATTATAGAACAAAAAACAAAAAAATATGCGTAAGCTGGACTATGGCAATTAATGTAAAGAAATAAAATTTAGGCCCCCGATTATATGAAGAAAATTTGTCTCGAGCAGAAGGGTCACTTGCCAACCCGAGCTTCCCTGGAAGAGGCAACGTTTCACACATTTCCTTACAAAACATGGCGAACCGTTTAAATAACAAAAGGTTGGCTCGGCTAGAAGGGTGACCCACCTTGTCCAGTCACCCCTTTGTAATGGTAGGGTCAGCCTCCTAGCCGGGCTAACATTTCGTCATAAACATTTTGCTTGCTTTCCATTCAACAAAAATTCTTGTTTAAAATTTCGGAAAATCCACGTGACCAATGGAACGGTGCATTACAGTTGCACAGACCAAACCAAAGCCACTGCGAGTTTGGTTATCGTGCTTGTAAGTAGGATAAAGATGAGAGGTCCTGGGGAAAATAATTTTGTCAAATGGAAGGGGGCATTTCGGTCCGACCGACCGGATCAAATCTGATCCGTATCGGTAAAGGGCTTGCATACTAGGTCAAAGCGAGACAATTACAGCATGCGTGAAGGCTGGGAGGGTGACCCTCCTACATGAGACAGGTTTTCTCCATTTAAAAGGGAATTAAAATTTTCGGATACAAAATTGAGATAGAGAAGGAATCAGAAAAAAATTCAAAATTCTTGAAAAAAAAATCATCTTGTAGCCCTTGCAATTTCGATCGAAAAGACTCAAGTTGCCCAGTGTATGACCGAACAGTTGTTATAATTACATGGCGCCGCATTGAATTTAGTAATTTGAATAGCCTAAAAGTCTTTTCAATGTATTTAGGAGGAAACAATCGTTGGGTGCCCCTGTCAACTATCGACTAACGCTTCCACTACTTTCTTTACCCACATAGTTTTTTTTCAGTTTTACTCTCGGTCATTTTGCCATATTCTGAGTGTGCGCTTTAGTACCGGTCTTGGTGGCTCATCAGAAATTCACGATCGCGATCAGAACTCCTGGAAAGAAAGTCTCCGACCATAACTTTCTGCGGTAGTCATCAGTGAGACTGATATTGAGGCTGCATCCGCTTCTGAGCCCGTTTCTCGAAAGTCCCGATAATTAACGGGCCCCTAAAGCTGTTGTTGTTTACATGCAAGCTGGAAGTTTCAATAGTTACATGATAAAACCATCAGTTAGTGAAACAAGTGGAGTATTTTGCTAGCCAGGACCCGCGCTCTTATTCTTTTTATTTCGATTTGAATATTTGATTTCGGGCCCGAAAAGGTTATGGACTTTGGAAAAACTGGCCCCTGGTCCATTGTATAAGGCCTCAAGACGGAATTTACTGGAAAAGTAAACTTAATGCGTTTGCCTAAACATTGTCCTTTTAACGTGAATTTTGAAGACGTCAGGGCCTAACTCATTGGTAAGCACGTGTGATTCCAGCTTTCTAACTTGCTGTATCTGCGGTATATCATCTTAGTGTCAGGTTTTAAAGCTTGTTTGAGTAGTCAAGCATCCTGTAAGGAGGAAATTGTCTGATATACTTTGACGAGTATTCTTTGGTAAAGGAATGAGAGAGGAACAGGTCAGCGTTCTAGACCCCAGGTTTCCTTCATTGTCTATATTCACTACTAGAAATCAAACACATGCCTTAAGTCTTCAAACTCAAGGAGAGGTTTTTATACTTAAAAATAGCGCTGCGTCATCTACCACTCCACAAGGACGCCCTGCCTGGAAAGCATTTCCCCAATTACTTTGCAATTGTTGCTTTTCACATGACGTCACTAAAATTCAAACGAAAAGACTACCAATCCTACCGAGATTTTACTTTCACGATGCATTAGAGCAGCTGAAAATTAAATTTCATACAAATTTTCGCTCCAAAAGGGTTCTTGGTTTTGTGATAGAGTACGCTTGAATTTCTAAGCTCTTGCGTGGCGCGGCATTTACATGCATCACAGCCAAGAGAGCTGTCATGTAGGTTAAAAAATGACTTATTTCGGGAAGTTTTGCTATCTAAACAGTTCATGTATTAGAAAAAGTATTACTTTAATGTTTAATGATGAGTTTCTCGTAGAATAAATTCACGCTTTTGTAGCAAAACTCGGAAACAGATGTTTTTGTTGGTTTCCGTCCGCCATGTTGGAGCTGATCTAGGTGAACACCAGCATGGCGTCTCCATACAAACCTCTATGAATTTGGGTACAACGTTTCCTCGGATATCTCGTATACAAAATATTCCTCTGACCTGAATCTTGGCGAGGGTCTTAATATATGTACCTCCTTTCATTTCCCAGATTCTGGACTTTATCTATTGAACGGTCTTGATTTTTATTCTGATCTAAATGCGTGCCACTGAAAACCAGCAATATTTTCTTAGTTGCGTGTGCTAATGTAAGTTTTTTAATGCTGGTTAGCCTGTGCAAGCATTTGAAAAGAGGGAAGGCAGGGCTTAGAGCAAATTGCTTACCTAACATCCTTGAGAAAGAGTTACAGCGTAATCCTTTCGACGGACTCTTCTATACCCGCAACGATCGTTCCATCGGAGTCTTAATGGGTAGTAACTAAGTAAGATTCAGAGCCACCCTTCCCCACCCACCCTTTCTCATGAAATAACATTATTTTTTCATTGTGATTCTTCACTCAAAACAAAAAAAAGCTTCCGAGATCATTTATGGAGGTTGTCCAAAGTTTAAAACCTACTAAGTGTACGTGTCTACTGGCAGGGTGTATGATTTTGATGTTTTCCAAATCCCTTAGTCAACACGTTACTTTTATTATGCAGGTGTCAAAAACTGACCACCACTTACACTTTTCAATCAAGTACTGTTGGCAGCCAGACTATGCAACATTTCAGTTGTTGTATAATTGAACAAATAACTTTGAAAACATCAAAGAAATGCATGAGCAATTTTGTTTTCTGCTCGTTCTTTCTCAATTAGAAGGATGGTGTCCGTTGTCACGCAATACCACTCCTTGTCTTCTCACATTGTGACTGGCTGTATGTTGTAACAGATTTTATTAAATGGAAAGAGCATCTTTCAAATCACCGAAAATGTCTTAAAACATATTTTTCGCGTGATACATCTTGTTCAATCTCCTTAAGAATTTAGATCATAACGCTCATTCAGTTTGAGTGACATTTTAATAACCTGGCCCGTCTCCAATGACCTTTCGTTAGAGGTCAAATTACAAAAATGCGTTAGAGCCGGCACAATTTGGAGCTTGAGCGTAAAAAAGGTAAAAAAGTGCTCCATACTGTAAAGATAAGTTAATTCCAATTGCATGTTAGCAAATTAATTATCGTACTATAGAAGTACATCAGATTTCTTCTCAGAAAAAGCCAAATGTGTTCAAGTTCAGAAGGTTCGTGACGTCTGAAGCGCAAATTGAATTACCCAAGCCAGTTTTTTACATATGGTTTAGGAAAATGTTTAAATAACTTATAGCTTGAGTTTCAGGAAAAACCAAGGTACAGCACATGTCTAAAAATTAAATCGCGACTTTAAGCCTAAACTTGATTGAACTTCGTTCAGTTGAAAAAGAACCAAAGCTAAAATAAAATTTTTCCCCTCCCACATTATCGTTAAGATAAGAATTAACCGCCATACTAGGGCTAAAAGCCTTTATAAATTGATTTATCAGGGAATATTTTACCACGCTTTCTTCCTTTTTGCGTGCGAGAGAATCTTTGAGACCGCCTCATTTTGCCTCAAATTTTGTTTGTTTTCAAGTCGCCGACCACGAAAATTGGTTTTGTCGATTTTCTCCAAATCCAAGCGGTCTTTTCAAAAACAAACTACACCACGTTTAGTTACTTACTAATACCTATCTATGGACAAGATATGAGCGAAATTTAATTTTTGACCGTGGCCGCCGATTGTTCGATATTTAAAGACATTCACTCTTAAAAGGATAATTTAAATTTCTGAATAATTATACGGCTTAGTCTCCTGTACACCAACCGTCTTAGTTTTTTAGTTTTACGGAATCCTGCGCAAAGGAAACTCGAATTCTTTTACAGAGCTTTCTTTGCAAATTTCCCAAATTCACTGGCTTGACTGACATTTAATTTTGAGTCATTTAGTTAAAATATGAATTTTAAAGTTGAATTTATGCAGATTTGTTTTCGGTGTTCAGCTGATTTTATTCAGCCTTCTCTTCATTTGTTTTGTGATGTTGTAATAAGTCGATCGGTTAGTATAAATACAGCACTGTTACCCCTGTTTTTCGATTTACATTGCGGATTTACATGCTTGTACGATTCAGTTACATTTTGGATACACATGTATGTATGACTTACGTCCGCGAGCTGAAGATTAAAACTGTTGAAGTCCAGTTGTAGCAGATCCCAATACCGTGGAACAGTTACTTTCCCGGTAGCCAAGCGAGTTGCAGAGTTAGTTTTCCCCCTTGTTGCTCACACGCCCGAAGTCGCTCGAATTCACTTTACGCTTATTTTTCCTGATTTGTGCTTGGAAGGGCAAAACTTATCGTCACAGAAGCTCTCTTTAATAGACCATTTTCCGTATATTAAAATACATACTTGTCTCCGAGGTTTGGGGAATAATGAAAAGAGATGTATTATTCATTATTGAGCCTCAAGACGAGTTCTTTTGTTTTGTTCCCCCAAGCCTCGCAGCCAAGTATGAATTTTAATATATCGGGACTGGTCTATTGCGTTCGACGTGAAGAGAGCGCAACCTAAACACAACCCGCAAGAGACTTTGGCAGGAACATTTTGCTGAGAGAAACTCGATTTTGTGGTCAGGTCAAGAACCAGATGCGGAAAAACGTCATAGGCTAGTCCAGCATGGTGCGCACGCAAATGACCAGCGCGCGCCTCGTGTAGTTTTACTGAACTGAAGCTGATTAAAAACGTTATTTTTTCTGCGCGCGTGCATAAGAAAAGCACGGAGTTATTTGAGTTCGGATTTGGAGTTGTTTTGGAGTAATTGCAGAATACCCGGACATTTTAAAGCTATACCCCCATAACAGTGGCTACGTGGCTACGCGGCTACGTAGCTACGCCGCTACCTGGCTAAGGGGAAATAGCTTTGAAATGGCCGGGTATTCTGCAGTTAAGGCAAGGGCTTTCATAGCGTCGTCCATGCATACTGACGCGTGATATGACAGATCTACAAACTTGAACTGGAAGTAAATCTCATGAGAACAATAGGCATTCTGTGAGATGAAAAAAAGGCTTTATTTCTATTTTTACTTAATATGCAATTATTACACCACACTTAATTAAGCAATAATGTATTCCATCGAATGATTGTAATCCAGGTTTATTAGTGACTAAATTCAAAAACATCTGCGATCTGATTGAAATCCTTTGCAAAAACGACCAATAAAGACTCGGGAGCACAGGTTTATATCAACGGCTTACGCATTATGATGTAGCTAATAAAGCGTTCGGGTTACATGTGTTAAAAGCTAGTGAAATTGCCCTCACGTCCACCGAAGTAACAGCCTGGCCAGTTGGCAAAACTTCATATGCGTTTCGGACGATAGAGAAAAGTGACGTCGATGGATTAAACAGGGTAAACTCTATAAAGACAACAGAAGTTCGCTCATCAACCCAGTTGTACGTCTTTAGTTCTCTTACTACGTCTGAAGCAGTTGTAATGTTGTAGCCTAGGTCAGCTATAAAGCCACCGCCACCGTACTTCCCTTCTACAGCGTAGTGAGAAGTGGTTTTGACCTCTGAAGAACTTTGGTATTTCCATGGCTTCGGGAAGAAGTCAGTTTTAGTTCCACGATGGCCATTATTTTCCAGCTGGGTCCACTTCGGCCGATAAGGTAAGCCTCGGTCTTCGGTATCGCTTGAGTATGACTGACGACAGCTTGCGTAAAGGTCTCCAAGAGCTTTATCCATCACAACTACAGGACATCCTATATCTTAATGAAGGCATAGGGTAAATTGGTTAAATTAAAAAGCGGAGATTGTCGGCTAGAAATTAGGGAACTTAAAGAGGCTGTGACCGTCACGGCTGTCCAGGTCATTTTCATAATAGGGCCAATTAAATCCTTTTGTCAATAGAATCTAGAACCCTTGCTCACCATCAAGTCTTCGGTAGCTTAGTGGTTAGAGCACCTGACTAGATCACGGAGGGTCGTGGGTTCGAATCCCATCTGCGACATAAAAAAAAGGGTAACAAAATCCCGTTGTTTTGTTTTCACGTTCCCAGAAAATGTGAAATTAGCCAGATTCACATTGTTGTCGTGCAGCGACGGTAAAGAAATGCACAAAAAAAGGTGTGATGCGCGTGCAAAATTGGTGTTTTGCTAATCCAAACATATTGCTTATGTGGGCGTTCTCGTTGTAAGGTTACGCAAGAGGACGACAGAATTAAAGAAATGTTTAGCTCGGCTGCAGATATTCTCTAAATAGCAGATGTCATCTATAGAGTGTATTCTTGCTGATCTTTGTATGTATTTAGGCATAATCTCGCCTGTTTCTTCTCCGGGAAACGTACCAAACAACGCAACCTTGTCTACAGGATTCTTGGTTTTCCGTTCCTTTTTTTTTTCTGACGATGTCATCATTTTTCTGGATAGTTTTCCAAATGTGGTTTACATTAGGTGGTTGTGAAAATTTAGCCATGGGATTTGAGTCAATCAGAATAAAAGAGAAATATTTTGAAAAATAACGTCAATGAGGTTGGTGTGTTTTAAATTTAAATACAAATCAAACTCACCTTTCTTTACTCTTAGTTGTCTGAGTCGTGGCATTCCTAACATGAAGGTTTGCTTGTCACTTATAAATCCCTCTTCGTACTCAAATGGCTGCCCATTGTACCATTTAGTGTTGTACAGGCTGGGAAGCAAGTCATTTTCAGTCCAATTCCACAGAGAGTCCTTACTGTCCACCTAATAAACAAGTACCGGTCAAGAGTAACTTAAAATTACAAGTAGTCGCTGAAAACTCGGTTCATGAGGTCACAAAACTGTTTTCTTGGTTTTTGCGCAGTTAGAAATTTCTTTTTTAAAAATTATCTTTTTTATTTAGATTTCGACAAGAGAGACCATGAAACACCTTAATTGATGCCCCATTCACACCAACTAATTAAACTGTTTAACAAAATGAAACAAAACAACAACAACAACAACAACAAAACAGTATAGTTATAACAAAGTACTAGGGCACAGCCCGGGCGTTAAAATACGCACAATTCAAAGAAACTTTTTAAACACCTTATGTACAGGCACAAAATTTCCAATTGACAAAAGTACAGTACCGTAAATGATCGATTAAACGCCCCTACTCAAATAAACGCTGCTCTCGAATGAGTGCTGCACCTTTACCGAAAATAATTTAATAAGCGGCGCTCTCGAAAAAGCGTCCCGACGCCAATTTGGGTATTTACAGATAAAGCCCCACCTTTCTTACGGCGCTTGATATGAAGAGATATCAAAACTATCCCTTTTGAGAAATAAGACCTCGACCAATTCGTGAGTTCTAAAGCTGGAAACTCTTGAGACCGGGTTATTGCAGGTTTTCAGTATCACGCTATTCAAAATAGATCAAAATAAAAGTCAAAACCGTTGGATGGAGAAATTCCAGAATCTGGGAGATGAAAGAATGTAAATATACAAAGACCCTAGCCAATATTCGGGTCAGAGGAATATTTCGTAAACGATATATCCGAAAAATGTTTTAAACAATTTTATAGGAATTCGTATGGAGACGCCATGCTGGTGCCCTCCCTGGATGAGCACCAACATAGCTGACGGAAACCAACAGAACATCTGTCACCGATTTTTGTTACAAACGAGTGAATATATCCCTCAAAGAACTCATAAGCATTAAAGTAAAACTTTTGTTATACATTAACTGTTTAAATAACAAAATTCCCCGAAATAAGTCACTTTTTTAACCTACATTACAGCTCTCTCGGCCGTCATGTAAATGCCGCTTCATGCAAAAGCTTAGAAATTCAAGCTTACTCTAACACAAAACCAGCGAAAATGAACATTAGTTTTCAGCTACTCTAATACATCATGAAAGTATAATCTCAGTAGTATCGATAGTTTTGTAGTTTGAATTTTAGAGACGTCATGTAAAAACCAAAAATAAACAGTTCGAGGTGTACATATCTAATAACATATAGATTTAGCCAGGGCTAAAAGGGAAGCTCTTGGTAATATTTAAAGTTTGTTCAAAAAAAAAAAAAAAATCGTGTAATGCTAAGCGGCGAAGACAACGAGAACGGTGAAAAAACAACAATAGGTTTAATTAGCAAAAAAGCAATCACGTGCAGCACACTTTTTTTGTACATTTCTTTGCCGCTGTTTTGTACGACTACAAGGTGAAACTTCCAGAAACTTCTTAGTTACACGGTTTTTAGAGGAAATGTCGTACGTGTTCTCGATCACTTATTTTTCACTGCCGCTCATTTTCACCATGCATTGGTGACCGCTAGCATTTCTCAGGTTGTCACCGCCGCTACAAAATTTTCACGTTGTTCTTCCAACAAAAAAGTGTCTCCTTTGTTTTTTTATCTCTCGCTTTAGATCTCTGTCACCTTTTTACTCCTCTAGCTTCGCTGGCCTGCTGCCTACTTTCTCTTTTTTTTTCTCCTTACTATCTTTCTCTTGCTCTATTTTCCGAATTTGTGGGCATGAAAATTAATCTAAGCTTAATACTTTAGACAACACGGATACATAATCAATTTCCGCTTTCCGTTTTCGTCTTTATTGACTCTGTAGTTGTGACGCGGGTGGCTATGCGATTTCCCGCCAAAGTAACCCCGAGTTCCATTTGAGTTGCCATACCTGTTGATTGAGTTATTTTACATTGGTATGCCTGTGGTGAGGACAGACGGTCGTTCGGGCGGTCGGTGTACGGTCACGTGATTACCAAGTTTTCTGGGATGGGTAGATTTACTTACCCATGGTGCTCCGCTGGCGGGCGCTTCGCGCGCGCGACAAGTCCGCTATTAAATTGTGCATAGCTTGTACACGCCTCATTTAAGGTGGCTCGATACAGTTTTTCAGGGCCAATATCTCCCAGGTTTGAGTATAAAGTACGTCGCCATAAACAAAGTTTTGGAAAAATTGCCATTACAGTTGCATTAAATGAAGATGAAAATTTGTTATGATCAGGGTTGCAACGGCATCGAAGTTGTCATAGCAACGAAATGACGCTATTACCTATTTTACTTGCAGCAGTATATCTCCCTAATATTTTGGCAGAAGTTATGTGTTTGCAAGTGTGAGCCTCTCATTATTCAGGGTATTGTGTCTAAGTTTCTGATATTTTCGTGCACAACTTACAATAGCTACCATTTTTGCATATTTCATATGCATTGTTAGTTACTGCTGTTCAAGTGAAAATGAAACATGGAGACAATGCCTTTTGAATAATTAGAGGCTTTCACTTGTAATGACAAAACTTCCCATAAAAAGTAACGAATTGTAGCCCTTATTTTATTGCCATACAATAGCGCTTCGATACATACTAATCAAACCCTTCTTTCTAGCAATCGGCTGAAGCTATCGCCCATGATCTTTCACACACGCTTTTAAAAAGGATGAAACTACTACGAGGTGAAATTGCATGTCAAAAGCGCTTCATTCCGTATGAATGACGAGAGAAAAAGTGACGTCACAATTTGACATTTTGGTGTCAAAATTTAAGCCAATTTGATTGGCTCAGTATTTCATATTTTCAGGCTGATAAAGGTACTGTCAGGAGTTCATGGTCTCGTTTTATTGTAAATTAACCAAAACAGCCACTTTTGATTATCCCTCTGGAGGTTTACCCGGCGTAAGCCTTTAAAAATGGTCTATTTATGTCATCGATTCGTCAGAGGGACATATGTTGGTTACAGGAATGTAAAATGTTTTCAGCACTGAGCACTCGACATAACAAACCATACAGCAAAATTATTTGCCCTGGGAATGCAGATTTAGCTAAAAAATATCGATCTAATGTTCGTCCTGGGGATCTCGATGTAATAAAACATAGCACTGTCCTAAGGAATAATTTTTCCATCCCCTTATTAACTGGTTATTCCTAAATTCCTATCTGTATTACAAATATATATACAGATATTTCGACAAAGGTTGTCTGAAAAATATGCGCGCAACAATCCCGAAAGGTAATATGGGATATGATTGATACACTGTTTCTGACGACTTTAGCTGTCGAACTGACTTTTGATGCTTTCCTTTAGCACTCGCAAACACATTTTCATGGCCTTTCGTGCCAATTTTTTCAAATTTCTTTGAAGAACAGTGAACTCAAAACCACCCACAATGCCTTTCGGGATTGTAGCACGCACTTTTTCCCACAACCTTTCTCGAAATAGCTGTATATATATGTATATATATTTTCAACACAGTGGTAACTCGACTTAACTCACCTTATCAAAGTCACCTAGGAGGCTGATTGTTGAACTGGTGAATTGGTATCGGGATGGGTCTTGAGCTGCATAAACTACAAACATGAGGATGATACTTAAGACCAGAAACGACGCAAATTCTTTAAAAACCTGAGCCATGTCCCAGTTTTTACTGCAGACTTCCTCTTCAGTTTTGTTGTCTTCGGTTGACGTAGCCTTGATTTGGTTTACCTCTGGGCTCTGGAAAAAAGATGGCCCAATGACAGTTTGCTCTGGTGGTTTTTTGATCAAAAGTGATAGGACTATCGCGAAGGCTAACAGTTTAACGGGTTGATTGATAAGGATATCCTGAAAAATGGACACCAGTATGGATGTCAACCATTGGTTGGACTTATCTGCCCCCCATGTGAGACTATAGAGCACCGTAATGGTGGCTCCAATCACAGCAATGGCAAGACAAAACAACCAAGCGATGTAAAGAAAAAACGGTGGCAGGAAACCCCGAGTCTTTGTTTTCTTACGTCCCTCTACCGTATCATAGAATTCACCGCTTGATCTTATGTTCTTGAACATTAAGGCCACGAGTAAGTTAGGTGGCAAAGCTATCAGACTGCTTTCAATTCCAATTATGACTTGTGTCCAGCTCATGACTAGAGGCCCAAATTTAAAGGTGTCATCAGTCTTAGAATCGCCTCTTTTATAGAACATAGCGTTGGTAGCCATGGCCGTTAAAAGAAGAGAAAGACAGCAAGATAAACGCTGGCATCGCGTGAACGGGTTTTGAGGGGGTCGTGTGAACAGTGAAATCCAAATGTGTCCCTCGCTTAAGTTTCGCGCCGTTCTTCCGTAGCAGAGAGGTTTAAATAACGCAAGTCTGTCCTTTTTCCTGGGTTCAAGATAGAGCTCAACAGAGCCACCTCTTTTGTCTAGAGAAAGCCACTGGTGGGCAAAAAAGTACCACTCTTCCTCTGTTTGCTGGTTGGTTACGACAATTTCTTGAAGAAACCATGCCGGATTGGATCCCTTGTTGTCATGCCATATAAGGATATCTGTAAGGTTTCCCAATGAATTCGGCAATGCAAGAATGAAATTATTGACACTTCCACGGGAAAATAATTTTCTCCTCGCCAAAGGATCCGTCAACGAAATTTCTCCACTGCTTCCTTTTTCACCATTTATTATAAGTACAACATTTGCAGATGTCCCACTGTTCATCCACATTCCCGTTTCGATGCTTACGTGGTAAACGTTTTTGTCAGAAGAATCAGCGGTTGAATGTAACTGACATGGGTTATCCACTCTCTCTCTTTCTCCTTTAGTATTGTGGCCATCCATATTTAAGGATGTAGTTATGAACACATTTGCAACGACCTAAAATAAAGATTATAAAAAGTTAAGCTGATATATAAGAGCAACTGTTAAGCTGATCGAAGATACGCTGCTTTTTTTTTTCTCTCAACAAAATAATGGCCAGCATTCTTTGTAGGATACATTGGTTATGTCACGAATTGGAAAGTTGATACGGATACCTCTCTTATCTAATAAAGGGGAACCTTAAACTTTTTTCATTTCTCTAGGAAACAATTTGAATTGTAACATCATAAGTTTTCGTCCACTGATGCAGCTCTACCCTTTCCTAAGTATTAATTCCCTCATCTTTTCTTGTTCTCCCTGTGTTCTATAAGATTGATCAGTTCTAATAACAAGAACCGCGTGTAGCCAATAACTTTAGGCAGGTCTGAAGGAGAGAAGTCATTGTTCATGTTCAGAAAAAGTGACAGTCGCCAAAACGATGAGAGTAATAATCACAACCCAGGGTTGGTGGGTGGCAAATCAATCCAGTAGCATGCGTGACAATCAAACGAATAACAAAAGTGAAATTTGATGAGCGTTTAAGCCTGACGGCCTTACATCAACGTCCAAATATTAGGACGCAATCACCTGAACTGAGACAAGATTTTGATTATCCGCCAATATGATCTTACAAGCTTTTTGAAAACTCCGGTTGAAAGTTGTAACGGGATTTGAACTCATGAGCTTAACTCGACAGACTCTCCCCTATTTAACCGAGCTAACCGTGTAGCGGATTCACTCCTGCAATCTCTATACTATAAAAGTAGCTTTAAATGAACTGGTTCTTAGTAATACTTGAAGCTAATATACTGACCTTTCTTTTGTCGTTATTGTCGGCTCGACGGGCAAGTACTAGACCGATAAAGTAAATGCCAAATATAATGCACACAGTTACAAGAACGACAAAGTCGTCGGGTTCTGGATCTATGAATCGTTTCCGAACTGTTTCAAAGTCGATAGGGTTAGGAGCTACAAAAATATTTCCTCCAAACGCCGACAGGTGATTGCACAAACATTGCAGAGTGCCACTGCCTCCATCCGATCCAACCTTTAAACAGGAAACAACATTTTAGTATAGCGCAAACGCCCAAAACAAATAGAATCCACGCGAATGATCCTTTATGTATAGGGGCTTTTCTAAAGTAGAGGGTCAAGTCCACAAACGAAACCAAATTAGCCCAAACAACTGGTCTGCACCTCGTGATACCGTTAAAACGATAGCGCGCGAAACTAGAAAGTGGGAAATTCTTCATTCTACCAGTATATTTTATATGACATACGTAGTTTGAAATCGAACGGTCTTAGTTTAACATGTCTGAATAATTTTATTGTTAACTTTTCGGAGATAGAGAGTGACGTCTTATTTGTGTTTTTCTGAACTTGGATTTCAAATCCAGCAAAATTCGCTTACATTTAATGGTGAGGAACATGGTGTCATCTCTGCACGTAGGACGATGTTAGTGACAACCACATTGACAATGATAATGATTATGGTAATGACAATGACAATGACAATATAAATGGAAATGACGTTGACAATAGCGATTACGCTGTCGGTGATGATGATGACAATAGCGATAACAAAAGTTAACATGCCATTGTTGATAATAATGACAATGATAATGATAATGCCAATGATGAAGAAAATGATTATGATTACGAATACGATGAGAATTATGACAATGTCAATGGCAATGCCATTGTTAATGATAATGACAATAATAATGATAATGCCAATGATGGAGATAATGATTATGATTACGAATACGATGATAATTATGACAATGTGAAAGGTTTGAACCCAGGAGTCATTTCAAAAGGTTGAGTTTGATCGTCCGGGTGAACGTAGTCCTGAATAGGACTGTTGCTGTTGACACTGTCAACAACAACAGTCCTATTCAGGACTACGTTCACCCGGACGATCAAACTCAACCTTTTGAATTACGACAATGTCAATGGCAATGACAGTGTTAATGATAATGACAATGATAATGATAATGCCAATGATGGAGATAATGATTATGATTACGAATACGATGATAATTATGACAATGTCCATGACAATGCCATTGTTAATGATAATGACAATGATAATGATAATGCTAATGATGGAGATAATCATTATGATTACGAATACGATGATAATTATGACAATGTCAATGGTAATGACAGTGTAAATGATAATTACAATGATAATGCCAATAATGGAGATAATGATTTTGATTACGTATACGATCATAATTATGACAATGTCAATGGCAATGACAGTGTTAATGATAATGATAATGACAATGATAATGCCAATGATGGAGATAATGATTATGATTACGAATACGATGATAATTATGACAATGTCAATGGCAATGACAGTGTTAATGATAATGGCAATGATAATGATAATGCCAATGATGGAGATAATGATTATGATTACGAATACGATCATAATTATGACAATGTCAAAAGCAATGACTGTGTTAATGATAATTGTGATGGTAATCATGGACATCAAGCTAACGATACTGATGAGGAAAGTCTAAAAGACCTACCTTGCATCCTTCACTTGTCCAATCCTGCTTTTTCTCAGCCCAGTAGAGACAGGTCCTAATTTTAACTGACATTGAGTAATTAACGTCGGTTTTACTGTCGTACTTTGGCAATACCTTTATTGTCGAGATAGGAGTCGTGGGGGGTTCCTTCACGTTAATCCACCAACGCTTCCGTCGGACGTGGCTTTTTGCAATAGATTTCAACACAGGCTTGGTTCTGTCATACACCAGACGGATGCCTATGAAATGATCTCCTGTGAAGTTGCTCGAAAATTTAAACATATATGGGTTGATTGCACAGTTAAAGAAACCAGTTCCGAGACACGAAGTGTTATCAGAGTCCGGAATTCGTCTTGTAAAGGTGTAATTCTCCGCATTTGGTTTTACACCAGCACTTACAAAAACGTCTAAAATAGCATCATTGTCTGGTATTATTTTTACAAAAACAGTTTCGAGGGCACTTCTAAGTTTAACTTTGTGATATTGAATAACACTTGAGTTAACAAAATAATGATCTTGTGCATTTTCCGTTTCCTTTGATTCCTTTATTGGAATGAACAGTTTTATAGGCTCACTAAGATTAGAGATCTGAAGGTGTGATCCATCCGTCATCTTTAAATCCAGGCTCAAAACGGAAGATCTGATTAATGTCGAGGCATCCGACCATAAGTATGGGTTGTCCGTGAAAGTTACAATCTAGATAAAAAAATTTAAAAAAGAAAAGAAAGGAGAAAAAAAGAGAAAATGTTGAATAATTCATCAGCCAAAACAGACGACTTTCTCTTACGGGTAGCTTAAATCGCTCTGTAAGAATTTTCGGGGGTGTAGACGCAATCACTCGAAGCATGCGCGAGTGGAGCTCCTAATCTATCCATCCGAAAAATTTTGGTAATCATGTGAGCGTACTTCAGCCCGACTGCTCGTCCTTCCGCATCACAGGGAAAACAACATTAAATGTCAAACTTTCTGGCTAGTGTGGGAGCCTGTTATCTGATACTGTACATCCTTGGCGTGGTCAATTGACAATTGTCACTGGCAAAACAAGGTATCAGCTGACCAGTACCATATGACCGTATTGAGGGCTCCGGTGTCAACCCATCGAGGTGACATGTTTTTTGAAGTTCTCCCCTGACAAGTTGCTTGTTTCCGATTATCGCAGGCTTAGGTTTCAGTGGATGTCTATTTATTAACGGCAACTCCTTTTTTTATATCCTTGCCTAAATTTATATATTATTTGAATGGATTTAATACAATTACTTTGGAAAAAAGGGTTTGATACCCATATTTGCAGTAGGTTATTTGTTGGTGACCCAATATTTTGGGTCAATAAAGGTAGCTTGCTAGTAAGCTTTCCAATGGGAATAGCAGAAAACTACGAGTCCCGCGCATATGGCGGAAGAATCCTGGCACGGGTATAGAATGTCACCTCGAAAAACGTAGGTCTCGGAAAATTTTGGCCTGATCTCGAGATCTCGGACGCGTTTTTGATGAGTCTCGACTTTATCGTTTTCGGGTGATTTCGACTTCTCGGAGTCCCTAATTTTTTTTTTGCCTTCCGGTCTCGGAGTCTCGGATTTATGGGCAGATAATGCTAACTCACCTGGGTATCGACCGTTGCTGGTTTCTGAATATTTTTGTCGCTGCTAAATAAGACGTCGGCAGATGGAAAGGTCACATTTCCCTCTTCCTCATGTCCACTGAAAGTTTTGTTTCCAATATTTGCTGGCCTTTGTCGCCAAAGTCTCATTTTGATGAAATCGCTGTCATAGACACTCTGTCTCTGGCCAGATGTTTTTATGGATAGCAGTGCCGTTGCAAGTGTATCCACTAGGAAAAGGATTCTCTCAGTTACATTTTTAGCCTGTAATGGAATAATGATTAATGTTAGTTTTCACTTAGCCCTTGAGGCAACGACTACATCATTTTAACCCTCGAACGTACACCCAAATTCATACCCCCACCGTGGTACGGGGGGTAACCCCTCCACGGAGATTTTGATCTGTTGCAATATTTGAAAATGATTTTGCCCTAGTAGAAAGCCTTTGATCCTTTTAACAAGATGAGGTATATTTTAAAAGGGTGGTGGGGCTACTGGACGCCTGTGACGTCACCAACAACGGTCGCCATCCTGGATTTTGCCAAGAACTAGAAATTAGGCTAAAACCGCGAGAAATAGTACTTTTGGAGCTTTAAATGATAAATAACACATAAATAAGCACTCTGCATGATTTTAGTCTTAAGATTTACTTTTATTGTTGAAAAAAAGTTGAAAAAACATGTATTTTCACCCAAAACTGGCTTGACCAACTGCTACCTATAGCGTCATATCCCGTAACCATAGCAACTGAATATCAATGAAAGCTACTGAACTTGTTTCAAAATTTGCGCGAGGGATGAAAGAACAGCTACTGAAAACGTCAGGCGCTGATATTTTATTCTCTGGGAAAAAACTCAGAAAAACCTCAGGGAGGGGTGGCATCCATCCACTCCCCCCCCCCCCCACCCACCCACCTCTTGTACGTCTGAGGGTTAACTTGCACGGGCTGGTCCACGATATGAAATACCGTAAGCATTTTTATTGGCTCACTGAATGCAAAAACTGCGAGTTTGTGTATGATCTGTACTTCGAGTAGTGGAGCTATTTGACCCCATAATAGGGTTCCATAATCTCTCACCCATTTTGCTTAAAAATTACCTGGTTGTCGGGCACGTTGGAAGAGGCGTGAAGAATATTAGACAATCCTTTTATAGTGTTTTTGCCAATGTTCTGTTCAACTTCATCTCTGTTATTCACAGCATTTTTAAGAAGGAAGATGATTGTATTGTCTAGCACACTAGCAGTATTCTCCTATGAAAAAAGGAAATTACGAAATGAAATGAAATTTATTTGGACATTATTGATGCGAAATTCAACTTTATTTAAATTTGGAAATATAACAAAATACCATACTAGCGAGGCTATTCGAGGCATGCCAGGCTACATAATTTACTACAAACTCGACAAATACAAAGAAAGTAGACGTTATATAAGTATATATAATTTACAGTCAATAAATACTATTCTACTTAAATACAGGGACAATATTGGAGTAAAATTTTAAAAATAAAATAAAATGAAAATAAAGGACAAGAGAATTACTTTTTCATTTTCACAATAGTCGTATCAACATCAATATAGGAGTGTTCAGTTTGAAGGATATCGAGTAGCATTGCTTGTAGTGATCTTTTAAAAGCTTTTTTCGGTCTTTCTTTGAGAATTTGAGGTATCCCATTCCAAATTTTGACCCCAACACGCGAGAAAGCATTTCGTTTGACACTGACTTGAGATTCTTTAGTATAAAAATGTTCAGAGGTTGAGGCACGAGTATTGTAATTATGAACACTAGAAATTCGAGAGAAGAGTTTCTAAATATTATTCGAAGCAGTGTTTTTATTTGCACCATACAAAAGACTACAAACGGATTCATAATATAGAGCCTGTAAAGTTAGAATTTTTGCATTGATAAAAATAGGTATTGCGTGGTGGTTTGTTTCAGCAAATTATATTAAATGCAGTGCGCGTTTTTGAAGGGCAAGAATTTGGTCAAGGAAAGTTTTACACGCGTTGCCCCAAGCCTAAAAAGACCGTAGGTTAGATAAGGTGTAATTAGTGACTGATAAATATTTAGGTGGGTGCAAGTGGGAACAATATTTTTTAATCTCGCAATTAGCCCAGTTGTTTACTTATTTTGTTTGCAATAGAGTGATTATGGGTCTTCCAAAATATATTGTCATCGATTAACAGTCCAAGATCTTTAATAAAAGTTTTGTGTTCAAGGGTAACCTTTTTATTGCTTTTATTGTCAAAAATAACCTGGAGATCATAGTTGGGTTTTTTTTTTGGTGTGGACGAAAAATTACATAGTTTGGCTTTTTAATACTCAGAGAAAGCTTATTTGAAGTCAGCCAGTTATACAAGTTGTGTACTTCTGCAGTTACTGTTAGTTTCAGTGTCTTTAAATCTTTATGAGCATAAAGAGCGTTAGTGTCGTCAGCAAAAAGGAAAAATTGGAGTTTGCTCGAACAATATTGGATGTCATTTATATAAAGTAAGAAGAGAAGTGGGCCTAGGACAGATCCTTGCGGTACGCCGCAGTTGATATATGAGAGCCAATTTCAGTAGTCTGTGTGCGATTTGATAAATAAGAGGAAAACCATTGATTGACAATTCCAACGGAAACAATAATAATTTAGTTTATCAAGTAAAATAGTATGATTCACGGTGTCAAAGGCTTTTTTTAAGGCAATAAAAACGCCACATCAAAAGAGTTCGTTGTCCATGTTGGTTTGTATAGTTTCTATTATCAAGAATAGCATGTTGGGTTGAGTGAGCTTGACGAAAACCATATCGAGACGAATATAATAGGCTGTACTTTTTAATAAAGTCTCTCATTCTGCCGTACATAATTTTTTCGAAGATTGTATTGACATTAGATAATAATGAAATTGGCCTATAATTAGAAGTGTCGGTCTCGTCGTCAGCTTTGACGATAGGTATAATGTTTAACATTTTAAGTTTTGGGGGGTAGGCCCACGCATTTGACTCAGAAAAAGTTGGCAGGTATGATATTGGGATGAAGATCGTAAGACGACCAAGAAAAACCGTCCCTGAATCATCTCAGTAAAAACTTGCAATTGTTTTTGTAACGCCCTCATTCTGAGCAGCCATTCAGAGAAGCTTAAATTTGAGATGATAGGTCATTTACAACAGATGGTTCATGAAACACATGGGTTTTACAGTAAAATCATTAACGAAATATCACACTTAAGCGTCTTGCTGTTAAGATTACCCCTAAAAACGCACGTATGATCACATTGTCTGATGAAAAGAGTGGAACAATGCTATTTAAGGACTTAGAAATGGGTTTTGTAGAAAATAAGGGACAATCAGGTCCTTTGTCAGTTAAAAGTAAAACCCAAGGCAAATGTCAGTAGTCAGTTAAATTTTCGGCTATTTTTCAGTTGTCAGTTAACCCCATCCAGACCCTCTTTAAATTCAGAGAGAGACCTTAAAATTACAGGGGCGCACTTAACAGAATACTGTACATTGTATTTTTTTAAATGAAATGCGTCTGTCTTAATAACTGTTTTTACAGGACATTTAAGTCTCAGACCGCTTTTTCCTCCCGGGCATAATATCGGCCATTATCAAATACTTGCCAGGGTTTCAAGAGGAATTTTGTCTCTTTGTTGAGTTGCCAAAACAGCAATAGTTGTAAGCTGAGTTGCCTCGCTGATCTTTGTGACTTTAACTTTAGCCATAGAACTCAAAATGGTGTCCTTGCTCTGAAGTGGTAAAAAAGGCTTCATCATTAGTCTATGTTTATGTTTTTTTTGGAGGGGGGGGGGGGGGGGGAGAGGGAAGGCGGGGGAATAGAAGGGCTCACTTCGTTCTGTAGAATTTGGGACTCAAAATAAGGGATATCAAATCGAAAAAAGTTGTAACATTTTTTTAACAGGGAACCTGGAACGTGTTCAGCGGCGTAGTTGGTTTGTTTACGTAAACAAACGGACTTCGCGACTGACAAGTGGCGGGGACAACTTCGTAAATGCTATAAGCCATGCCAGAAAGAAACCTCTGCTCGCAGGGTATGTATTTACATAACAGGGCGTGAAAGGCAAAACTAATGCGCAATGACAACTTTAAACGACGACATGAAAATCTTAAGTGACATGTTCAGTTAAGATAATGATTCATTAAACACTTACCTGACTGTCATTGGAACCAAGAAGATAAGAAATGGCCGTAGTAGTAGCTCTGCGGACGTCGCCTTTCTTCACTAAGTCACCAATTGCATGTGCCACATTTGATGTATTTGTAGACGGCCTCACCTTTATTAACAACAACAGTTATACATATATCCCAAAACTAAAGTTCATGAATCCGGAAACAGAAATATAACGTTAACACGTGACAACGTCTAGGCAACATGACGGCAATCACATGTTAACGTCAGCGGTTACATTATGTTACCGGTAGGTAGGTATTAGCGGAATCGTAAGATTCCCGAGGACTCTGGGCTTCGCAATCTAAGGCTGTGTTTGCACTATACAGGATATACTTTGCACCGCCACGAAAATCATACCCGAAAGGGCTTCTGCTCACACACAGGAAAGGTTGTGGCGGCGTGATTTCTGTGAAAGAGCGAAGCTGCGCGGCGCAGATCTCGAAAGTTGAGAGTCAAATATCTGTTCGGTTTGTGCCATACTCAGTAGTGCGGTGTGAACACCTATTTGGCCCGTCGCTGAAGTAAGTAAGAAGGAGCGGGGACTGGAAGCCACTGAAACTGAAGTAAATACTGTATTCAGGAATGAGGACGGAAATTTAGTACACCAAACATCGCAGTTAACCGCGCCGACACTTTGTTCGATGTGTGTGAACGACATGTGCCAAAAGGGGCTGTTAATGTTAATTCTATGCTGGATGCTAGGTTTTCGTGGCGCCACGAAAAGATATCCAGTATGCTGTGAACATAGCCTAGCTAGGAAGTGTACGTTGCTTTTAGGTCAATTCTAGCGAAATGAAAGATAATATGCCGTAGACAAAAGACAATGTAGACAAACGACAATGTCATCTATATCCTAAATAAATAAATAAATAAATAAATAACTGTAGTTGTTCTGCCAGGGTAAAGTTTTTTCAATCATTCTGCTGTACAAAACATCAATCACAACAACGATAAAAAACGTCCTCTTTGTTATTAATAACTATTTATGATAAATTATTTGGCAAAACGTAGGCTTGATTATGGTGAGTTTCCCATTTTTCAAGTTTTACAAAATGTTGGCTGAATCTAAAACTCAGTAGCCTCATCCATCTTTTCTCGCAGCTAGGAGCTTTACAAAGGAGAAGCATTTCCAATACTGTCTCCCAGTACATGTCCGATCTAGCTTAATTATTATTCATAATCAAAGAAATTATAATGTACCTTCACAATAAACTTGTCCGGATGACTTGCGCCGGTCGTATCTTCTATGATTACAAGTATCGTAACATTGTGGCCTTCAGATCGTTTTCCTTCAGGAATACTTGTTGATATGTAATGGATCGGGGTTGCACTTTCCAAAATAACTGAGCCAGTAGAAGTAATGTAACTAGTATTGAAATCATTAAAAAAAATTTACAGCTAAGGAGTGAGAAAGTTGAAGACCTCGTTATCTTTACTCATAGAGCTGGCAAGTCAATAGAAAAACTTATAGTGCGTTCGATTGATCGTTAATTCCAGGAGAACAAGCAAACATTTTCGTTATTGAAATCTCATCGCAAAATTTTATTTCAAACAACAGTAAATTCAAACAACTCCAACATCGATTTAACCAGCATTATTATTCATGAAAAATATTTGTCATTGGCTTTGGTAACCCTCCTCCCCGACAAAAAATGAGAGCAAAAATGCCCAACAAATAATAGAACAGATAATAACACAGCAATGTAACTCTTGTTTCCCTTGCAAATCATTCTAACTAGTTCAAATCATAAGGAAACGTACCTGAAAGTATAAGTTAGGTTTGCATATTGGTCTTGCCAGCCGTCACAGTCAATTGTGAAGTTCGTTTCCAAAGCAAAACCCTCATTCGGTGTTACTTTACATGTGTCGTTGGGAGTTAATAAAGGCGACATAGTTTGAAATGTTATCTCATTAAAACTTGAATATTTTTTCTTGATCTTGCCTTTCATCACTTCAATTGAACCTTTTATCTTGTAAGAAGTATTCACTTTAAGTGAATAATTACTAATCAGTTCTAAGTCTGGATTATTGTACTCTAAGCCGGAGACTTCTTTCGAAGAACGGCTCACATCAGCAGAGTCCAATTGAAACAAAGTCCATTCGTAGCGTGTTATGTTTTTGCAAAGACGTCCTGTACAGTTTGATTTTATGACCGTTCGTTTCCTGGGATTAACTGGTTTGGGGCCACAGTTGTAACTGCAACTGCAAATAAAGAATATTACACTGAAAACAACCCGTTTTGAGTGCAACAGCATAACGTCTAGTTTCAAAATCGGTGATCAAGAATAAAATTTCTTTCCGAGGCCTGCGAACAATAACAATAACAATAACAATAACAATAACAATAACAATAACAATAACAATAACAATAACAATAACAATAACAATAATTATAGCGATAACGTTAACGATAACGGTAACGATAACGATAACGGTAGCGATAACGGTAACGGTAACGATAACGATAACGATGACGATGATGATAATGATAACGATAACGATAACGATGACGATGACGATGACGACAACGACAACGACAACGACAACGACAACTATAAGGATAACGATAACGATAACAACAGTGACAATGGTAATAATAATAATTTATTATTCATATAGCGCAAAAAGTAACACTTAAATATGATCTTATCCCTCGTCACGACTTAATCGTGCGGTTCAGTCCATCTTTATCGTTCTCGTTTATCTCAATTTAATCGTCTCATCGTCTCATCTCCTTGTTTCGTAAACAGTTTTCTTTCTAGACTATAGCTTACCTAATAAAAAAAATTACTTCCTGGTGAATGGTCAATTGATGACTGACGTTAAATGTTTTCCGACCACTTGTAATAATTAGCTCAAACACGTAAGTCTGTCCCTCCTCCATCTTGTCGACATCAACAACAAGGACATTTGTTGTGGCGCTAAGTATTCCGGGACCGTTACCAAAGCAACCTTTGGAAACGTTTGTGCGCATGTTTGGAAGATCAACATTATAGGAGGGAGTAGAAAATGTTTCATAAGTTCTCCGACAGAGCCATGTAAAACTGAGTTGTCCAACTGGTTCTGGGTTATACGACAACGATCCATTAAGGATGATATTCCCCTCTCCTTTAGAAGCGCATGACAGTCCCATAATGCTTGCGATCGGGGGATCACGTTTGACCTTAAAGTAACCATAATCATATCCGATGATCTTGCCGTGTGCAAGACTTTTAAATATGTAACTGACGTACAAGAATACATCCTTTTCCAGACTTCGCGTTACTGTAATAGATTTAGACTTGTTAAGCTGAAGTTGAAGAAACTTTATTTTGTAGTGTTCTGGAGGATCGTAAATCTGAATTATGTGCCAGTATCTTGTTGTTTCTGGTAAGCTACAGGTAACGCGGCTTACACTTGCAGTTAAAGGTATTTTGGTCTGTCCGCGCACTGTAATATTTTCTTTAAGGTCTTGTAGGTCCTTGGTCAGATTAAGGTTAACGAGTACGGGAGGACATTTACAGTTCTCTAGAGATAAAACAAATTAAGGATATTTAGGGACTTGACTACAATAGAATGCTACGAACGTAACTATAAGAATTTTTATCCTGATACAGACTAATACAGTTAATCAATTTAGATGTAATGGCCTTTCCCTCAAAGACAAAAACGCTTATACGACAGGCACGTCGGCTGCATGGCACGGTACGCACGGTACGTACGTGTCATGAACTGAGGTCTAAAAAGAGGTAGATGGGCGGGGGAGGCGGAGGGGGGGGGGGGGGGAAGGGGACGGAATGTGAAAAATTGTGACTACCTCTAAAAAAATCCTGGCTAGGCCGCTGTGCGAAGCTTTTCCCAACCGATGACCGATTGGATCTTCAACTTTGATATAGACAGGAAATTTATCAAGTCATAATATTGTTTAACTGACTCACAAAAATAAGACTAAGAAAAGTCTTCTCGTGATACTATTACCTGTGTCTACTATCTCCAGGAGAGAACTGTTAAACATTGCTATCCTCTTTATTCCTGATTTTATTTCGTTTATCAACTGATCTTTCACCGAACAGTTTGTAGAGAACACTCTTATGTCTGCCATAGGCTCCACCAAGTAGGGTGGCTTAGAGCTTCTTGTTTGAGCACTAGGAAAAAACGGAAACAATACAAAGTGGATGTGAGAGAAACCTTATTATGAAAAGTTCTCATTTAGCTTTGTATATAAGGATAGCCTGTGGATTCCATCATAATTGGCTAATTTCGCAATCAGCCAATAATAAACGATCATTATTGAGTGCGGTTTTTGTGATATCCGGAAAAATCAAGGTCGAAGTAACTGTTATCAGCCTCGGTCTTCGGCTCGGCTAATAACTCTTACCGAGTTTGATTATTCCAGATATTAAAAAAAAACAAAAAACAAAACCTACAAAGAATATAACAATAGTTTTATTATGTATAAGTAATGACAAACACACCATCGCACAGAACACACATTGACATTAGTTTTGGAAATCATGCATTGTACGCGCAAAGTCACTAACCTGCTAGCAAATAACTAGGAAATAACTAACTAATAATCTGCTCTTAGCCGATGAGAGGGAGATAGTGTATAACAATATATATTGTTGGAAGAATGTCTCATTCGTCCTTCCTCTTCGCAAGGTAACACCCTTCTCGATTTTTTTTTTGGGAAAAAAAAAGTACAACTCTGTATGTTTTTACCTGTTAGTACACACGTATGTTTAAAAACGTTCATTGCTCTTTATGACAAACAATTTTGTAGGAAATGGAAGCGTTACATACCCAAATCGCAGAAATTCGGCAATAAAAAATCCACCAGAGTTATCAAAATGATTATTGAACTGCAAGGTAAAAAAAGAATAAACAAATAAACTAATGCATCTGAGCCGCCTTCGTCTGTGATTAGACAGTGCAATTTTTAAATTTAGCTTTGGTAGAGAAATTCATTTCAAACACACACACACAAAATATTGCCGAATTTTCGCTTACTTTATCTTTATTTCCTTTTAAATCACGTGTTCTGATCTTGTAGGTCCATTCCAGAGCTTGCTTGGTCCCATGAAAGGTGAATGAACTTCATTTTTGACTAAATTTAACAATTTTTAAAGTTTCGATTGGCCTTAGACACCATACATAAATTCACCTATCGATCACTGCTCTTGGACAATGAGCTGCGCATGCTCCGTGAAAAATTGTTTTACTGTAGACAATGTTCTGTTTATGCGCAGTTTGGTCCTTATTTTGACGACAAACTGTAAAAACCTGTTACAACGGCATTTATTCCGCTCTTAAGTATAGCACTTTTTAGTAAAGTGCGGACTTTTTGTGTGTAGCGGGCATTTAGCTTGTTAGCTTTTTTACCTGTTTTGCAAATTGATTATAACTATCACTTATTAACTGGATTATATACCAACAAAAACAGCTTTTTAATCTATCTATAATTTAAATATAACTTCTGCATTGGCAAATGATGGATCTGCTCACAACTGACAAATAAGGACAATTTGCTCAATTGTTCTTTTAGTGGTAAGTACCTTTTTATTTATATTACTAATTAGATGTTCAATATATAGCTGTCGTTTGCTGAGGGTTTAGGCTACGAAAAATGCTTTGTTTGTAAATCTGGACTGCGATTTTTCCTTGCTAAGAAGCGTTAAAAAAATCTTACATCAAATCGATATATCTAATATCTAGGTTACTGAACGTCACAAAGTAATATAGTGCAGGATTCCTGACACCAACAAATGACCTACCTCATTGATAACCTCAGCTCTTGTTTGCTGGTATTGCGTAGAGGTGGAATTTAATAGGTCCAAGGTCAAACTTTTACTCGGAATAGTAAGCCATACGTTGAAGTGATGAGCTTAAAAAACAAAAAGAAATTAGATGTAAGAGCAAAACAATATGGAAATACAAATTTAATAATAACAAAGAAATGAAAGTCTGTTCCAGGTATTCAGATGGTGAAGGGTGGGCAAAAAATTAGTTGGGCGTGCGCGAACAACAATTTGATGACGGAAAAAATGGGCTTCCCCTTGGTTTTTTTTTTCCCTCGTATTTCTTTTGCACTCGCTGCGTGCGCGTATACTATTAAACTCGCTCCCCATCATCTGAACACCTGGAACTTGCTACTAGTTCATGTATATCTTGAATGGATCTTGCATCGTTTGTGACAGAAAACACAGCGTCAAATTTTCAAAGCCGAAGGGTTGGCAGAAAACATGAATAACAAAGAATTTGTAAATTGTCCTAAGTCACAGGAAGAAGATCTACAAAAGTAAGCGAGGTTTCTGATGTAAAAAAAAAATAGGAAAACTTATAAACACCTCGGCGGCGAGGTGCGAAAGCACTTAATTCAATCAATTGTGCCCATTTAACGTTCGGACGTACACGCAAATTCATACATATATACATTGTGTGTATTTATGTATGTGTGTATTTATTAATAATCACAGGACTTCAGGCTTCAGGAGTAATCATTGATCATTCATTGCGATAGTGCTGTTTCGTATGGTCCGAAATTGTAGGATCACACTCATAAATATGCATGTATTTATGTATGTATGCGTGTATGTATGTACATACACGCATACATACATGTTTTTTATAGTATATCAACAATTTCCAAATCCATCCCCCACCCTGGTACAAGGGCAGGGGGGGGGGGGGGTGTCGGGGAGATGGAATCCCTCCCCAGAGTTTTTGACTAGTTGCATAGTTGCAGTATTTCGAAACGATTTTACCTTCAGTGGAAAGCCTTTGATTTTCTTAACAAGGTGAGGTATATTTTATGGTTGGTGGCGCTGCTGAAGGCTTGTGACCAACAATGGTTAGAACAACAATGGTTAGAATTACAAATCAGGTTAAAACCGCAAGAAATGGTAATTTTTTGTGCTTTACATGAAAAAATAACACATAAATGAGCTTTTTGCTACAAGATTTACTTTTATTGGTGGCAGAAGTTGAAAAACATATATATTTTACACACAAAAATGGCTTAACAACCTGCTACTTATGACGTCATATCTCGTAACGATAGAAACTGACCATCACTAACTCAAAATGTGCACCAGAGATAAACAAACAGCTACTGAAAATGTCAGTCGCTGATGTTTTATCCTCTACGAAAAAGCTCAGAAAAACCTCAGGGGAGTGGGGGGGGGGGGCAACCACTCCCCCCGTTTTCCCCGCCTTGTACGTCCGAGGGCTAATTTAAACGCCTACAAATGAGCTCTCTTGTCTATGATTATTTTTTACTGAACTTAAATGGAACAATTATGTAACTTTGTTCTAGCCGGTTTCACATGAAAGTGTATTTTTTTTTATTCAGACCGTCTTGTCAATTGTCAGTTTGTGAAAACTTTTATTTTTACTTTCTCTTTTCTTTTATTTTCTCGATACTCTCAAAAGTGATAATAATAGTAACAGATTTTATGTTCTTAGGCATAAATATGTTTTCAACCCTTCTCAGAGCTCATTTTAATCCTTGCCGAGCGGCTAGGGCTAAAATGTGTCTGAGTCGGACTCAAAGTATGTTTATGCCCACCAGCATAAACTTTATTGTTTAGTTACTAGCAGTAATCGTAGATTATAGTGCGTCGTCTTAGGGCCTTAGGCACCTGTATCGGTTATCATAAAGCATCTTAATCCTTTTTTACCGTTACTGAGTTACGGGGAGTTGGTTTCTCACACCGTAGGAATTTCTTATGAAGAGGAAGCAAGAAAGATTTCAAATTAAACAAGGCCGGAAACCACGAGGAAGCAGAGATCCAAATGCTGCGAAACGCGCTGGGGACCGAACGCGATGGGCATGATGGATATCATTGTGACACAAACATACTATTGTGACGTTTCAAAATAGCGCATTGAACGCTGTTCATGCTGGATGCTCTTGTGACGTTTCAAGATGGCGCAGATTTGGAACAACACACCGACGACACCGACAACCTCGTTTCTCGATTTCTCGCGCTTGGAACATGCACAGGCCGCCCACGAACACACAGACCAGCCAACGACTCAATTAGAAAGCGTTTCCTTCGTCGACGCAATTAGTACAATTGAATGACTGGTGCAACAGTCTTTCAATTGGCCTTTCGGATACTAGTCTCATAGCTACAATGATTCCAAAATTCTGCTGTTGGACTACTTTTACAGATTGTGCCAAAAATACTTTATTGAAAGTCGTACTGAACACAGGCTACCTAAGAGAAATGAAGGCGTACGGGACTCATTCGAGGCAACCTTCCTACGCATTCGCTCAAGAGGAAGGGGGAAGGGGAGCGAGAGGGGATCACTGTGAGATTTTTTCTTTTTTTGTCACTAGTGGCTCTCTCACCAAAATGAAATACATGGATGAAATCCGCACGTCTCCTCCAACTCCATCCGAGCCATATTTCAGACAAGTGCTTTTCTTTAAATCATAAGATGTATAAAACCCACGGTTTGCATTGTACACAAGTTGAGAACTTGAACAGCACAAAGCAGACGACTGTTGTGTCACCTACCTTTAGTTTCACAAAGATAATAATGATCAGCGGTACACTTTCTATCATTCCATTTTCCCGAAACAAACATTTGTACGCAAAACTCTTTTCCGCCGGCGTTGTCGGGCCCTTTATTGGCCCAGTTAAAGTATGTTGCGTGCGATCCATCGACCCACAACCAGGGTGAATTATCTTTGGAATCCCTTTGCAAACCAATCCATGTTTTTTCTGATATGATCGAGGCAACTGCTTGTTGTTCAGCTTGTGACTTTACCATGGCGAGCGTAGACCTCATAGCCTCACAAGCAGATTTTGCAGAGTTCCAGCTCGAGGTCACTGACGAGCGTTTGTAGCACGAACCTTGTAGATTAGTCCAGTTTTGTGGACATAGCCCTGAAAGTTGAAAAGTGAAAGGTACAAACAGTGATAAAATGGTTGTTAGGGACTGGTCAAAAACTATAGGGGGGGGGGGGGGGCCGGAGCAAGGGGTGGGTCGTGCAATTTTCAGCTACCGTCAGGGGGTGGGTCACCCTATTTTTTACTAACTACTAACGAGACAGTTGACTACACTTGTTATATAAAACACAGCCAGTTGGAATTATTGCTAAAATACTCACAAACCGGTTGTGCGAGAAAATACAAAGGTTGACAGGCCGCACATCTATACGGGCGTGGAACCCTCTGTCAACCCTTTTTTTTTCGGCTCTAACGAGCATGTCCTTTAACGATTTTCCTTTTTTGTAAGGAAATGATTGGTGGTTCTTTTAAAATTTATTTAAGTTATAGTTGGTTTTGTATAAGATTCCATTTTTTCATTCAAGCTTCCTTTATAGTAGACACTGAGGGCTGGTATTGTGTCACGAATGGCAGTATTTCTTTTTCCTCCTTGTTGTTTTGTTTTAGGAGTTTAGACTCCCTTTTGTGAATTTTATTTGTGATAGTAGGTTTTCTATCAAAGATAGGGGGCACCCAACGAGAATATAGTTCAAAACTACTTAAACATAGCATTGTTAAAGGTATTTTAGTATTAAAACAGTAGATATAGGCATATTTTTTATCCCCTAAAAATTTTTCATCTGTTCGGATCTCCTAGCTGAAAGTTTAGTGATACGAAAATTATAGGAATCAAAACTTACCTTTTCGAAAATTTCAGCCAGAAAAAAGGCTCCCGAAAATTCTAGGTGACCTTAGGGTAAAAATCCATTAAAAATGGGCAATTTTACCATTTTTTTACATCTTCGAAAATCCTAGGAGGGGCAGACAAGCAAGAAATTTTACAACAAATGTTCCGAAAATTCTAGATCTCAAATCGTCTTTCGAACAGATATTTTCCGAAAATTGACGTTGGGTGACCCTGAAAGATTGTGGGTAGCCTCCGTCCGTCAAGCGTTTTTTTTTAAAATTTGAATTATTTTCCTCAAAAGTTGTTTCTGAGGAGTTTTTTCGTAGGATTCTTAAGGCTTCTCCTTTGACAAATTCTTTTCTAACATTTGGAGGGTGACACGAGGTGAAATGTGTCTGCAAGAAGCTTTCCATTTGTTGAAAATGTGTCTTTGCATCAGGGATAGATTTTGCCTTGAATCTTGTGCCTCTGTACACAACCGTGTCTAAAAACGCAGTCTCAGTGTCAAATGTTTCGGCCGTGAATTCAATAGTTAGGTGATGTAAGGTTGCTTGTTCAATGAAGGCTTCGATGTCTGGTTTACTCATGTCCCATAGGGAAAAGATATCGTGTACGTGGCATTTCCAAACTGTTGTTCTAAAGACAGTTTTGCTTAGAGTTGTTGTTTCAATATATGTCATGAAAATATTGGCAAAGGAATCAAAACTGCTGTTTTTGTGCCCATTGCAGTTCCTTGGTTTTGTAGGTATTGCTTTGAAATTTTCGTTGAGGATTAATCTAAGCATTTCCGGCAAGTAATGTGTAGGAATGGGTTGTCTTTGTTGAAATTTTCATATACTTTGTGACAGATAATTTCAATATACCCTCGTTTTGCTGTATATTTGTGTCAAGACTCATAACGTCCATTGAAACAAGAAATGTTCGGTTTTTCACATTCGTCTTTTTAGTGAAAGGTATGATTTCTGTGATTTTGATATTGCTTGATGTATCAACAAATTTTGTCAAGCACAGACCATAGTTATTAGAGGAGACTGGTTATGAAAAGCGGCAAACATCAATGATAAAAACAACAGTGCTGCAGTTTATGTTGGAAGCACCCTGAAAGTGCACAATCCTTTGTTTTCTGTTGGCAAATTGTTACGGAATAAATTAATGCAACTTTTTTATTGGTCAATACAATCAAAATGATAGGAATTCTTTTGAACGTTGTGCACTTTCAGGTCCACAAAAACATATAACAAAGGAGTCTGACGGGTTTCATAACCATTCCACTCAATTAACTATGCACAGACCAAGGTTTTATTGGATTATTAAGAGGAAACCGAACATCCATGTTTTAACTAGGGGGTGGGTCATGCAATTTCTAACCTTCCTTTAGGGGTGGGTCAGTCAATTTTCGTGCCGAAGGGAGGGGGTGGGTCATGTGTTTTTTATCAACCATATTTCCAAATGCTCCGGCCCACCCCCCCTATACTTTTTGACCAGTGCCTTATGAAGCTAAAACATCGCGTGGAGTCAACAGGGCCGGTCAGTTAAAGAATGTTTGGCTAGTAAGGTCGAAGCCGTTTCCAGTTGCAATTCGGAATGCCCTAATATCTAAAGACTATGAACAGTGAAATCATGATAACGTGGACAACTGGTTCAAGTTCAAGGAATCCGAAATCCAATTTGCATTGATTAGCAATCCGGAATCCAGTACCTGGAACCCTGAATCCACAGTGTGGAATGCAGAATTGTCCTGGATTAGCTCACATGGGGCGACTTGCTTTGCTTGTTTTTTCATCGCATATTTATAAAGAGAAAAATAAGTATAATTATTATACATTGTACTCACTATCTGTCCTCTCATTGGCTATGAGCCTACGGCTTATTTTGGAAATGAGCGCAACCTACAGATTAGTAGATAACTGACTAATCTGTAGGTTGTGAGCCAGGGGGGGGGGGGGGGGGGGGGGCTGGCAACGGCCTTTGATCTTGCCGCTTTTCGGCTTTCCATGGTCGCCCCAGTTAAGAAATCTGTCAATCATCCGAGAACTGTAGCGAGCATGCGCGTGACGGGTTGGGAATAACAAAAACAAGTTCGTCTTCGCAGCGTTTCCAAAGTGTGAAGTGAATTCGCTTTTCGTCCTGTTGGTGATTGCTTTCTTTGCTGTAACCAATTTTTTTCCGCGGGAATGTGGAGCTTACGTTTTTCTTTCTTCTGGTCTTGCGTTTGTCATTACATGCGGTTTACTACGCTAAGAACGAGACCAGTGAACATGTTTCTCGATGTCCGTCCTTTTGACTATGTGTTTCTGTTTAGAAGACCCACAAAACTAAAAAAAAAAGCCAGCCCTCCAATACGTATGTAGAAGAGTTTATATTTTCAAGTAAAAGGCCCAAAATTAATTCTTCGTGATATTAAAAAAAAGTGCGGTGGCTGTGGTCGAGTAGAAGAGTTGTCAGAGTTGTTTACCGTTTTACTACATTTACGACGAGAAGAAATGATGATTGAGATTCTTAATTTTACATCCTTGATTGTGAACTTAACCTGGCAGATTTGCGTTGGATGATTGAGTGGCATGGTCAAATCTCGTAGTTCATGTATTTCTTTATGTACTGGAAGCTAAATAAATTTTGCCAATCTTAAGCAAATGGAAGGGTAATTATTTTTTGTTTTCATGACAGCAGTTATTACACTGCCTTCAGTTTGAGTCCTCATTCAAGTGTGTTTTGTTGCAAATAAAGAGGGAAAAATTATAAATTCCAAAAGCTACGCTACCCCTTGGAGCAGGATTATGGTTTAAAAAAGATGGGATTAGCTAGGTTCAGAAAATAAATGTTCAAGTTTGCATGTTTTGACAAGGACCACATCTGGCTAAATATGCTTCAAAGGGAATTTATAAAGTCAGGAAAATGGTGACATTTCTATTTTTACCTTTCCCTTGGCCACTGTGATCAGTTTTTGCCATACAGTTGCATGTAATTTTTTACCCCTGTGGACATCAACCTGCCAGGTTAGTTTGTGGCTGTACATAAATGTAGTTAATGAAATCAAATCCTCTCAACTTAAGAATTGCGTTGTACATGGATATGAAAAACACCATAGGATGCCTTGGAAAATAAATGTAAAATCATATTATTAGGAAAATATATTTATTTGCAGTTGAGAATAACAGTTAGAAACTTGTGTTTAGGCAGGCAAAAATCTTTTTCAGAGACCATAAAAATTCACTGACTTTGCTGTTACAACAAGCGGTAAAAGGGTATTTTAAAAAATGTGAGATCACCTCCCTGGGCTTGCACTGAAAGCGAGTATGGGTAGTAGGACACTTCTTTTGATGGTTGATAAAAAATCAATTTTACCTTGTTTGTTTTTGTTGTAATTCAAATTCATAACTTACACAAACAATTGAAGTTGTACATTTTTTAAGCTCCTTCTGATTCTCTTTATAAACTTTGCAAAACATTCAGTTTTCTTTTTTCTGTTTCTTGTACTTCATTCCTTTGAGGGATTTTCTCAATGCATACCCATCTCTGATGTACTCACTCTCATTAGCAACTGGATAAGCCTCTTGTCCCCACACTAAACCATTAGTAAAATTCAGAACTACAGGGTAATTTTTGTACAGACAACTTCAAGAAAATACTTGAAACCAAAGTGACTATCTGATACAAAACTACTAAATACAGTATTGCTGTTCGAAATTTATTGATTATCTCTCCAATGATATTCCGGTGAGGTTTTGAAGGTTCAGTAAAACCCTTCCAGCCTTCTGATATTAAAAATAGCTTATACTGACTGACAGACCCAGTATATGTGAGGCAAAGTGACTGGGAAATTTACCCTGGCTTTCTACTAAATTGGCCCTGTATTCTGTATTTTCGTCCATAAATATTTGTTGTGGCTCCCAGTTTAGAAACAAACTTACGAACAGCGAAGTAGAAAATTGGTTTAATGAACATTCCCATATGACTGTTGCAAGACTCATACTAATATAGTGAGCTCGTAGCATATGTTTAGGATAAGGAAGAGAGTTCTTAACACCACTGTAGGTTGAAAAATATTAGAGATGGAGACTAGGCTGGTTGCTCGTAAATTCACGAAGCTTATAAATAACTGAACTTGCCGAGATTCCGAATCAGGATAAGTGTAGTCAGCCATGAACTGTTCATACATCACGCCTCCTGATGTCCAAAAATTCCATTAAAAATGTTCTTAAAAACCTTTTCTTGATGTTTGGACGCGGGAAAACTCAAAACCGAACAAAAACTCATCGTCCTTCCATGTCTGCATTTTCCGCCATATTTGTTTTGAAGGAAAATGGTACTCAATCTCACTCGGCCAATTTCTTAACTGGGGCGATCATGTCAACTCGGTTCCAGACCTCGCTGCCAGCCCCCCCTGCTGTGAGCCTTGTATGACTTGTACGACTCCAGTAACAATATCAATTCAGGCTCCTTGCGACCGTGTGTTTGTCGTTATTTTCGTCAAAACAATGTATAATAAAACAATTACTAGGGAACTTAAGAACCACGACGACGACTTGGTCGACGACGACCGGAAGTGGGTTACAGTGTACTGCGCAAGCGCGACCAGTAAATTTCGTCGTCGTGGTGTCGTCGACGACGTCAAACAAAGTAGAATCACGTTGTGCTGCAATCCACAAGCTTCGGCAGGTACAAATCCACCGTTTTAAGCGATTTTTGAAGTCCTTTGCATTTTCTTATCCTCGTAAATCCAGGTATCGTTCCTTTTTTCTCCTAATAAGCGATGTTGATTGAAAATTCGACTAATGAATTGATTTTACTTCGAAGAATGACAACAGCTGTGGAGGCCGAATGATAAGGTGATAAATAAAGTGATAAATTTATTTGTACGTATTTAGGTAAGGCAAAATCTTATATCTGTAATATAGAGAAAATAAACTTTATCTGGAAAACAGCCATCACATCAGAATGTCCCTTTTTCGAAATCTAAACTCTGACAGACACTCGGACTCGGTCATCTCATTCAAGTTGAAAGTTGAATAATTTCGTACGGAAAGTAGGTGTTTTTCCACTCGAAAAGGTCAGACAACACAAAAAAATTCTTCATCGTCAATGAAATTAGACGTTTACATTCAGTGACGTCGTCGTCGACCTGGCGGTATTGTGTGATTAACGTTTTGGCGGCGGAGCCGCGATCCAAAATGGGGAGTGGGGACGAGGCGTTTGAAATACCGCCTGCCAGAAAACCCCGGTATTTTGAATAGCTCGCACATCAGTGTGCGGAGAAACGGATTGGTCGAGGGCTATACATATGTCAGTCATAGTAGATGATCCTTCGTATGATCTTTCTCATATTTCCCAAGGGAGAGAATGGTAGACTATTGCGAAAAATACCCTTTTAGTCAGGTCTCTTAGTGCAAAATATAGGCCGGATCGTTACAGACGTGACAAAAGTGTCAAATTTGGCACAGAGCTTCCTTAGCACCTACCGATTAATACTGGAGGGGGTGCCCGTTACAAATGGTCCTAATTACAGATAAAAGGGGGGGGGGGAGGTAACTTTCACCTATAATAGCAGATTGGGTGTCCTGTGGTGAGTACTCTTCTTGTTTGATTTGGCTAAAAAACATTTGTTGGAAATTTTTAAGTTTTTAATTTGGTAATGTTTAGTTGTTGTTACCCTATTCAAAGTAGTTTTACATGTACATAATACTGACTAGTGCCCAGTCTCCACACGGTAAATGTGGCCATGTTCATTGTGCGGACTGTGCGGCTATCAGTGTCACTGCTAAGACTTGCCAGTGATAATATCATTACATATCAATTTAAACAGATGACAAAGCCAGCTTTCAAAGATGTCATACAATAACATAAAACTCAAATTTATCACATCCTAAACGATAGAATCGTAAAGTTTGACATGCCACATGAACAACCTCATGAACCGTAACTGACAACGCGCCCACTTTGTAATTGTGCAGCTAAGATTAGATTATAATTTGCTTCGTTGGTAACCCTCTCCTTGAGATAATGATTAAAACATGTCAACCTCGTCCTCAGGGGGAAAAGGAGGAGCAAGGGTGGCACAGTTGGTTAGTGTGGTGTGGCTTTCTATTGTTACCTTTAATAATTATGTGAAGCCACCCAGCGCCAAAGTGAATTTTGCGCGAATTTGATGTATCTCGAATCCGACCCCGACTAGCCTGGGTTTCCTCACCTTGAAACGTTGACATGGCAAAATGTGACCTCAGCTGAGAGGGTTACCTGCTGTGGCAGACCGGGCTAGCCACCTTGAAGGGTGACCCCACCTATCATGTAAACGTGATCAAATTAAAATGAGAGATTATATGGACAGGCGGGTTACCCCACCTAAGTGGGTTACCATTCCTACCTGGGGTCCCCTTCCTTCATGTAAACAGGCCCTAAAAGTTAGCCCGGCCCCCTTTCTACAGTTTCAGCAGTTAAACTATTCACCATTTATCATTTGAGTCAATCTTGTACCACTTGAGTCTCACTTTTACGACTTGATAAGCTGTTATTATTTTTGGACATGAGTGCTTCAGTGCCGAATGTAGAAGCTTCATGATAAACTGTGCTGTTTTTTGAAGCTTGGGCTAAATTGTTTCTTTTTTTCGTTTATGAGACCAGATTCTTTTTTGTTTGTTTTTGCTTTGTAAAGCCTAGACAAACTGCGGAAATTGTAAATGATATGACTTGTGCCACGGTGCTTGCTTCTCTGTCAAAACATGCACTTGCGTCCAGCAGATAACTGGATAAAGAGAGACTGAAAGGCATCCAGGCCTATGTTAAGCTGAAAAATTAATTACCTCCCTAGGAAAGAACTATTTTGGGTTCTGTCATTTCGTTATTTGCTCTTCATGAATAGCTGTCATAAATCCCTGATAATATGTGATACAACAGACTCTTTGACAATTTCTTTTTTCTGAAATTTTGTTTGCTTTCTTCAGCTTAAAGTGACATGTAACGACAAGTAATACTTGATAAATAAGGCTTAAGCCACACAATAAGGCCTCCTCTAATTGAAATACATTAAAAAAGGAGAAGAGACCCCAGAAGCTGAGTACTTGCAAGTTATGAAGCAAAGACGAGGCCATCTTAGAAATGACTTATGAAAATGTGGGCGGACTGTGGACTTGCTTTAAGGGCACAGTAATAATCAACTTAATTACACAATCAATAAGCAAAAATGGATGGGAATGCCAGATGTTCGAGTGAAATTGTTGTTTACAACCTGAGAATAGAATTCAGAGTGACTTAAGGTATTAAATAACAATTTTTAATCAAAACACCACAGGGACCCAGCAGGTGAAATTTACAATAATTAAATCCTGTTTAGCACGCTTCAGTGGCATATTTGCATTGGGCACCCCCTCTTATATTCATGGTACTGCAATAAGCTATCGCTGTGCAAAGTTTGGTGCTTTTGTCAACTCTGTAAAGATCCTGACCCTAAGAGACCTGATTATTTCTCGGTTGAGGACTTCTGTCCTGCGAGGATACGGATGAAGGCAGAAGGCGTTTAACCCTTGCTTGCGAATCTTTTTTTGTGCGGCGTAGAACTGAACGGCACCTCCACATTTCTTTCTATCCCGGAGCAAATGAAATGGAAAAGTTCAGCAGCATTGAATATTTTCCTGCCACAAGATTGACAAACTCTACTCGATACAAGACTAGACTCCACAATGTTCAGGCCAATTTCGGAGCAATTTTCTGCTAATGTTTTGCTGTCTCGCTTCTCGCGACCAGAAGTTTAAACAAATTCTCAGTGGAAATATATCTTGTACTCTTCTGAAAGTTACCAAATTTTACCTTGAAATTGACACCACACAATCTACAAAAGTCATCAACGCTCTCCTCTTTGGCTTCTCTTCCTTTAACTGGCTTTGCAGGAGTATCTCCCCTCGATTTTAAGCATTTCCCGTGAGAGGTCGCCATGCTCGCAGTAAATCACCAACAGAACGAGACATTTCGCGCGAAAATAATCGGAAGTTTCGAATTACAGGTTTCACTCTGATTGGCTGATTTAATTGGGATAAGTTGAGGCCATAAAAGTGGGCGCCATTCGAAAATCACGGTTCTCTGGCAGGCTGTATATCTTGCGGCTTCGCCGCTCATGTCGGCTTTACCGCCAAATCTCACTCGACTAGTACACAATACCGCCAGCTACGCAGGCTAAGAGACCGACTGCATCTTAAGTTTCCTTTTTCCTGCCGAAACTGACGTTCTCGTTCCAGTCTTTTCCCAGTCAACAGACGTCGTTGTCGTGAACTTCGTCGTGGTTCTTACGTTCCCTAACAACGATTAAACGACGACCTAGAAAACAGCGACCTAGAAAACGGCGACCTATACTGGAAAACGACGACCTAGAAAACAACGTCAGGGATGGGGTAGCTCGAAGGATTAAGAGGTTAGAGGGGTACAGAAGGCTTGAAATAAGAGGACGGTAGGAGGGAATTATAAACAGGTGAGAGTTGGGAGAACAAAGAAAATTACAGACAAGTAAATATTATTTGTAAAAAAACGGCTAAGGGTATGATGCCAAGGAATAAAACTGTGGAAATGGAAATGCAAGGTACGCGAGGTCTCCCTTCCGTTTCGTTTATCAAACAGGCGTTGCCTGTTATTGATAGATTTATTTGATAACAAGAATCGTGATTGACATCAGTTCTATACATTGATTTAAAAGTATTAGGTTATTGTATTTCAAACCAGTTTTTCAGTAGAATCCTCATGCACATCACAACTTGGTAAACTGATGGAGCTTCGTTCAATGATCTAGTGATGTGATTGTGAACTGTACAACACGAGCTAAGTACTCTTTCACCCACGCCAAAAGTTGAATATTGAATAACGCGTTGAATGTTGAATATAAGTTGAATATTAAACGCACAGTTGAATACGTAAGGGACCGGTCATTATTTATCGCCTGGGGGGGGTCGGAGGATTTTGGGCTAAACACGATGAAATTTAGCCGATCCCCCCTTTAAATGTTATTTTATTGAAGTGATCCCCCCTCATAACTATATATAACTTTCGTGATCCCCCCCCCCCCCCCCCATGTCTTTGTACCCATATTCACCTTTCGACGTGTACATTTAGTGTTTTAAACGTTCATATACAGGTAGTATTTCTAACTATGATGTACTTACAGCATAATAAAGCCGTTATCGCGCAGTCTTTTTTTAAAAGTGTCTCTTGATCCGTGTCTTTTTCTAGTCTGGATCCAGACATCTGAATTCAGTTGACATACAAGCAATCTTACTTAAAACTGCAAAGTGCTTGAAACTGCAATCAGTGCTTGAAACTGCAAAGTTACTTTTTTTAGAGTGCCAAATAGCAGTCCGCCAAGTCCCTATCAGCAGGTCATATTTAGCGACAATTTTCAGAGGACCACACTCTAAAGTCATTTGCAGGCGCTGAGTTGGCCTATTTAGAAGAAGTAATAGGCAAATCACTACACTGCACGAGGAACTTCAGTCCGCATCCAACAAGTTGACAACAGCGCATATTAACCTGTCAAAGAAGTTTCCTTTGTGCGCGAGAAAATCAACATTGTCGAGAAGAAAGAAGGAAAATAAGAGGAAGGTCCGAAAAACCAAGGACAAGCGACTCAAGCAGAGGGCACGTCATCTCTTAGGAAACTTGACCTCAATCGAGGTCGCGGGGCAAATTTCGGTTCAATCGAAGAGAATGATAGAGTTACTCCTGTAGATAGCATCAATGCTGACTTTGCTAAGAAACTAACAAGGCGTTTGCATCTAGACCCTTTGTTATGGCTACTAGAAAAGGGTATTTTTAGCACGACCCTAGCAAAAAATCTAGAGCAAGTAGCGGCCATTTTAAGGGCACAAAGTCCAGGGTCAACCTGCTGAAGGGGACTAAATGTTGCTGTTGAGTCGGATGACGAGGCTCAAGAGGCAAATGAAGTTGTTGAATGGGATGATGAGGCTCAAGATGAGGCAGATGAAGCAGTTGAATCGAATTTAGTATAGAGCTGACACGGGACGCCCATTCCTGGAGAGGCGATAAATGGTTTATGTTTAAACAAACACGCTTTTTACAATGTTTCAGTTATCAGAAGTTTATATAGTTCACAATTTAGAATTCACCTGTCATGTTTAAAGATGAATATTAGCTAAGTCATGAGCACGTTATTAAAGGAAAAATATAAAAGCGTTAAAACAAAGCTTTCTCGATATAAATTGAAATGCACACATTCGCCATTGCGACAGACTTCCGTTTTTTAAATAAAGTTGTGTTAGAACAAATTGAGATTGCAATGCTATCATCTCCCAGCAGAATGGGCACATTTATGTTGTATGCTTTCAAACTGGCAATGTTCAAGCAGATTTGAGTGGTCCCCCCTTTGAATCCTTCCAAAATTTTCAGTGATCCCCCCTTTTGGGCTCTCAGTTACGACTGATCCCCCCCTCTGTTCCCCTAAAAATCAAGTGATCCCCCCCAAAATCCTCCGACCCCCCCCCAGGTGATAAATAATGACCGGTCCCTAATAGAAAAATACATATAAAATTAAACGAATTGAATATGGCTACATTTGGCTTGCCATAGTATACCATAACACTCCTTTGTTTTTGTTTTTGTTTTATCTGTTTTGGAAACTTAATCCTAATTACAACTTTTTTCCTGCAGTTTTAGTTACCCCACAAAAAGACTTATGGGCAAAAAGGCCCATTTCAGAAAAGCACACTTGAATTTCGCAAATAGCAAATACAATGGAAATGTGTGAACAGGGGCACTACACAGGAAAGTGTGAGTGGTCCATACTTATTTAGTATTTTTATAAATGATCTGGAAATCAGCATAGATAATCACCCAGCCCTGTTTAAAGACACGGACGACTCTACACTCATTGTTCCCGTTTGGAGTAATGGCCACTGTCGTACGGACTTAGTGGATCAGTTTTTAATTTGGTCCAAGGACAATCGTATGATATGTAATCCGTCGAAATGTAAAGAACCTATTTTACGGCTGAGTGGGTAGCCCGGTCCGCCAGACCGGGTAACCCTCTCAGCCGGGGTAATATAAACGTTTCAAGGTGGGGTAACCCGCTTAGCCGGGTTCGGATTCGGAATACGTCAAATTGGCGCAAAACTCATTCTGGCGGCGGTTTTGCATCATTATTAAAGGTGACAATAGAAAGCCACAGCACTGAAGGATGCAGCAAGAACAGCACATGAGTGTAGAAGAGCAATAATCGCCAAAACACGAGGTTTGCCAGCATTTTTCTTGTTTACGTACTTAGCGACCATTCAATAATCTTGGAAATGTGCACCCCGGGATGGCTGGGTTGTAAGATTACATGCAAAGGAGGGTTACCTCACCTACCTGGGGTCCCCCACTTCCATGTAAACAGGCCCTAAGTGTCTGTTTGTATTAAGATATTTACCGAAGGAAGGTTTCAGTCAAGGTCATTGAAGTAGACCGCCTATTTAGCGCCCTAGCTTTACCGAATTTCACTTATGGTCTGTCCGTTTATGGCGCTGTAGACTTAGATCTCTCGGCCATACAAAACTTCCTAGATAGATGCTTTAAAAGGAAATAGACATCCAAGAGAATGGACATTCGAGAACTTCTATAAAAGGCAGGTAAGAAGCTTAACCAAGTAAGCATTTCTTAGTTTTAGAAAATAGCAACCTGGTTATTAAAACAACTATAATATATATCTGGTTAATAAGGTATGTTTAGTGGATCCCGATTGCGTATCAACTTAGAAGCAAAACTGCTCATCGCCCGCAGATAAAGAGTGATAGATTTAAGAATGTATTTGTAAATAGGCTTATTTTAGAATATAATCTTTGCAGTGTCGTTAATCTTTTTATTTTTTTGTATACTGTATGTTTTACGTATTTTTAGACTTCCAACTGTAAATGTAACTTAAGGTATGTCCTTTTATCTTCTTATCTTATTGATTGATTAGAAACTGGCTCCCCAGGAGTATTTTACGTGCTCTCATTAACGTTGCGTGTTTAATCGAATCTTAATTGACGGAAAGTGTAAGGCGCCGTTTCTATAGTAGCTATTTTATTTCCAATGGCATCACCCATAAAAATTAAATTTAGAATTTTAAGCTCTTATTAAGACTTCCCTGTACAGCAACACGTACGTTAATACGACATAAAAAAAATAAAAAATAATAATGAAATAATAATAATAATAATAATAATAATAATATTAATAATAACTTATGTTAGTCATAATGAAGTTCTTATTATGATCTCTTATATAGAAAAAAAAATTGAAGAAATTTTATGTGTGCTAAAAAATGGACTACAAAAAATACACTTTGACAGAAAAATACCTTTTCACGATTTGAACGAAAGCAAGAGTTTACCCTTTAATCACTTATTAAAGCTGTATTTTTGGATTTTTTTGCCTCTAGGATGAGCGCTTATTTCAGGTGGGTGTTAATTCGAGGTTGAGCGCTTATTCGAATAAATACGGTACTAAATCAACAGTCTATATTCTTATCTGTCCTTATGTAAGATAATGCGGATTCCGGAATCTGGCAAATTTGTGCTAGTGGAATCTGGTATCTTGGGCTTTGGAATCCGAAATTCAGCTCAAGGAATCAGAAATCCCTCAAACGATAGCAATCCTGAAATCCAGTACCTGGAATCCTGAATCCACAGCGTGGAATCCAGAATTGTCTTGGATTACTCACATGCAGCGACTTGCCTTGCTTGTTTTTCATCGCATATTTATACAAAGAATAATAAGTATAATTATTATACACTGTAATCACTATCTGTCTTCTAATTGGCTAAGACCCGACGGCTTATTTTGGAAATGAGCGCAACCTACACATTAGTTAGTTATCTGTTAGCAGATAACTAGCCTTAGCCTGGGAACAGGCTCCGCATTGTGAGAAAAAGGGAAAAAAATCGGCGAGCGAAGCGAGCCGAGAGGTAGTCTGGGGAGGGAAAAGGGTGGCGGAACCTGGAGATATACCTTCGGATGCCGCCGTTCCCCTCTCCAGCAATTAACTTGTCATTAAAATGTTAACACGTCAAGTTCTCATCACGGATTTCGGCGTGAGCTTATTATGTCGCTTTTGTAAAGCAATATTTGAATTCGAGATGAAGTAATAGTGCAGGCAAAGAGATCTACTTAACTTCGATCGCCAACTTAAGTAACACCAGCTTCGGAGAAAAGAAATATTGACGTTTTAAAAGAAAAATGCGCCGCGTGTGACGGGGAAGAACAGTCGAATATATTCTCATGAAGATCCCTCAAGTTCGCAGTTCGCGTCATAATGCTAACTAGCCTGCGTAGTAGGCGCTTGGAAGTAGTGGACGCAAGAAAGAACCGGCCCGCGAGAGGAGAGGAAACGCCTGCTCGGAAGGCCCACAAAAATCGTCTCCCGCCCCCAGTCCAATTACCTGGTAACCACTGCGTGATCTGTCAAAAATTTTAACAGAAAACGACTGACCCCACACAAACAAAGCTTGCCGCCAAAACACGTTCTACTTTTTATCCTCGGTCTAAATATATCTACTATAAGGACTAGCTGGGTTATCTGACTATAGAGCGATGGAGCAATAAACTGATGGTTAACACACAGCTTTAAATCGTTCTAAACCACGGGCACAATTGCAATAAATAGGAAAAAACAAAGTCAAAAATGGGTATCTTTTAAAGAATGCATGCCGTGTATCATAAAAAGCTATTAAATCAGGTTTTATATTGTACTCTGAGCTTACTTAGTCACAACTGACCAGACACCAACGATCACAGCGTACGTGGGAAATGTTAAGTAGCAGCCGTTTTTGTAGCATGCAGAGATGTCTTACTAAGCGAACCTAAACTTAGAACACAAACTGTACTGAGACGTTTTCTGCTGCAGTAACGAGACATAAACAACAAACCTCAGGTCGCCTCCGAACGAATAATTGAATAGTAAAAGTTTTCAAATTCATGCCCCTGGTAAGTGTTTCATTTCATCAATCATGTACAAGTTTTGATGGTATGCTTTCCATCGACAATACAAGCCGCCAATTTCTCCTGAGCAAAGAATATTTCCTCTTACCTTCATTGCAACGATTCGACAAACCTCTTGTCTCTCGCCACTTCTGCTAATGCGTATCTGATGTTAATTCCTTCCTTCGTGAATGCTGGTGAATACCATTAGAACATTACAACTTTTCTTTGAGATTACGACCACATAGTCCCATTAAATCAGATTGAAGTGACCTCCGAGACCTGAACTTCGACTATGCCATTTAGATGGTTTCAGGAGCTGGAAGTGTAATATAATTACACCTTATTCGACGGTTTAGCATATATAATACGTGCGGATATTTTGCGAGTTGCGTAGTATTTTTCCGAGCCCCGCAGGAGCGAGGAAAAATACGAGTAATGAGCAAAATGTCCATTCGTATTATATGCTAAACTATAGATTAACAGGTTTATTGTTCCACTACCCCCAAAATTGTTATTTTGCAATTGGCTTCTACCTTTTTGTAAGAGTATTTAGAAAAATCCTGATTCCGTCTGTGAGAATGACGTTAACAATGAAAAAAATATTCGCGCGAATTAATGAATGAGAGGTTAATTATTCTATTGCAAAAAAATGTTATTTTGGCTTCTATTTTTTATTTTATTTTCGTCCGCCGGTTCGTTCAGTTCAGCCATAGCTGCTCCTTTTGCATCCGCCGGTATTCGCCCTGTTGTAAACCGGTTAAACCTGGTCATGACAGTGCATTACGGCCACGTATTTTGCGCGTTCTCTTGACCTTATATTGACAGTTTTCTCGCCCAGCGCGGTTAATTTTTCCTTCGGGAGAATCTCGACCAATTCGAAATATCCGCACTCACAGAATGCGAGTTGAAACGATTTTCGTGGGTCTTCCGGGCAGGCGCTCCCTCTCCCCTCGCGTGTCTTCCTCTCGAACGCTCGTTCTTTCTTGCGCGGGCTACGCAGGCTAAAAGGTTGCGACAGTTTGTCGTTGTTTTCGTCAAAACAATCTATAATAAAACAATTATTAGTTTCGGTTTTTGTGATATCCTAAATAATCATAAGTTCTCGGTCTCGTTAAGTGTTATCAGCTCGGTCTTGGGCTCGGCTATTAACACCTACCTCGACCTTGATTATTCCGAATATCACAAAAACCTAATCCAATAATTGTTTAGAATAATAATAGGTTTTATGTCTACATTTGTGTATCATTATACCCTACTTTACTTTATAGGAGCTGTGCCACGAAATTTATCAAAAGTCAAATAGTGGAGACTGTTACCAAATTTATCGAAAGTTTAAAACAAAATAACCGCTCAAAAAGTTAGAAGACTGTATAAGTGACCGCGCACCAAATTCAAAAGGAAACAGAATGGACAAACTTGAAGAAGATTGAAAAGGATTGCAATTATGGTTTCACTTGTTCAAAGTTCATGTTTGTTGTTTGTAACGATTGATACAATGTTTGGGAGACATATTTTGTTTGACCACGAAGCTGTAATTTTGTTATTGAAAGGTAACTTCTCCAGTTTCAAAACGAATATATGGACCCGTACTGAACTGGCGTTATAAACAAAATGATGTCACGGCCCGTAAAAGTCAAACCTCTTTACAAGTCCGAGGTGATTAAAGTTATTCATAGTTTTAAATGTCTAATGTCCTACCTTGAAGAGTCTCTTTTTGAAAAACATGGCGAAGTAATATCAAAAAAAATGTAGATGACGACCCAGAAATTGGTCATTTTGATGCAGCTTCAGCTGCTTCAGTTAAATCACTTAGTATGACAATTGCAGAAATGAATGGATTTTTTCCTTAACGTGAATTTCTACATTTAGTTTGACATGGCGTTGTCCTTCAACGTTATGTATTGATCAGGAAGTCGAATACTTAGTTTTGACAGTATACTACTATCCTTAGTAACATATAGTGAAGTATTTACAAATTATGCCACAATATAGCTCAAAGTTATACCAGGAGGTCACGTAATAGAAACTCCATGGATTGAAGTCAGAGAATCAGCTTGTAAATGTTGTAATAAGGTAAGTGCAAAATGATTTGAAAAGTGCGAGAATACCAAAGGTTAAATCGAAAGAGAAAAACAAATAAATAACAAAACAAATGACACAAAAAAACAAAAAACAAAACAAAACAAAAAACAAGATATAGAATTGAAATGACCAAAGCCAAAAAAATCGGTATCTATTATAAACAGCAAGAGCCATAATATTCTAAGGGCGTTGGCCGGGATATCTTAAGCTGATTCCATAGTAAAAGAACCTAACATAGATTTTTGCTAAAACTTGGTACACTGATGTAACAAGTCAAGAAGATGATAAAAAAGTAATAAAAGTGTGGGTCACCGTGCTCGTTTTGACGTCACAATGCTGACAAATACGGCTATTTAGGACCCTTTTACAAAAACCGCGGGCAGCGCAAAACTAGACAAAAAGGAGAGATTTTTTCGATGATGCATGTGACATTACACAGAATTTGACTTTAATGTATTGTTTATCCACTTACGTACCAGAAAAATGCCTTTTAATGCCCTTGTTTTTACTTTACGCTCCAAAGTAAATAAAACTGGCGATCTTGTCGATTATATCTTGCATGACTGTAAACCAGATATTGTAGCTATAACAGAGTCTTGGCTTGGTCAACATGATGATGCTGTGCGTGTGGAATTATACCCCGTGGGCTATAATTTGTTGGATCACACACGAGAAAAGCGTCGCGGGGGTGGGACTGCCTTGTTGTTTCGTGACTCCGTCTGCGTTCATAAAATCGACGCGGGAAACAAGGCCTCATATGAGTTTTCTGAGTGGCTGATCCATCTGACATCTGCCGAGAAAATGCGAGTGGTTGTTGTTTATCGCCCTGCCTATTCTGGTGAACACAAGGTACCCACAAGCGT